>NC_133335.1:9124628-9456263 GCF_042186555.1 Aquarana catesbeiana
TTTGGAAGTGACAAACTTCTAAGGTCTGCAAATTTAACCAAATCAAAATCTCTAGCGTAAATATTTTCCTTATTTTAGGATGAAATTGTTTAATATTGGATAAAATTTGAATGCCTATACAGTTTTGATGGCTCATTTTTAACAGCTGATGCCACCGGTAAAAAAAAAATTCAAAACCCAATTTTTTTTTTTTTTAGTTTTTCCCCTCAAGGTATTGGTGTGAAAAAAAAAAAAACAGAAATGGATTGCATTTTAAAACGAACTTTGCTTAAAAAGAAAAACAAAAAAAACAAATTGCACTAGACTGACAAGTGATAAAAGGACTTTTTTTAAGGAATGGCTACATATTTTGTGCATTGCACAAAGCTACGGGCTCAAATATGAAGCATTTTGTGTGGAAAAACTTGGCAAACTTTTTTTTTTCTGTTACAAATTTTAATATATAAATGTTGCAATGTCCCATAACCTACACTACAAATATTGCTATAAAACTATTGCGTTTTTATGAGGAGCCGAATGATGTGCTTGTTATATATAAATATTTTTTTTATTTTTTTTTTCCTGATACTTCCGTGGACTATGTGTATGGCGTTTGTATTTTGAGCAGTTTTTTATTTTATCACAAGTTCTGTTTTCAGTCTACTTATGTAAAAGACAGCACATTCAATGCAGTAACTGATAATTATTATTATTCTGAATACTATTATAATGTTATTTTATGCCGCAGTTTATGGTATATTCAGATTTATTCTGCCAGTTTTCAAACTGTTCTTGCTTACTGTGTATTGGTAGAAATGTCATAAATCATGGCTGCAATACTTAACTCGACAATAAAATTTACTTATATGTTGCCACAAAGTCTAATTTTTATTTATTTATTTTTTAATCCTTTCGTACTTTACATTGTATTTTTTCTTTCAGTTTCTCTTTAAAATATTTGCATTCTTAATTTTACCTATCAGAATGACACTATTCTGTATTCGGGCTGTGACATCACTGAAAATGCAGCCTATCCAATCACTAGAGAGTGGTGACATCACTGAGAATGTAGCCTATCCTATCACTAGAGAGTGGTGACATCACTGAGAATGCAGCCTATCCCTCCACTAGAGAGCGGTGACATCACTGAGAATGCAGCCTATCCATTCACGAGAGCGGTGACATCACTGAGAATGCAGCCTATGCCCTCACTAGAGAGCAGTGACATCACTGAGAATGCAGCCTATCCCTCCACTAGAGAGAGGTGACATCACTGAGAATGCAGCCTATCCATTCACTAGAGAGCGGTGACATCACTGAGAATGCAGCCTATCCATTCACGAGAGCGGTGACATCACTGAGAATGCAGCCTATGCCCTCACTAGAGAGCAGTGACATCACTGAGAATGCAGCCTATACCTCCACTAGAGAGGTGACATCACTGAGAATGCAGCCTATCCAATCACTAGAGAGCGGTGACATCACTGAGAATGCAACCTATCCAATCACTAGAGAGCGGTGACATCACTGAGAATGCAGCCTATCCATTCACTAGAGAGCGGTGACATCACTGAGAATGCAGCCTATCCAATCACTAGAGACCGATGACATCACTGAGAATGCAGCCTATCCATTCACTAGAGAGCGGTGACATCACTGAGAATGCAGCCTATCCATTCACTAGAGAGCGGTGACATCACTGAGAATGCAGCCTATCCATTCACTAGAGAGCGGTGACATCACGGAGAATGTATTAATAACCAATCAAAACCCATTCGAGATCAAAATAAGCTCATAAAAACATTTAATTTGCCTTTGATAAAAGTATAGAAAAGCAAATGCATTCTAAAGATATACATAAATCGTTCGGCTTTGTGACTGCCTCATGTGATCAATCATTACATGAAGTCATCCAGTAAATCCTGTTACTTTAACGACTCGATTGTTTGACATTTGTCTGTTTATGGGATTATAGGGAGTAAAAACAAGGCTATGATAAATACCCCCATAGTCCCCCGGGGTCAGTCTGTACAAATCTGCTGAGCAAAAAGGCCTGTCCTTCACGGTAATGTGTCAGGCATGTGTCACTCGCCACGCTGCACCGATCGCTCCGTCAAAACACTTCTGTGCTCCGGCCGGCCGTTCAAAAGGCCCCGCACCCATCAGGTGGAATGGCAGGTTCTTCAACTCTTTTTATGCTGAAAAAACATCCCACATCTCTGTAATGTGCCGTAATGAAAATAAATCGTCATTCATCAATAACTAGTTTCAAAGGGTGGAGTGAAATATCAAACTTTTATTTTTTTTTTTTTTTTTTATCCTTTCGTTCAACACTTCAGATCAAATCTAAACTTTTTCTAATCGGAAAGTTAACTACCTTTTTTTTTTTTTTTTTTTTTTTTTTTTTTTTTTTTTGCTTTCTGCTATATTTATTTTTATTAATTTTTTTTTTTTAATTTATAAATTATATTATATTTTTATTTTATTTTTATATTTTTATTTAATGTGCTTATATAGCGCTGTCAATTTACGCAGCGCTTTACATATATATTGTACATATCCGATTAAAAAAAATGTATAAAATCAAATTTCTTCATCTTAGGCCAATATGTATTCTGCTACATGTTTTTGGTTAAAAAAAAAAAAAAAAATCCCAATAAGCGTATATTGATTGGTTTGCACAAAAGTTATCGCGTCTACAAACTACGGGATAGTTTTATGGAATTTCTGTTTATTTTTTTGGTAATGGCGGTGTTCAGAGACTTGTAGCGGGACTGTGACATCGCTTCGGACAAATCGGACACTAAGTGACAATTTTGATACTTTTTTTGGGGGGACCAGTGACACCAATACAGTGATCAGTACTAAAAAAAAATATGCACTGGCTGGGAAGGGGTTAACAGAGGCAATCAAAGGGGTTTAATGTGTTCCTAGGGAGGGCTTACTAACTGTGGGGGGGGGGGGGGGGGGGGGGCGGCTTGGGGCGGGGAGGTGCTTTAACTGTGGGAAGACAGAGCCATGTTCCTGCTTAGCAGAAACACAGGTTCTCCATCTTCCCTTTTCACAGAACGACGATCTGCCTCACTCGAGAACTGGCGGATATCGGGTCTGCCGGACCCGCTCATTGGCTCCCGCTGTGTCCAATCACAGCAGGAGCAGGTTGCTGGCCTCCGTGGTGTAATTTGGGTTTTGTGCTGCCCTAGGCAACACTAAAATCGGGTGCCCCCTAATCTAAATTTGTCCCACCCCTTCCTTCTCAAGTGGCTATGCAGGGTCTCTGGTGGCTACCCCCGCTAGCCTGCCACAGTGCTCCCACCCAATTCCCCCCCCCCCCATCTCAATAGCCTGCCATAATGCTCCCCCCCGCTAGGAGAAGAGATAGTAATGTGGGGGAAGAAAAGGGGAGGGGGTTGAGAGAGAGGAAGGGGGGGTGAGAGAGAGGGATTGGGCGGACCATGCCATTGCTTCTCTGCGGTCCTCTGTGTTCCTTCTAGCTGCCCCCCCCCAAAAATGCTGCCCAGGGCAAATGCCTTGTTTGCCTTGCGGTAGATACGCCCCCTGGCTGGCGGAGCGCATGCACGCCCCAGACCCAGAAGTTAAGAATCGCGTACCTGTACGTGATTCTGCGCACATGAGCGGCCGCCCCACAAGCAAATGTACATGGGGCAGTCGGCAAGCAGTTAAAATTTGAATAAAATGGGGCAAAAAATATGCAGTAGGGATCCATTTTCTGAAAGCACTGAAAGGAATTTATTGTCCAATGAGGGACACGGGCATTGTAGAAACTCTTAAATAGTCGGATCATACTGCAACCTTCAGGACGTTGGGACACTGGCACACAAAAAAAAAAACCTTAAGCCAGCCTCCTTATGACCCACCTCTAACCGCAGTGCCTCGGCAAAGAGCTCCTCCCCCCACAAGGACTCCTACCTTTCCACAGCAGAATCACCGCAAATCAAAGCAAAGAGCTCCATCCCACAATAATGCACGTCCTTAAGAGAAATGCCGGTTCAGCTTACAGACCTCCAATTCAGAGCGGGGGGGAGATGTCCTTCCTCCTGAGCTCCTACTCGGACCCATCAGAGGCGAGGAGGAGCCTACCAGAGCTTCCCTCAGCACTGAGCCTCAACTGCAATATCTAAAGTTGTGCTGTGAGTTGCAAGAACAAAAATGGTGTAGTGGGAGTTTGGGGCACTGGCTAACTTTGTGGAACAGTCAGTAGAACCCAAGTGAATCAACCTTCTAGATTTTTTTCACTTCATGCAAGAGCTGAGGGTCTTGTCCCTTGCAATCAGAACTGCATGGGTGTAGGCAGGTGTAGTCTGCTGTCTCCACTGCAGGTGGTGCTCAACTGCAGCTGCAATGCAAAGGGAGAGGAAGTCATGGGGACCAGGGTTCCTCTATGGTTTCCGGAGTCACTGGGCAGCAAACCAATTGGGTGCTGGCTGCCCATGTGACTCTGGTGGCCACCTTGGGTGTAGCAGAGTCCATTTAGGACCCTGGCCCCTGGGTTTGGCACGCTTTATGCGAGTGGGCAGTATAGGGAAAGGTTCCTGACGAGGAGGGAAAGCGTAGGGTCACATCTCTCTTGATGCCTTCCTGTTTGGGCACGAGATGGCCATTCTGCCCCCTCACAACAGATGCTGTCGGCCATGCTGCACCCTACCTACATGGGCTTTCCTCCTACTTCTTCCTTGCTAGGAAGTATTGATTACTGGAATGTTCTGCCTTCCCTTGAAGGGTCAGCAGGTTGGACACATTACATTCCCCAAGAGGAGGAAAAGGGTAGGGTCACATCTCTCTTGATGCCTTCATGTTTGGGCACGAGACGGCCATTCTGCCTCTTCACAACAGATGCTGTCGGCCATACTGCACCCTACCTACATGGGAGTTCACCCTACTTTTTCCTTGCTAGGAAGTATCCATTACTGGAAGGTTCTGCCTTCCCTTGAAGGGTCAGCAGGTTGGACACATTACATTTTCCCAAGAGGTGGGAAAGGGTAGGGTGGCATCTCTCTGGATACCATCCTGTTTGGGCACGACATGCCATTCTGCCCCTTCACAACAGATGCTGTCGGCCATGTTGCACCTTACCTACATGGGAGTTCCCCCTACTTCTTCCTTGCTAGGAAGTATCCATTACTGGAAGGTTCTTCCTTCCCTTGAAGGGTCAGCAGGTTGGACACATTACATTTCCCCAGGAGGAGGGAAAGCATAGGGTCACATCTCTCGATACCCTGGTGTTTGGGCACGAGATGGCCATTCTGCCACTTCACAACAGATGCTGTCGGTTCAGCTGAAATCTGTTTCTTCACGTTATCCGAAACCGTGGGTGTCCCTGGCTGGATAGCTTTCCCACCAGGTCTATTGTGGACTGTTGCTGCATTACTTCAATACATGTTTTTCATTGCACATGACTGTGTGAATTATTGCCGCTGCACCCCTACATGGACGGCCCCCCCACTTCTTCCTTGCTAGGAAGTGTCCATTACTGGAAGGGTCAGCAGGTTTGACACGTTACATTTCCCCAAGAGGGAAAGAGGATTTTTGGTGGATCTAAACAACTGCAAGATAATCCTCTTGTATTAACTGAGCTCTGATGAAGTCTCCCGAAATTCTTCCTATTCTATCAGGAAAATATTCCCAGTACTAATACTAGGATTTCTACCCTTGCTCCTCGAATTCTGTTTACAAAGGGGTAGGCTAGATGATTTTTTTGGAAATTCTAATCTGGTTAGGCAGACTTGCAGTGTGGTGTACACACCTCTAAGCCCCAATGGGTGCTGGTTAGAAGGATTTTTTTTTTCTATCCTGATGTTCTTGTACAACAGGTTGCTTTACAATATATCTTCATGTTTGTCTTTTTCATGCAGGTATTCTTGATCGCCCCACCCTCAGGGTTAGAACCGTTCAGGTTTTTTTTTTTTTTATAGAGTTGACCATACAGTAGCAGAATGTTATCGTTGTCAGAACATTTGTTTGAAGGAGCAGGATGGAATTTTTTTTCTTGAATGGTTGAATTTCTTTTTACAATCTATGTGGTTTTCATTTAGAAAAATTAAAATCCTTCCAAAATCAAATGTTGAACGCAAACAAAATGACTTGTGAATGACATTTGTTATGTCTTTTTAGGCATTATGTCTTGAATAGCCATAGATTTAGACAGATTAGTTGTCTGTCAGGTATTAATCCCATCTCTTTTGTATACCCCCTTTTCCCTGAAGTCAGGGGTCAGGAATATACAACCTAACCTACAGATACGAACCGGTCAGTCTTTTTCTGGACATGTCCTTTCTGTCCGAGCTTCCTTTCCTGGAAGTCAAGGGTTAGGTGTGTTAAGCCTTAGCCTTTAGTGTAGTTGTCAAACAGTTTTTTTTTTCACTATTGGGCATAGTATGCCTGTTTATGCTCCTAGGATTGGCCCAGAAAACATTAAATTTTTCTGATCACCTTTGTTTCTGATCTATTATTTTCTCCTGTTCAGGTAGTATGCTGTTCCACTGCTTTGTTGGTGGATGGTTGGCTCATCTTCCACCCGATGATTGAAGCTTGGGGGTCTTTCTGTTTTCCCTTAGGGGTTTATATTTTTCCTGGTCCCAAGTACCTGGTTGAACCTACACTATATTACCAAAAGTATTGGGACGCCTTCCTTTACACACACATGAACTTTAATGGCATCCCAGTCTTAGTCCGTAGGGTTCAATATTGAGTTGGCCCACCCTTTGCAGCTATAATAGCTTCAACTCTCCTGGGAAGGCCGTCCACAAGGTTTAGGAGTGTGTCTATGGGAATGTTTGACCATTCTTCCAGAAGCGAGTTTGTGAGCTCAGGTGCTGATGTTGGACGAGAAGGCCTGGCTCAAGTCTTCACGCGAATCCATCCCAAAGGTGTTCGATTGGGTTGAGGTCAGGACTCTATGCAGGCCAGTCAAGTTGCTCCACCCCAAATTCCCTCATCCATGTCTTTATGGACCTTGCTTTGTGCACTGGTGCGCAGTCATGTTGGAACAGGAAGGGGCCATCCCCAAACTGTTCCCACAAAGTTGGGAGCATGAAACTGTCCAAAATGTCTTGGTATGCTGACACCTTAAGATTTTCCTTCACTGGAACTAAGGGGCCAAGCCCAACCCCTGAAAAAGAACCCCTCACCACAATCCCCCCTCCACTGAATGATTTGGACCAGTGCACAAAGCAAGGTCCATAAAGACAAGGATGAGTGAGTTTGGGGTGGAGGAATGAGTGGCCAGCACAGTCTCCTGACCTCAACCCGAACGCCTTAGGGATGTATTAGAGCGGAGACTGCGAGCCAGGCCTTCTTGTCCAAAATCAGTGCCTGACCTCACAAATGTGCTTCTGGAAAAATAGTCAAACATTCCCATAGACACACTCCTAAACCTTGTGGACAGCCTTCCCAGAAGAGTTGAAGCTGTTATAGCTACAAAGGGTGGGGCCAACTCAATATTGAACCCTACAGACTTAGACTGGGATGCCATTAAAGTTCATGTGCTTGTAAAGGCAGGCGTCCCAATACTTTTGTTAATATAGTGTAGGTGGCCCTCCCCCTGGTCATGGCAATTCCAAATTTTGTTGCCCCTTTTTTTCAGATGTTGATACCTTTGATACTCTTTGCAGATTTCCACTTGTCGGATCTGTTCATGGCTTTGCCAACACAACAGCTGGACTGCTTCTGGAAGTCTTGACTTGAGTCTTCAACAATTTCCTGTGTCCCTCAATGGACAATGAAGAAATTTATGTTCTTTATACTTACCGTAAAATCTTTTTGTTGAAGCCCGTTGAGGAACACGGGTCCTCCCTCTAAGTATTTTTGGTGTTTTGTACTCCTTGCTCACAAAACTGAGGCATGACAGTTGGAGGTGGAGTTATACAGGAGCTGGCTTAACATCTCTTGTTTGTCATTGTCCTAACCTCCTGAGGGTGGCACTATAACCTGACTAAGAATTTCTACAAATCCTGTGTCCCTCAATGGACCTAAAAAAAAAAAGAGATTTTACCATACGTACAAAAATCTTATTTTTGTGGCCTTAAAAAAAAATGTATTCAAATGTTTCAAAAAACAGTTAGCATTCCCCGCATGCTTGGAATGTAACTTTCACGTTTGCTTGTGTTCTCGACCAAACTGTCACACCTGATCACATGTGCAGCACGACGACAGTTGCATATCAAACAGAGGCCAAGATGGAAGCTTCATTGGCTGAAAAGAGCGTGAAGGTTTAGTTCTGCGTGAAATACTCTCGACCACTGCATTCTGTACATTGGCCTGTACATTACGTACTCCTGACCCCTGCATATAGGCTATGTAGACATATTTCTGAGCCCTGCACCCTGTTTGCTATATTGTAACGGCTTACTTCTAAACAAAGTGTTCGTTGTCTCAACAGTTGCCGATTACTAAGCTGTCCCTGACTATTTTGAAGAAGTTCTCCTTTAAGGTAGGCATTCACAAAGTGTTGGCTCTCTGTCAAAATATATATGTGTGTAATTTATGAGGTTTATTTTTTTTAAAGATTATTGTGCTGAGATTGGGGAAATGTCTACGAGGCTACATCCACCGTTTGCTGCAGCATATCTACTTACCACCGGGCCTGCAGAGCCGTCTCAGGGTATAATGCCCAAGTAAAGTTACTTCTTCCCCTCTCTTCATCTCCAAACCATAGAGGAGAGATTTTCTGTAGTCCAGCAGAGTAGAACTGGGCAGGGCTGACAACATTGCTTGGGATTTTGGTGCAGCAATGCCAGATCACTACAGGAAGTTAGGAGCTCCCTGGAGTTCTGGCAGGATCACATTACAGGAAGTTAGGAGCTCCCTGGAGTTCTGGCAGGATCACACTACAGGAAGTTAGGAGCTCACTGAAGTTCTGGCAGGATCACACTACAGGAAGTTAGGAGCTCACTGGAGTTCTGGCAGGATCACACTACAGGAAGTTAGGTCACTGGAGTTCTGGCAGGATCACACTACAGGAAGTTAGGTCACTGGAGTTCTGGCAGGATCACACTACAGGAAGTTAGGTCACTGGAGTTCTGGCAGGATCACACTACAGGAAGTTAACAGGTCACTGGAGTTCTGGCAGGATCACACTACAGGAAGTTAACAGGTCACTGGAGTTCTGGCAGGATCACACTACAGGAAGTTAGGAACTCACTGAAGTTCTGGCAGGATCACACTACAGGAAGTTAGGAGCTCACTGGAGTTCTGGCAGGATCACACTACAGGAAGTTAGGAGCTCACTGGAGTTCTGGCAGGATCACACTACAGGAAGTTAGGAGCTCACTGGAGTTCTGGCAGGATCTCACTACAGGAAGTTAGAAGCTCACTGGAGCTCTGGCAGGATCACACTACAGGAAGTTAGAAGGTCACTGGAGTTCTGGCAGGATCACACTACAGGAAGTTAGGAACTCACTGAAGTTCTGGCAGGATCACACTACAGGAAGTTAGGAGCTCACTGGAGTTCTGGCAGGATCACACTACAGGAAGTTAGGAGCTCACTGGAGTTCTGGCAGGATCACACTACAGGAAGTTAGGAGCTCACTGGAGTTCTGGCAGGATCTCACTACAGGAAGTTAGAAGCTCACTGGAGCTCTGGCAGGATCACACTACAGGAAGTTAGAAGGTCACTGGAGTTCTGGCAGGATCACACTACAGGAAGTTAGAAGCTCACTGGAGCTCTGGCAGGATCACACTACAGGAAGTTAGGAGCTCACTGGAGTTCTGGCAGGATCACACTACAGGAAGTTAGAAGCTCACTGGAGTTCTGGCAGAATCACACTACAGGAAGTTAGAAGGTCACTGGAGTTCTGGCAGGATCACACTACAGGAAGTTAGGTCACTGGAGTTCTAGCAGGATCACACTACAGGAAGTTAGGAACACACTGAAGTTCTGGCAGGATGACACTACAGGAAGTTAGAAGCTCACTGGAGTTCTGGCAGGATCACACTACAGGAAGTTAGGAACACACTGAAGTTCTGGCAGGATGACACTACAGGAAGTTAGAAGCTCACTGGAGTTCTGGCAGGATCACACTACACAAAGTTAGAAGGTCGCTAGAATTCTAGTAGGATCACATTACAGGAAGTTAGAAGCTCACAGGAGTTCTGGCAGGATTACACTGCAGGAAGTTAGGAACTCACTGGATTTCTGGTAGGATCACACTACAGGAAGTTAGAATTGCCCAAGCATGGACATTAGAGGTAGGCTAGGGGAGTGTGAAAAAGTAATACAAGTTATAAAATATAACAAAGTTTATTCGTCACATAATATATAAGTATTTCCCAAGAGGGGATAATAAAATACATAAGAGCATAGCATGATGATAAAATAACAAAACAAGCACCCAATTCATAAGGTGGGCTGGAGCACCGAGCCGCTCAGGATGGAATAATGGCCCAACTGGCTTCAAGGTGTTCACAGCTGAACCTGAATCTGATGCGTTTCGGAAAATGTTTTGTATATTCCTTCTTCAGGTGATAAGAAAAGGGTGCACAAAATAAGTAATTATTCTGTACAAGACACCAGGTGCATATCAATGGTATCTTCCAGCTGGACATCAGACTCAACTCAGCAGGGCACATGCAGGCATAGCCGGACACAAAACCCAACTCCGTGCAATATACGGGGACCGTAAGCAGTCAGGCACTATAAATTACCCCCACTGAGAGGAGCAAAGGGGGTTTGCTGTGAAAGAGCATCAGTCCGCCTGGTGCGAGGCTCGTAGAATCAACCTGGAGTTCTGGCAGGATCACACTACAGGAAGTTAGAAGCTCCCTGAAGTTCTGGCAGGATCACGCTACAGGAAGTTAGGAGCTCACTGGAGTTCTGGCAGAATCACACTACAGGAAGTTAGGAGCTCACTGGGGTTCTGGCAGGATCACATTACAGGAAGTTAGAATCTCACTGGAGCTCTGACAGGATCACACTACAGGAAGTTAGGAGCTCACTGGAGTTCTGGCAGGATTACACTACAGGAAGTTAGAAGCTCACTGGAGTTCTGGCAGGATCACACTACAGGAAGTTAGGAGCTCACTGGGGTTCTGGCAGGATCACATTACAGGAAGTTAGAATCTCACTGGAGCTCTGACAGGATCACACTACAGGAAGTTAGGAGCTCACTGGAGTTCTGGCAGGATCACACTACAGGAAGTTACAATCTCACTGGAGCTTTGACAGGATTACACTACAGGAAGTTAGAAGCTCACTGGAGTTCTGGCAGGATCACACTACAGGAAGTTAGGAGCTCACTGGGGTTCTGGCAGGATCACATTACAGGAAGTTAGAATCTCACTGGAGCTCTGACAGGATCACACTACAGGAAGTTAGGAGCTCACTGGAGTTCTGGCAGGATCACACTACAGGAAGTTACAATCTCACTGGAGCTTTGACAGGATTACACTACAGGAAGTTAGGAGCTTACTGGGGTTCTGGCAGGATCACACTACAGGAAGTTAGAAGCTCACTGGAGTTCTGGCAGGATTACACTACAGGAAGTTAGGAGCTCTCTGGAGTTCTGGCAGGATCACACTACAGGAAGTTACAATCTCACTGGAGTTCTGGCAGGATCACACTACAGGAAGTTAGGAGCTCTCTGGAGTTCTGGCAGGATTACACTACAGGAAGTTAGGAGCTCTCTGGAGCTCTGACAGGATCACACTACAGGAAGTTAGGAGCTCACTGGAGTTCTGGCAGGATCACACTACAGGAAGTTACAATCTCACTGGAGCTTTGACAGGATTACACTACAGGAAGTTAGGAGCTTACTGGGGTTCTGGCAGGATCACACTACAGGAAGTTAGAAGCTCACTGGAGTTCTGGCAGGATTACACTACAGGAAGTTAGGAGCTCTCTGGAGTTCTGGCAGGATCACACTACAGGAAGTTACAATCTCACTGGAGTTCTGGCAGGATCACACTACAGGAAGTTAGGAGCTCTCTGGAGTTCTGGCAGGATTACACTACAGGAAGTTAGGAGCTCTCTGGAGTTCTGGCAGGATCACACTACAGGAAGTTACAATCTCACTGGAGTTCTGGCAGGATCACACTACAGGAAGTTAGGAGCTCTCTGGAGTTCTGGCAGGATTACACTACAGGAAGTTAGGAGCTCTCTGGAGTTCTGGCAGGATCACATTACAGGAAGTTAGGAGCTCACTGGAGTTCTGGCAGGATCTCACTACAGGAAGTTAGAAGCTCACTGGAGTTCTGACAGGATCACGCTACAGATAGTTAGGCGCTCACTGGAGTTCTGGCAGGATCAATGGTTATCTTTCTGCACTAGGGATGAGCTCCGGCGTGTTCGCATGGCGCACGTGCCGAGCCCGCCAGGAAGTCGGCACGGCGCAGCGCTAATCACAAGCAGTGAGACATTTCCCGATGTGCGGCTGCAGAGATCGGGAAATGTCTCCCTGCCTGTGATTAGCGCTGCGCCGTGCCGACTTCCTGGCGGGCTCGGCACGTGCGCCATGCGAACACGCCGGAGCTCATCCTTATTCTGCACACACAGCATTTTTAATAAGACAAAGCTGGGAAAACATGCGTGTGTTGCAAAGATGTGCAGCATCCTTTCTTTTCCCCGGGTATGTGGAACTGTCTCGTCTACGGGGACACTCTTTAAAGGCCCTCAATGTCTGGTTGGTGCGTGTGGCTTACGGGCCCTTTCCAGAGCCTTTATATAACGATTTATCCAGGGACGATCGCATACTTATTACAGACCTCAAGCTGCTTTCACAAAACTTAATTGTTATTGATTTTGGTAATAGATGTCTTCTGTTATTAGACCCCAACAAGATAAAATATGATCCAGCGGCAATAAACAAAACAGGATTTGGTTATTGGAAGGGTGACAAGCCCCAGCGGCGGTGTAAAAGTCCAACCAAACGGTTAAATGCATCACTGAAAAAAAAAAAAATGATAGAGAAGCCGCGTTACCTGCCAATAGTATTGTAATCCACCCACTACTGCTGTGCTCTGTAGCTGCATAGACCTATAAGCCTGGACGGTCAGATATGTTGGTGCTGCCTCTGCCAAAAATGCTAGTTGCCCCTCTTTTTCATACGAGGTCTGTCTAAAAAAGTTTGGTGAATGGTCCAATATTTCAACGGCAACATGGGCCAGGAGCACTCGCATGCACATGGCTATCCAGAGACACGTTGAGAAGTACCACCTAGCTTGGAGCACACGTGACCACCAGGGTAAACCTGCTGCGGGCAGTGGAACATAGTCCGTGTGAGAGGTAGGATACTGGTGGACAGCGCTCAATAGACTGGATGTAGATATGGTGACAAAGTCAACGGGGCCATAAATGAAAAAAAAAAAATTCCCCATCAATAACAAGATAATCAATAAAAAAGTTTAAATGAAAATGAGCCAACGATACCACTTTAGATTCCCAAGGGCATTGAAGGGTTAACACCATCTGCAGGGCCAGCTGGTGGAGCATGGAGGGGCGCCAATGTCCATGCTATGAAGGATGGAAGCCTGGTCTGTGGAAGGGACCTGATGGCTGGAGTCAGAGATACAGGCATGTGTGGGAGGTGGTTTGTTGCCACCGGGGACCCAGCTGTGATCCAGTAACACTGCCTTGGAGGTGTCTGCCGATCAAGGTGGAGAGGAACAACCAACCAGGAACCGGAGACCGAAGTACCACCTAGCTTGGAGCACACGTGACCACCAGGGTAAACCCGCTGCGGGCAGTGGAACATAGTCCGTGTGAGAGTTAGGATACTGGTGGACAGCGCTCAATAGACTGGATGTAGAAATGGTGACAAAGTAAACGGGACCATAAATAATTTTTTTTTTTTTCCATCAATAACAAGATAATGAATAAAAAAGTTTAAATGAAAATGAGCCAACAATACCACTTTAGATTCCCAAGGGCATTGAAGGGTTAACATCATCTGGAGGGCCAGCTGGTGGAGCATGAAGGGGCGCCAATGTCCATGCTATGAAGGATGGAAGCCTGGTCTGTGGAAGGGACGTGATGGCTAGAATCAGAGATACAGGCGTGTGTGGAAGGTGACTCTGCCGCGGGTTGCGACATGGTATGTTGCCACCGGGGACCCAGCTGTGATCCAGTAACACTGCCTTGGAGGTGTCTCTGCCGATCAAGGTGGAGGGGAACAAGCAACCAGGAACCAGAACCGGAGACAAGGAAAGCCGAGCCGTGCTGGTGGCGGGCGCGTCTGGAGGACTTGCAGTACCAGCCAGAAGTGTGAAGGAAGGTGGAGGCCCAGGAACTGAGGAAGAAAGAGGCCCAGGAACTGACTAGTGACCAGTCACGGCAACGGACGAGCCTGTGTTCCACACTGGTTCCTGGGCCTCCACCTTCCTTCACACTTCCAGCTTGTACTGATTGTCATCCAGACGTGGCTGCCATCAGCACGGCTCGGTTTCCCTGGTCTCCAGTTCTGGTTCCTGGTTGGTTGTTCCCAGTGGCAGCCAGTGCTCAATATTTTGGGGGGGCTTCAAAACTTGCACCGTAGAGGCCTTACCTTGAGGAGGAAGATGACACGGAGGGCTGCTGCTCCTCGCTCCAGGAAGATACGTGAAGAGTCGGGGCTTCTCCTCCTGGCCGAACAGAAAGCGGGTCCTGAGACTCAGGACCTGCTTCCTGATTGGCTGGGAGGAGAATAAGGAAGACAACAGCGAATATTAATTTGCTATTGTCACATAACTGGGCGGGCTCAGGGCGCAGTGCTCTGTGCCCCGAACCCACCCTTTTTTTAAGCCAATTAGAGCCTCGGGCTCTAATCATGTGCTTAAAAAAAAAAGAGTGATATCCATGCACCCAGCGCCCTGCATGTAGAATAGAGGCCGGGCGCATGGATTTTGGGGGGCGCCCCTAATGGACAGGCCACCACTGGTTGTTCTCCTCCACCTTAATCAGCAGAGACACATTCAAGGCAGTGTTACTGGATCACAGCTGGGTCCCCGGTGGAAACACACCACCTCCCACACACGCCTGTATCTCTGACTCCAGCCATCAGGTCCCTTCCCCAGACCAGGTTTCCATCCTTCATAGCATGGACATTGGTGCCCGTCCATGCTCCACAAGCTGGCCCTCAGGATGGTGTTACCCCTTCAATACCCTTGGGATCTAAAGTGGTATTGTTAGCTCATTTTATTTTAATTTCAACTTTTTTATTCATTATCTTGTTATTGATGAAATAAAAACATTGCTTTTATTTATGGCTCCATTGACTTTGTCACCATTTCTATATCCAGTCCATTGAGCGCTGTCCACCAGTATCCTTCCTTCATGCTGCATCTCTCCATATGTTTTTGTTCAGCTGCACTGGTTCTGGTTAAGTCACATTCTTCTGGTTGCCATACACCATCGTATGGTCCACAGTTTTTAGTCACAGTACAATGGAGCCACGAGTGAACATCAAGTTCTGCTACAAAATTGGGGAAAACGGCAACGGAGATGCATTAAATGTCGGTGCAAGTGTACAGGACGGAAGCCGCGAGCAGAAAATGTGTTTACGGTTAAAACGCTTTCGCCACGGACTGAAGATGTACCTCGTTCGGGCTGGCCGCCAACAAGCAGAATCCCAGACGTGATCGAGCGAGTGCGACAAATGCTGACACAAGATCAGAGACTGACTCTACGATTGATGGCGGAGGAATTGGGCATTGGCAATGACACGGTGCGCACCATCGTCCACGAAGATTTTGGTAAGCGGAAGATCTGTTCACGGTTTGTGCCGCACAAGCTGACAGACGAAGAGAAAGCAAAACGGATGGAAACCTCTAGAGATTTAATTACCCTGTGTGACCAGGATCCATCCTTTCTGCCAACCATCATCATGGGATGAGTCCTGGTACTACCAGTTCCATCCGCAATCCAAGCAGCAATCGATGGAATGGCGTTCACTGTCTTCCTCGCGACCCAAAAGAGTCGCCTGCAAAAGTCCAAGGTCAAGACAATGTTTTGAGGACATGGCGGCAATCCAAGAATGTGTGACAGCGGTTCTGCGATCGATTCCTAAAGAGACCTTTGCTGACAGTTTCCAATGCGTTTCTTTTTTAAGGTACAACATAAATGCTTCATTAATAGCTTAAAATAAGTCCACATACAGGATGGCTTCCATAAAGTAAAAAAATGAATTGTTCAATAAGGGATCCAGGATCCAGTTTTTCATTGATAATTGGGATATGCTGCTGCCTAAAGGAAGATTTGGACAATGGCAAACATGAAATCATTGGCTAGCCAGGTATAAACCCCTCCCACTCCCTGCATGTTTCAGGTTTGTAAAAAAAACACTAATTAGGAGTACGTCACAACACAGAGGGGTGGGACCGGTGTCCTTTAATGAACCCCAAAAAGTAGATTGTACAGTAAGTTTCATGGGTTTTCTGGGATTTTCTGCAACTGTAGTGTCCTAACAGGATAGATGTCTTACCTGTACTGAGAAAAGTTTACAAGTTTTACTATTTTAAGTTTTGTTCAAGATATTTTTTGCTTCAATCAAGACTTTATCTACATTACCCTGGCTGGGCTCCTTATGTAGCTATCCAGATCAGTGTTTTCTTGGCGGTAGTCAAGGCCATACCCAGACCCCACAAGACTGAAGATTGGAGGGCCTGTCTGAAATGATGTGACCCTCGGGCAGGAGGCTCTGCTTGTGGTGCTTTCTAGACCTTCACGAATGGGGCTTTGCTTGTGGTGCTTTCCAGACTTGTGGGCACAGGGCTGTGCTTGTGGTGCTTTCCACACCTTTGAGCATTGGGCTTTTTCTGTGGCACTTTCCAGACCTTTGAGCATGGGGCTCTGTCTGTGGCACTTTGCAGGCCTTCAGGCATAGGGCTCGGCTTGTGTTGCTTTCCAGAATTCTGGGCACAGGGTTGTGCTTGTGGTAATTTCCAGATCTCCAAGCATGGAGCTTTGTCTGTGGCACTTTCCAGACCTTCAGGCATAGCCAGGGCTCTACTTCTGGTGCTTTCCAGACTTGTGGGCACAGGGATGTGCCAGTCGTGCTTACCAGACCTTCAAGCTTGGGGCTTTGTCTGTGGCACTTTCCAGACCTTCAAGCATGGAGCTTTGTCTGTGGTACTTTCCGGACCTTCAGGCATAGGGCTCTACTTGTGGTGCTTTCCAGACTTGTGGGCACAGGGATGTGCCAGTGGTGCTTTCCAGACCTTCAAGCTTGGGGCTTTGTCTGTGGCACTTTCTAGACCTTCAGGCATAGCCAGGGCTCTACTTCTGGTGCTTTCCAGACTTGTGGGCACAGGGATGTGCCAGTCGTGCTTACCAGACCTTCAAGCTTGGGGCTTTGTCTGTGGCACTTTCCAGACCTTCAAGCATGGAGCTTTGTCTGTGGTACTTTCCAGACCTTCAGGCATGGGGCTCTACTTGTGGTGCTTTCCAGACTTGTGGGCACAGGGATGTGCCAGTGGTGCTTTCCAGACCTTCAAGCTTGGGGTTTTGTCTGTGGCCCTTTCTAGACCTTCAAGCATGGAGGTTTGTCTGTGGCACTTTCCAGACCTTCAGGCACATGGCTGTGTTTTTCGGTGCCCTCCAGCCCTTGTGGTGCTTTTCAGATGTTTGGGCACACACGGAACTCGCTATACAATTTCAGCATCTGCTGACCATCAGAAGAAGACTGGCTGAACATGTCAACGGCTGGCAAGAGTGCTCGTGGACACCATATTCCTGGAATGAAGGTGAGTATAGGTCATGCCTTCAGGTCCTTCAGGCAGGTCTTTGAGCTGCTGACTGCCCCCATTTCTATTGTTTTTGGTATTTGGGCCTGTTAGTGTTTTGCTACTGTTACAGTCTACCCCTCAGTTGGACCACTTTTGGATCATCTATGAATAATTAAATACTGTGTTCCAATAATAAAATTACGATTTTTAGTTTCATAACATTTTTATTGGCTTTTAAGATAAAATACAAAATATAGGTAATAGCGAAAAGCCTTGATACCATTTAGCATTGTTTTACAAGGACAAACCACTTTACAAAGAAGAATGCATGTGATGTCATTGAAATATAAAAGGATTCGAAAATAGATTTAGAGGTGCCCCCATGGGGTCGCTGAGTGAGTGTAGTAGTTCTACCTGTCACCATGCTCAGCCAAGCATTCGCCTCCAGTCACACTTTGCTAGAAAATGAACAGTCCGTCAGCTTGTTTTTGTTGTTTATTGAGGGATTTTACTTGGATGGGGTAAAGGGACATGGGATGCCCAGATAAATGAATTTGATAGATGAAAAGATATTTGGAATCTGTACTTGCAGTCTCTAAAGTTCCACACTCCTCATCACTTATGAGTCATCTCCGCTTCCTCTACTGCACAATGCTTGATTCCTGGCACAGCTAGCAAATGGTTAGGCCCCACTCTGAATAAGGCCTAACAGTTATGGATTCGCCATTTGTTGGCAGGGGTCTGCAGTCCCCTTTGGTGTAGCAACCAATAGCAACTGAAAAGAGTCTTTTTGTGCTAGCTGTTACTTGATGGACTACTGGTCCCAGTCAGTCCTGCACAAGCTCTGCCAACCCTCCTGGCTGCAGCAGTTTGTCTCTAAACCCAACAACACGACAGTCTTTACTTCTGGCTTTTCATCCACTCCTGTGCCTCTCACTCACCGACCCCGGATGGAACCTTCATGGTGACTTGCCTGGCAATGTTCCCCGCTATCCTTCTCCTGCTCCTGTTGAGGACACCTCTCGTTTGGGTTGTATGGAGAGGTTCCTTCCCAGCTCCCAAGCTCCAGGCCCAAGGTCACCCCCCCCGCCCCCAGAAAGGGGGCTCCCTCAAAGGCCACGACAGCCTAACACTCCATCACTAAGTTCTTCCACCCAAAATCTCCTCCTCCAGCAGGCTGACACTGGGTATATATATAGGAGGCCTCCCCCCTGCCAATCCTAGTTGGGGATTGGTCAGGGCACCCAGTTACACCAAATGTCACTCCAATCCTCTCTCCCCACCTCTATTCCAGAACCTTCTGAAAACTAGAAGGAGGTGCCAGAGAGATGAAGCCACATGTCAGTCACCTGCTGCTAATCTCAAACCACTCCCAGCCCCCCAGATCAAAAACAAACAGGCCTAGGCGTGCCTAAATTTACCTGCACTGGCTGTAACAAAAAAAAAACTACTGCCTCTAGCAACTTACCTACAGTAGAGGGAGCTACCTAAAGAAAAAAGAAAACATTTACCTCATTCTTCAAGTAGACAACTTTGCAGTAAAACAATCACAAGGTACATTTAGTAGACACGGTACCTATGTATTTGCTCTTGTAGGGTTTCAAGTGCACAGGACTCTTAATTTGGACTCTGGTGTTTTTTTCACTTCCACCTGTCTAATCACTAGGTAAGTGTGGTCGCCAAGGTTAAGAACTAATAGACCCAGGGCTGTAGCCACGAGAGGGTGAGCAAGGTCATATCAAGCAGGTCAACCTACTAATTCTTTGGGGGTCAAGGCGGGGAACTAGAAAGAAAAAAGAATCCTGGCCAGCAGTTTCCCACTTTTATTAGCATGTTCAAAGAATATTTTATGGCTCAAGGTAAATCTCCTACTGGCCGGTTCCCCCAGTTCTTCTAACAGGGCCTGTCTAGTCTGTAGCAATGTTTCAAGAAGGGTGGTGGCTTTATGTGCTAGCTCCAGATTAGCGATCTTAGCCAATAAGGCAGCAATGTGCGCCTGTTTCTCGCTCTTAAGTATGGTAGATAGTGCTATGCACTCACCTCTCATGACGCATTTATGTGCCTCCCATTGAGATGTCTCCAAGGTATCAGTCACATTCAGATCCAAATATCCTTAAGTCTGGTTTCAAGACCTCTGAAAATGCACGGGTCTGCCAACAAGGAAGGTCGCCATAGTTTCAATCTTGTATCACATTCAGGGAAGCACAGAGTCATCATGATAGGATGATGATCGGACACGGGTCCAGTGGTGACTTACTAGGTTAGATCAGTTTGAGTCTAGAAGAAATAGTCTATTCTAAAATATTTCCAGTGTGGTGGTGAGAAAAAAAATGTGTAGTCTTTCCCGGTCGGGTGAAGAAATCGCCAGGTATCACGAAGAGTCAAGGCGGAAAGTTGTCGTTTTATTTTGGCGTAGTGCCCAGTAGGGAAAAGATGAGGAACCACTCAAGGAGTCTAGAAGTGGGTTGAGCGGTAAGTTCATGGAAGTAAGTTCCCTGAATGGAAGGTCCTTAGGAGGTCACCTATCTTCTTGAAAAAAGAAACCTGTTTCTCATTAAGGCAATATATATTTGGTAATAAGTCAATGTCCTGTATTGGCCTTGAGAAAGAGGTATCTCCCTCCTGGATCTGCCAACTGGGCAGTAAGCTGGAAATTAAGGAGCTTAGCTAGAAAGATTGCTACACCTTTCGTCTAAGAGTCCTCAGCGGATGCATGAAAAAGTGTCAGATAGCAATGGTTAGCAAATGCAAACACAGATAAACAAATATAATGGGGTTGATTTACTAAAGGCAACTCCACTTTGCTCTACAGGTGCGCACTGCAAGTGCCCTTGGAAGTGCAGTCACTGTAGATCTGAGGGGAAGATCGAAATGAGGGGAAGCTCTGCTGATTTCTATCATCCAATCATGTGCAAGCAAAAATGCTGTTTTTTCTTTCCTTGCATGTCCCCCTCAGATCTACAGCAACTGCAAAGTGGAATTGCCTTTACTAAATAAACCCCAATGTGTGCATGGTTTTAATGCATTTCTTGAAGGACCAAAGATCTTTTTCTGGGATATTGAGTCCCTTCGCATTGGAGGAGATTAGCTTTAGAGATACACGAGGCTCTGCATGGGAGTTGTGAGCCATGGGGACAATTGGTAGGAGCTTAGTCTAAAGCAGGGGCGTCATACTCATTTTCATTGTGTGCCGCATCAACATTATGGTTGCCCTCAAAGTGCCGGTTGTATTTGTAAGACTAAATGTCCAGAGCGCCCCACCTCCCCATACATAGATGTCAGGAGTCCCCCCACCTTCCCTTATATCACAGTGCACCCCCTTACCATGTGCTGCTGCCAGGAAGAAGCAGGGGGTGGAGCTGGGAAACAGAAAGTGCAGGGTCTTGAGGAGGGCTTGAGTCAGCTGCCGGAGTCTGCTGAATGCTGAGACCAGGGGAGGCGGACACAAGGAGGTGCTGCAGCTTCACGGAGGGGTGTAGGATCTGGCAGAGGAGTTCTGCCCTCTTCTCTGTTGAGATGGGGGGTGGCAGAGACGAGCCTGTTCGCATCTGTACAGAGAAGCGCAGGATCTGGCAGAGAAGTTCTGTTCTTCTCTCTGCTGTCGACTGCTGAATCAAGGTGGGGGGGGGGGGTCATAACAAGGGGGGTGCTGCAGTTGCAGGAGAAGTGTGAAGACCACTTGAAATGGCCTGGCGGGCCGGTTTCGGCTTGCGGGCCTCGTGTTTGACATATGTGGTCAAAAGTCCCAAAGGACTCTAGAAGGAGGGAACAAAATGGCAGGGCAGATATAATATCACCACTCCCAGTACACTCCAATGGGCAGGGGTCTCGTTGGGATGCTATTAAAAGATAAGGGCAAGGGAGATGAGGAGGAAAGGGAGGGGAGGATAGAGAAACGGGCAGAAAATTTGGATTTTTATGCTTACAGTACAATCTGTTTCTTGGGGTTCGTAAGAGGACAAAGGTTCTACCCACCTCTGTGTTGTGACCTACTCCTAAATTCTGCATTTCTCCAAACCTGAAGCATGGCTCGAAGTGGGTGGGTGGGTGGGGGGGGGGGGGTTACCCATGGCTGGCCAATGGCTTTTTTTATTTGCCAGTGTCTAAGTCCTCCTGTAGGCAGCAGCATAACCCAATCATTGACTAACTGAATCCCATCCCATGTCCTTTAATGAACTCCCAAGAAACAGATTTTTTTACGGTAAGTACAAAAAAATCCATTTATTTGTTTCATTTCTAAAAAAGCTAGATAAAAATACCTCTGTGCTTCTGAAAAAAAAAAAAAAGAAGACTGTTCTAAAAGTAGGAAGGTCACACAAGGAGAGAAGGCAGCGACAAATTTAGCCACTGATCGTGATAGAGGTGCTGGTGTTTTATTTTTTGTACTTGATAAAAATCCACCATGAAGAAAAAAAAAAAAAAAGTGAAACTTTTCTGTAGAACAGAGAGGTCTGGCTGAATAAATTTAGCAGCGTCTTCTGCACCAACTGTACAGGGCCTGCCAAAAATAGAGGATAGATAGATAGATAGATAGATAGATAGATAGATAGATAGATAGATAGATAGATAGATAGATAGATAGATACAAAATAATATAAATAACAGTTTAAAAAGATATAATAATTTTTAATCATATAAAATAATATATACCCCAAAACATTGTAATTTCAGGTGGTGTGCAGCAAATAGTAGCACTTAAAGTAGTTGTAAAGACAGAAGGTGCATTCTATGCATTAAGATAAAAAACCTTCAGTGTGCAGCAGCCCCCCCCCCCCCCCTCAGCACCCCCCTAATACTTACCTGAGTCCCATCTCAATCAGCAATGTTGCACGAGAGACTCAGCTGTCCAGGACTCTCCCTCCTCATTGGCTGAGGCAGCAGCACAGTGCCATTGGCTCCCGCTGCTGTCAAAGTCAGTGAGCCAATGAGGAGAGAGAGGGGGCGGGGCCACGGCTCCGCATCTGAATGGACACACGGAGCTGCGGCTCGGCTCGGGTGCCCCCCATAGAAAGCTGCTTGCTGTAGGGGCACTCAACGGGAGGGAGGGGCCAGGATCACAGAAGAGGGACCAGAGAAGAGGAGGATCTGAGCTGCTCTGTGCAAAACCACTAAGTATAACATGCTTGTTTTTTTTTTTTTTTTTAACAAAAACAACAAAACAAGACTTTAGTATCAATTTAAAGCTGAATTCCAGGTATGGTGTCTTCTTGGTGTTCTTATTCCTTAAAGAGCCTTAGCTTGTGTCTTGTTTCTCTTGAACCTTGAACCCTTTGCTCCTCCCATGAGCTTCCTATTCAAGCCATGTCTCTGCACTTCCTGTTTGCCAGATTATTCTGTCAGGGTCAGGGGTCAGCCTCGGAGACCAGTAGCTATAGCAGTAGAGAGGCTCCCACCGACCAGCTTGATACATACACAAAGCAGGTCACCTTGACAGATGACACAGGCTCACCCGAGGTGCAGAGTCTAAGCAATGACCGGTGTTCACCAATGGTGGAGAGTGGCCTTGTTGCATGTTAGTACCAGATCACGGTCCTCAGGATTGCACAGCTCCCAACTGTCTTTGATTTCGAGGGACTGTCCCTGATTTCGAGGGACTGTCCCTGATTTGGAACAAAGTCCCTCTGTCCCTCATTTGCATATAAAATGCTGGCTGCGTGTGGAGACAAGTGAGGGAGAAGATGGCCCCCCACCCGTCTCCACACCATTGCAGGGCGGAAGCGACGTCAAAACGTCACTTCCGCCCATAGCTCTTAAGGGCCATTTTTTTTTTTTTATTGCATTTTACTGTAAATATGAGATCTGAGGTCTTTTTGACCCCCCAGATCTCATATTTAAGAG
Source organism: Aquarana catesbeiana (assembly GCF_042186555.1). NCBI lineage: Eukaryota > Metazoa > Chordata > Amphibia > Anura > Ranidae > Aquarana > Aquarana catesbeiana. Next base: position 9,148,098 of record NC_133335.1, read on the forward strand.
GTCCTGTCATGCTTTTTTTTCTATTAAAAGGGATGTTTACATTTTTTTTTCCCAAAAAAGTGCGCTTGTAAGACCGCTGCGTAAATACGGTGTGACAGAAAGTATTGCAACAACTGCCATTTTAGTCTCTAGGGTGTTAGAAAAAAATAAATGTACATTGTTTGGAGGTTCTAAATAATTTTCTAGCAAAAAAAATCTAGCAAAAAAAATCTGTTTTCAACAAATCTCAGAAAGGGGCACGGTCCTTATGTGGTTAACGAATCATCTTTTTGTATAATTCTCCTTTAAGGGGGCGTGGCAGGGGGTATGTTTCCTATGAATACATACCTGTGCTAATAGGTGGCCCTCATTCTCATCTCAAAAAGTTGGCAGGTGTGGGATAGCCCCACCAGAAGGTGAGCAAGCCGGGGTCCAGTAGAAAATATAGCAGGTAGGGATCAGGCAGAAGTGTAGTCAGTAAACAAGGCAAAGGTCAGTAACAAGTGGTCGCAGGTTGGGATCAAGCACAAGCATAGTCGAGCAACAAGCCAAAGGTCATTAACGAGGTAGCGGAGATATGGGCGGTAGCAAGAGTGACAAGAGCGAGATGTTGGCTGAACACTGTGACAAAAGGAGCAAAAAAAGGGGGGCGCTATGTTCAATATTAACAGATCCCAATTCTACTGTGTATATACATCTGTATACCACTCAAAACCTAAAACTCTTAATAAAAAACTCCACTGTGCAAAGTTCTTCTGTGCTTTTTCACTAGTGCTTCTTCACCATGAAAAAGGTTTTCCACACCCGGTGCTCTCTTATGAATAAAACATTCACCAGGCCAATGTGACCTCTTTATGCAAAAAAAGAAGGTCAGTATGCGATTTTGCTTTAAGATCTGCAAGCCAGGCCTTCTCTTCCAACATCAGTGCCTGACCTCACAAATGCTCTTCTGGAAGAATGGTCAAACATTCCCATAGACACCCTCCTAAACCTTGTGGACGGCCTTCCCAGAAGAGTTGAAGCTGTTATATCTGCAAAGGGCGGAGCCAACTCAATATTGAACCCTACGGACTAAGACTGGGATGCCATTAAAGTTCATGTGGGTGTAAAGGCAGGCGTCCCAATACTTTTGGTAATATAGTGTAAGTCCATCTAATTCAACCAATATCCAAACTGTAACTTATTTACTTTACGAACATTATTCAAGGGAATAATAATTCTGACTCCATTGTAACATTTCATCTTTTATTCTCATTGGCAACATTATTGCATATACTTCCCCGCTGGAGGCTGTGCGGTCATGCGACCTCCGAATAAAACATCAAAAGGGTATAAAATGTTTTTTTTTTTTTTTTTTTTTTTTTAAAGTGAATGTGATTATAGTTTAAAAAAAAGAAAACGCAATTGGCTGTATCACAGCGTGCATTTTCAGGACTGTGTTTGCAGATACTTTGAGAGCACGTCCCCGCGCCGGCCAAGTCCCGGCCAGTCGATTCATGGCTTCCTTCCTGAGCTTCCCAGCAAGTGAGCTTTCATCGCAACCTCCCCGCCGTCCAAACCAAACACACTCTGCTGATTTCATCCGTCGCCCTTGGCTTTGCTGTAGAATCCATATTTTTTTTTCTTTTGCTTTACTTTGTTGTGGTAGAAAGCTAAAACGCAGGATGGATGAAAATAACAGGAAGCTCAGCCATGTCCCTTAGAAAAGAAAATAAAAGGAAAGGAAAACCATTTTTAAAGGTATCCAACAAGTAGGCATTGACTGATGGAGGGGCTGAGGGGCTCTTGTTGTATAGGGTTCTTTATATCTGTTCTGTCCCTCAGTTATAGGGTCCTGTATAGTATATAAGGGGTCTACAGACTTTTCCCGTATGAGGGCCACATCGTAGATCTGACAAATATTTATTTGCCAAAAATAAGTTCCAATCAGAGTTCCCCCTCAGATCCAAGGATTTCCGAGCAGAGTCCCCGCCCCCCCCCCCCTTACATCTTGGAGTGCCCATCAGAATCTCCCCTTACATCGAGGAGTGCCCATCAGCCTTCCTTCCTACATCCAAGATTGCCAACCAGAGATCCCCCTAAGATCCAATCAGAGTTCTCTTTTAGATCCAGAAGAGCCCAGCAGAGTCTCCACCACCACCACCTTCTCTTACATCTAGGAGTGCCAGACAGAATTCTCCCTCACATCCAGAAATGCCCATCAGAGTCTCCCCTTACATCTAGGAGTGCCCATCAGATGCCTTCCCTTCATCCAGGATTACCAATCAGAGTTCCCCCTTAGATCCAATCTGATTTCCCCCATTAGATCCAGGAGTGCCCAGCAGAGCCCCCCCCCCTTACCTCTAGGAGTGCCAGACAGTTCCCCCTCACATCCAGGAATGCCCATCACAGTCTCCCCTTACATCCAGGAGTGCCCATCAGCCTTCCTTTCTACATCCAGGATTGCCAATCAGAGTTCCCCCTTAGATCCAGGAGTGCCCAGCAGAGCCCCCCCCCCTTACATCTAGGAGTGCCCATCAGACACCTTCCCTTCATCCAGGATTACCAATCAGAGTTCCCCCTTAGATCCAATCTGATTTCCCCATCAGATCCAGGACTGCCCAGCAGAGTCCCCCCCCTTACCTCTAGGAGTGCCAGACAGTTCCCCCTCACATCCAGGAATGTCCATCAGAGTCTCCCCTTACATCCAGGAGTGCCCTGTGCCCATCAGACTCCTTCCTTATATCCAGACCAGGAGTGCCTATCAAAGCCCCCCCTATACATTCACAAATGATTAGTAGGGTTCCCCCTTACATCCAGGAATCCCCCCTTAAGTCCAGGTGTGCCCAGCAGAGTCCCTCCTATCCCTTACATTAAGGAGTAATTAGCAGCCCCCCCCCCATTACATCCAGGAATGTCCAGCATCATCACCCTTACATCTAGGAGTGCCCAGCTGAGTCCTACTCGCTTGCATCTATGTGTGCCTAACAGAGTCCCCCTTACCTTTCAGATGGCAGATATCGCTAGCCAGGAGGCGGAGCGAGTCTGGATGGTGAATTTCCAGTTCTCTTGTAAATTTAGGGGAGAGGGATTCACACCCTTGGTTGGTTCTAAGACATCAGTGGTCCTAGTAACCAACCACAGATATGGTGGGAGAATCTGTGGTGGGGGGACTGGAGGATAGACAATGGATGTTGTAGCCTCCGTATTACCATACCAGAACGGTACATCCGCTTCCAACCAGCCGTGGTCATTTCACGGATACTTGCTGTGGACCAGATTAAAGCCTTGTAGTGGGTCAAATGTGGCCCATGAGCCATAGTTTGGAGACTCCCCACTGTATATGGAAGTTTTCTATTCATTCATTTTCTCTATTGGTTGAATTAGATGGATTTGTGTCTTTTTTCATAACTATGTTGTGATTGCAGCGTTGATACCATTCTCACTAAACTCCCGTGATTACCGGCCTCCTTATCTTTTCAATGGCCGATAATCTGAATCTGCCAGTGTAATCCCTGGCCCCCTTCTCTGCCTCTTCCTGAATCCCACCACATCCCCTCCTTCAACCACCGATGTAGGAAGGCTTCACACCATAGCATCATGAGACGAGAGACTGCAGTACTGCCTCCGAAGCACTTTGAACATCTAGATTCTGGCAGCAGTGCTTCATGGGTACCCTACATTAGCTTGAGACCTTTGACTTTGTGACCTTGTAGAACCAATACCATTAAAGACTTACAAGTGACACCATCTGCCCGGGGTCTACACGGGCGGGGCCTGGACATGTTGTATCATGTGAGGTCCGGGGGCGCCAGGAGGAGATTTTGGGGGGGGGGGATTTGTGTTGGGTGGGGGAATTTGGGGTGGCAACAGGGGGTAAAAATTGTTATAGGAGGGGACATTTGGGGGGTATGCTGGGAAAGGTGATTTGGGGTGATTTGTGCTGGGAGGGGGGGATGGGACATATTGAATCATGTGAGGTGTGGGGGCTCCATGAGGAGATTGGGGGGGAAGGGATTTGTGTTGGGTGGGGTAATTTGGGGGGGGGGGGCAACAGGGGGTAAAAATTGTTATAGGAGGGGACATTTGGGGGGTATGCTGGGAAAGGTGATTTGGGGGGAAATTGTGCTGGGAGTGGGGGTGGGACATATTGTATCATGTGAGGTGCGGGAGCGTCATGAGGATATTGGGGGGGAGAGGGTATTTGTGTTGGGTGGGAGAATTTGGGGGGCAACAGGGGGTATGTATTGTTCTAGATGGGGAAATTTTGGGGAGTATGCTAGGAAAGGTTATTTGGGGGAATTTGTGCTGGGAGGAGGGATGGGACATGTTGTATCATGTGAGGTGCTGGGGCGCCATGAGGAAATTGGGGGGGGGTTGTGTTGGGTGGGGTAATCTGGGGGGATGAGAGGATGTAAGGATTGTTCTGTGAAGTGGAAATTGGGGGGAGGGGAAGCTAGGAAAGGTGATTTAGGGGGATTTGTGCTGGAAGGAGGGATGGGACATGTTGTATCATGTGAGGTGCTGGGGCGCCATGAGGAAATTGGGTGGGGGGGGAATTGGGGGGACAACGGGGGATAAGGATTGTTCTAGGAGGTTGAACTCTGGGGGGGGGGGGTGCTAGGAAAGATTCGGGGGGATTTGTGCTGGGAGGGAGGGATGGCACATGTTGTATAATGTGAGGTGCTGGAGTGCCATGAGGAAATTGGGGGGGATGGGATTTGTGTTGGGTGGGGGAAAAGTCACTTGGATTTGTGGTAGAAGAGATGATATGGGGGGGGGGGGAGATGGATTTTTTTTTTTTTTTTTTTTTACGCTAGTAGGAATGATTGGAGGGTATTTGTGCTAGGAGGGGAAATTTGGGGAGGGGGGAGATTTGTGTTAAAAGGGAGGGTGGGGTTGAAATCGTGGGGGGGTGAGAGAAGGTGTACTCTATGGGGAAATGTGGGAAGTAGAGGGGAGGGGGGCGATTTGTGCTGGGGGTATTTGGGGGAAAGAGAGGTAATGAGCTGGGAGGGGGGGGTGTGGGAGGCAAAGATTTGTCCTGGGAGGGTGGAATTCAGCAGGGGGGCATTCAGGAGGAGAATTTATGCTTAGGGGGAAAAGCATGCAGACTGCTTATGGGTTTTTTTTGGGTGGGTATTTTGTCTAACACATAATTCTCATACATTTTAGGGGGGCCCAGTTTGGCATTTTCGCCCAGGGCTCTTATGACTACATAAGGGTTTCAAGGTAGACCTTGTCTGTTAGAAAAGAGTTTTTACTGGAATCTTTGCGTTCTTCGGAACGCGGACTGGTAAAAGACGGAGTACGCAGCACAGGTGTGACACGGAGGGGAACTCAGATTTGTTCCAAGTGTTTAGTTAAAGCTTTCTTTTTTTTTTTTTCTCTCCAACGCTTTGCTCGCTGCTCTATTTGAGTCGGTGCTGTTGCTGAGGTCAACTGATTTTCCCTTCTACGCCGACTGCCGATGACAGCTTTCTGGAAGCAGCTTGCCGGCAAAGACCGCCACTTCCTGCAGCTGCAGCCATCGCCGCTGCCAAAAGCAGACAATGAGTGCGTCTGCGTGCCAAGGACTCTGAGCGCCGAGAAAGCACGATCGTGATTGCCCTGGCAACTAACCTTAACTCTTTCACGACTGCAATGCAACCCACTCCATGGCGACTAACGATCCCCCCTGCTTTTTTAGGGACCGTTTTGCGTCTTTTAAATTTGTCCCTGGAAATTTTTTTCTAATTTTTTGGTGTAACCTTGGTGATTGAAATCGTAAAATATTCCCTATTTTTCTGTATGCTGGAGTAAAATCTTATGCTTTGAATGTACTAGATGTACTTCAAGAAGGATCATGGTCTAATGGAAGAGTAGGGTAAGGTTTTCAAGTGGAATTAAGGTCTGCTGCCAGTATCCAGGGTTTTTGGCATCATATACTGTATGTATAGCATATTTGCACATTATAGTAGACATACCTGCCAAAGAGCACCACTTTTTTTTATATGGCGCTCCCCGGTGCGGTGCTTTTGTCGAACCCCTGAGAACTATGATATCAAAGCATGCAAAAAAAAGTCCACAGAGGGTACAGCAAATAGCCAAACCTCCAAATAAGAAGGGCTTCTAACCCTGAACTTCCCAGGGTGCAAGGCCCCTGACAGAGGCAAGCTAAACCATTGTCTACCTAGGCCAAGCCAGGTGGACCCCACTCCCTAGGGATTAGCTGAAGCCTGTCTACCAAGTACTTGGTGGGGCAAGCTACACCATGGTATACCTAGGCTAAAGCCAGGTGGACCCCACTCCCTACGCACCAGCTGAAGCAGGTCTACCAGTTACTTGGTAGGGGAAGCTGCGCCATGGTCTACTTAGGCCGAAGCCAGGTGGACCCCACTCCCTAGGGACCAGCTAAAGCTGGTCTACCAAGTAATTGGTGGGGCAAGCTTTACCATGGTCTACCTAGGCCAAAGCCAGGTGGACCCCATTCCCTACAAATTAGCTGAAGCCAGTCTAAAAAGTACTTGGTGAGGGGCAGGCTGCACAATGGTCTACCTAGGCCGAAGGCAGGTGGATTCCACTCCCTAGGGATTAGCTGAAAACAGTCTACCAAGTACTTGGTGGTGTAAGCTACACCATAGTTAACCTAGGCCGAAGCCAGATGGTGGTCCCCACTTCCTAGGGATTAGCTGAAGCCGGTCTACCAGTTACTTGGTGGGGCAAGCTACACCATAGTCTACCTAGGCCAAAACCAGGTGGATCCCACTGCCTAAGGATTAGCTGAAGCCTGTCTACCAAGTACACGGTGGGGCAAGCTACACCATGGACTACTTAGGCTGAAGCCAGGTGGACCCCACCCCTTATAAATTAGCTGAAGCTGGTGTAAATAGTACTTGGTGGGACAAGCTACACCATGGTCTACTTAGGCCGAAGCCAGGTGGACCCCACTCCCTAGGGACCAGCTAAAGCTGGTCTACCAAGTAATTGGTGGGGCAAGCTTTACCATGGTCTACCTAGGCCAAAGCCAGGTGGACCCCATTCCCTACGAATTAGCTGAAGCCAAACTAAAAAGTATTTGGTGAGGGGCAGGCTGCACAATGGTCTACCGAGGCCGAAGCCAGGTGGATTCCACTCCCTAGGGATTAGCTGAAAACAGTCTACCAAGTACTTGGTAGTGTAAGCTACACCATGGTTAACCTAGGCCGAAGGCAGGTGGTGGACCCCACTCCCTAGGGATTAGCTGAAGCCGGTCTACCAGTTACTTGGCGAGGCAAGCTACACCATAGTCTCCCTAGGCCAAAGGCAGGTGGACCCCACTGCCTAGGGATTAGCTGAAGCCTGTCTACCAAGTACATGGTGGGGCAAGCTACAACATGGACTACTTAGGCTGAAGCCAGGTGGACACCACCCCCTACGAATTAGCTGAAGCCGGTCTAAACTGTAGTTGGTGGGACGAGCTACACCATGGTCTACCTAGGCCGATGCTAGGTGGATGCCACTCCCTAGAGACAGCTGAAGTCGGTCCACCAAGTACTTGGTGAGGGGCTTTCCCGAAGAGAGACCCCCTCTGGATGGAAAGAGGAAAAAGACCCCAGAACCTCCCCTTGACATCAGGGCAGGCTCCCCGATAACCTGCACCCGCCGTCTCTGTGCAACACAAAAAAAGTAAATGTGTAGTTTAAGTGCCTATGAATAAATAGTGCACAAATGTAAAAAATAAAGGGTGCCAAGTGCAATGACAAGGCAAACCTTCCAACTAGTATACAAATTTTTCCCTGAGCTAGCCAGAGGGCCTACCCATGAGGCATGTACACGTAAAGAAATTAGTGACATGTCCTATTGTTAGTGACAAACACATATGGTGTACCACTTCCATTGTGGTAATTTTCTGTCATCTCTAGAATGCCACCCCCCAGGGGGCACATCACCCAGAGCTTCTTACACCTCCCAGGCCCTGGTCAGACAAATGCAACCTTCCTACTAGATAGGCATTAGAACTTTGGGACAGCTCTGCCTTCAATCAAGGACAAGCCTGGTAAACCAGGGCAGACTGAACCCTGGGGGGAAAAAAACCTCCCCTTGTTCTTATTCTCACCTAATTACATCAGGTGAATACTAAGCAGCACCCCCACTCAACAAGGGGCGCCAGCTATCTCACTCCCGAAAACTGATAAGAACAGATACTACAATTGATATTAACCACAAAGCTAAGAAGGCAAGGAGCACCACTGCGAAGGCGGCAATATCCCTTGTCACTCCTGCTGACATCTTTTCCCGCCTTCTTCTAGGATTGGCATCTTTGGCCACCTCGATTGGCTGACCCATGGTGACATCACTTCTACACATGCACACAAAAGTTCATTCGTTCCTGCACATGCATGGATCAGTGGAGCATGGATTCACAAGAACATTGATGGCAGGCAGGATTTTTTTGGGGAGAATATATATAAAAAGTCTCTTCTGCAACAAAAAAAGGAGAGCTGTGGGAGGGACCCAGCATGCTCCACCCACTACAGGCTGCCTGCAGAGAATTACAGGAGGGGGCGGAGACAAGACCAGTCATCCTGCACAGGGAGAAAGAGCAGAAGTGAGCAGTCTTCATTGCAGGAAGTCTCACACTGCAATACTGCACAAATTTGGAAAAAATACACAAAGCACACCAAGGAAAAATAAACATGACAAATGTACTTAGACAATATTTTCTTATCCTGGAGTGCAGCTTTAAATTTAAAGTGATTAAAGACCCTCTTTCTGTTTCAATCTGAGGCTGGTTATGATTTGCTATAACTGCCAAAATGATGACAAAATATATCCCCCTGCTTCTGTAGCTGGCCCATTGTTTTCCCTAGGAGTCTGCCCGGAGGTCAAGTTACAGGCATCCCCTGCAGCATCCTGTACTACAAGCTTTGTCCTTCATAATTGCACATTTAAAGAGAACTGTCTTATGGTTCAAAGCAGGGGCAAACATCCCATTTGTGCCCCTGTCACAACACAATAGCTCAGCCGGGGAGATCGCTATACTAACTTCCCATAGTGAGTAAAGCGGCTCCAACCGGAGCTGATGGTGGGTTGAACGGAAAAAAATAATAGTGGGTACCAGGCCTTAGGCTGGCCATACATGGGTCAGTTTTTTCGCTCAGCTAGCAGGTTTAAAAAAAAAAAAAGAACGAACCCCTATATTAGAATACATTGATCAGCGTTGAAGTCCATTGGCTGCAAGCGCTAATCGAATGGAAATTTTGCAGCAAGGCTATTCATGAGAAGTCAATCTATTGAGCAGGAATGGCCATAGATGGATTGAAATTCAATCGGTCCCTGCTGAACTGGCCAAATATCGATGGGTGGGGGAGCGGGTGGAATGGGATACCCCAGAAATACTACATAAAAAGAGGACACTTTAAAGTATAATTAAAGGCAAAACTTTTTTTTTAGTTTTGGATAGAGTGGGAGGCGTGGCCTGTAGCTGCATGAAGTAGCTGCATGAAGTAGGACGTGGTTCACCAGAGCTCTGTCGGCATTGCCGTTATTCGTTTATCCTGCTACTTATCCTGTGACCCTGTTTACCTAGAAGCTACTCCTAGTGCTTCTATTAGCAACCGAGACATGTCTCCTCCTCGCAAAAACCTGGATACAGCCGTAAAACTGGATAGTTTCGCCATAAGGACAAGGACTCGCAGGGAGAGAAACTTAGACTTGAGAAACTTAACATTAATAAATCACCGGGACCAGATGGTTTGCATCCGAGGGTACTTAGGGAACTCAGTCAAGTGATTGCCAGACCATTGTTCCTAATTTTTACAGATAGTCTACTGACTGGAATGGTACCAGCTGATTGGAGAAAAGCCAATGTAGCACCAATATTTAAAAAGGGCCCAAAATACATCCCTGGGAATTACAGACCAGTTAGCCTAACATCAATAGTATGTAAACTCTTGGAGGGGATGATAAGGGACTATATAAAAGATTTTAGTAATGAGAACGGTATCATTAGCAGTAATCAGCATGGATTCATGAAGAATCGTTCTTGCCAAACCAATCTATTAACCTTCTATGAGGAGGTGAGTTGCCATCTAGATAAAGGAAGGTCCGAAGACGTGGTGTATCTGGATTTTGCAAAAGCATTTGACACAGTTCCCCATAAACATTTACTGTACAAAATAAGGTCCGTTGGCATGGACCATAGGGTGAGTACATGGATTGAAAACTGGCTACAAGGGCGAGTTCAGAGGGTGGTGATAAATGGGGAGTACTCGGAATGGTCAGGGGTGGGTAGTGGGGTTCCCCAGGGTTCTGTGTGTCCTATTTAATTTGTTCATAAACGATCTGGAGGATGGGATAAACAGTTCAATCTCTGTATTTGCAGATGATACTAAGCTAAGCAGGGCTATAACTTCTCCGCAGGATGTGGAAACCTTGCAAAAAGACCTGAACAAATTAATGGGGTGGACGACTACATGGCAAATGAGGTTCAATGTAGAAAAATGTAAAATAATGCATTTGGGTGGCAAAAATATGAATGCAATCTATACACTGGGGGAGAACCTCTGGGGGAATCTAGGATGGAAAAGGACCTGGGGGTCCTAGTAGATGATAGGCTCAGCAATGGCATGCAATGCCAAGCTGCTGCTAACAAAGCAAACAGAATATTGGCATTAAAAGGGGATTAACTCCAGAGATAAAACAATAATTCTCTCTCTCTACAAGACTCTGGTCCGGCCGCACCTGGAGTATGCTGTCCAGTTCTGGGCACCAATCCTCAGGAAGGATGTACTGGAAATGGAGCGAGTACAAAGAAGGGCAACAAAGCTAATAAAGGGTCTGGAGGATCTTAGTTATGAGGAAAGGTTGCGAGCACTGAACTTATTCTCTCTGGAGAAGAGACGCTTGAGAGGGGATATGATTTCAATTTACAAATACTGTACTGGTGACCCCACAATAGGGATAAAACTTTTTCGCAGAAGAGAGTTTAACAAGACTCGTGGCCACTCATTACAATTAGAAGAAAAGAGGTTTAACCTTAAACCACGTAGAGGGTTCTTTACTGTAAGAGTGGCAAGGATGTGGAATTCCCTTCCACAGGTGGTGGTCTCAGCGGGGAGCATTGATAGCTTCAAGAAACTATTAGATAAGCACCTGAATGACAGCAACATACAGGGATATATAATGCAATACTGACACATAATCACACACATAGGTTGGACTTAATGGACTTGTGTCTTTTTTCAACCTCACCTACTATGTAACTATGTAACTATGAGAAGGTGGCGGATCCTCCTCCTCTGAGTTGGAGCCATTGGCCCCGGATACCAGCAAAGTGCTGGAGGCAATATCTACCTGCCAGGCGACACTGATGAGGAGGTCAAGGTAGACATTTCCTTGATCAGGCAGGACTTCCACAAACTATTTGATTGGGTATCAGAGGCTGAGCACCACTTGAGCCACGTGGAGGATGCTCTTCTGCCTCTACAGGCCTCCTCAGATGAAGCAAGCTGCCATATTGCTCAACTGCAACAGAAACAAGACGACCTAGAAAACTGAATGCGTCGCAATAACTTGAGCCTCATAGGCCTCCCGGAGGGCTCAGAGGGGACTAATCCAGCCACCAGCCACCTTTCTGGAAGACATAGTTTTAGAGTGAGTGGAGAAGGATTGGAACTCCTGTCAGTTTTTATTGCTGTCTGTGCCCCTGTTAAGGAGGTTCACCCTCCCTTTTTTTTTCCAATGGGGGCAGCAGTTCTGTGACCTGGTGGTCCCTAAGAAAGTCCCTTAATTTCCTTTTTTTTCTAGTTTGGCTATGGGACAGGAAGTGAATGGAAATCTCCGCAATGGGACACAGATGGCAACAAAAAAATCTGACAGGGGTTATAACCCTCCCTTGCTATATCTAAAATGTTGTCCATAGTTCGACTTTACCTTCTCTAGACAGTGTTTAAGCAAAGGGCAGAAAAGAGTAGCTGAAACTAAGTTCTTGTAAAAGCCCACCATCAGAGCAGTCACAAGGGGCCTTATGAAGAAAATAAAAAAACTGCCCACAATCACTAAGGCTCTGAGTTCAGGTTGGTACTCACAATGCCACAGGATCACTAGCTTCCTCCTTCCGATATCCACCAAGGCACTCTTCAGTGAGGGACAAACAGGGCTCATAACTCCACAGGACAACTGGACACCTCCTTCCAACTTCCACCAGGCACTCCTCAGCGAGCTTCTCCAGACAAGATCCCAGACAGACCCTTTAAATAAGCCTCCCCCCCAGCTATGCTTCAGCTGGGTCCTCGTTGAGCATACGGCAGCGTTCCAGTGGCCCTCCTGTAGGACTGGATCCCAGGACCAACTAACACCTGCCCCAAGCTTGAGACTATTTATGGGCTCTCCAGCCACCTACTGGGCACACCTCCCTAGGGATCGGGTGGGTCCCCATAAATATTCAGACTGCCTTTCTGCCTTCCCTCTGACTGTGATTCCAGAACCCTCTAGAATGCAGAGGGATATAATTAGGCCAATCAGCTAAAACAATGAGCAGGCTAAAGCAATCAAGAACTGCTCCACTGGCTACAAAGGAGCCGGACTAAATTTAACCTAGCATGCTATACTCTAACTAGGAGGGTGCTATATAGGGCTGCAGGTTTTTTTTTTGCCTTGTTCAGACTTGAAGCCTAATATTTAAAAAGGTTCCCACATTGGCCTGACTGTTATGGGAATCTCACTAATAGCAATAGGGTCACTGCGCCTCCAAAATTGCAATCAATTTTCATGTAACAGTTGCTTAGTGATGATTCGGTGAGATCTCCGTCACAGCCAATGAGCGTTTATTTTTATTTTTATGTTTGTGAACGCTGCTGACCAGGCTTTCCCTCCCCGAACACAGCTAATGATGCTCAGACGGGTTCGTGTAAGGTCAGCCTGAGCCTTTCTCAGCTTGGAAAGGGTTAAGAGGAGACGGTACACTTGACAGCACTAAACGGGTCATTTAAACGAAAAAAAAAAAAAATTTGGAGCTGTAACCGAGAGATGTCACCGGAGAAGGCACAGGATGTTTTGGCCCGCCCGCCTCGCGAGTTCATCTCCAACTGAAGGATTCTTATTTTTAGGATTTGCTTTGCAGAGGAAACGGTACGCAGCGACTTTTTTTTTTTTCCAACAGATGCCTGCGTATGCATATTGTTCCTGTGTCAGAAATACATCTCGAGCAGGGAACATTTTAGGCCACGGAGCGCCTGTCTCTGCCAATAAGAGTGGAGATGTTACATAAGAGGGGAAGGAAAAAAAAAAAATCTCCTTCTTTTCAACTGGCACGCAATTTGGGTTAGGATGACCCTGTTATTGCACTGCAGCAAAAAACCCAGGCGGAAGAGAGCCCGGGAGACGAAATTCTCAATCTAACCGGCGCTGATTGTTGAGGCCATCCGCTCCAATGACAGTTGTTTTTTTTTAAGTTGCTGAAACCACTAAAAAGAAAAGGAAACGAGCTATAGTTTTTTGGGATATATTACGTTTTTTCAGTATGGTTTTTTGGATATATATATATATATATTTTTACTATATCGTTTTTTAGATATATATATATTTTATTTTTAGTATATAGTTTTTGGGGTTTTTTTTCTCCTAGCATTTCATTTTTTGGATACATCGAGGCCGGGTTCACACTATGTGCGGACACGGCTTACGGCAGGGGGTTCGGTGCGTCCCCTGTTCTCCATTTCAGGGGCGAATCAGGTCCAGATTTTTGCCTAAATTCAGACCTGTAACAGAGCCAAAGATGCACACAGGACCCTTCTGCAGTGCGCTGCGCGGCCACCCCGGAGGTGTGTGAACCCCCTCTATTGAGAGCCGGTCACACTCTCCTGTTATGCGAATAGGATGCGGGGAAACTCGTGAACCCAGCCTCATTATTATTATATTTTTTTTAGTATATGGTTTTTTGGATATATTTTGTTTTTTTGATACATAGGTTTTTGGATATATATTTTTATAGTATATAGTTTTTTTCGATATTTATTTTTTTAGTATATAGTTTTTTTCGATATATTTTTTTTTTAGTATATAGTTTTTAGATACATTTATTTTTTTAGTATCTTGTTCTTTCGATATATTTATTTTTTTTAGTTTATAGTTTTTAGATATATATATATTTTTTTCAGTATATCACTTTTTGGATATATTTATTTTTTTAGTATATCGTATTTTTGATATATTTATTTTTTAGCATATTATTTTTTTGGGCTATATTTCGTTTTTTTCAATATATAGTTTTTTGGCTATACTTCGTTTTTTTAGTATATAGGTTTTTGTATATATATATTTTATAGTATATAGTTTTTTCAATATATTTTTTTTTTAGTATATCGTTTTTTCGATATATATATTTTTTTGTATATAGTTTTTAGAAATATATATATATATATTTTTTTTTAGCATCTTGTTTTTTCGATATATTTATTTTTTTTATTTATAGTTTTTAGATATATTTTTTCTTAGTATATCGTTTCTTGGATATATATATTTTTTTTAGTATATCGTTTTTTTTTTTAAATATATATTTATTTTTTTAGCATATTATTTTTTTTGGCTATATTTCGTTTTTTCAGTATATAGTTTTTTGAATATATATTTTTAAAGTATATAGTTTTTCCGATATATTTATTTTTTAAGCATATAGTCTTTTCAATATATTTATTTTTTTAGTATATCGTTTTTAGATATATTTATTTTTTTAGTATATTGTTTCTTTCAATATATATATATATTTTTTTAAGTATATCGCTTTTCTATATATTTATTTTTTAGCATAACAGCTTCAACTCTTCTGGGAAGGCCGTCCACAAAGGTTTAGGAGGGTGTCTATGGGAATGTTTGACCATTCTTCCAGAAGAGCATTTGTGAGGTCAGGCACTGATGTTGGATGAGAAGGCCTGGCTTGCAGTCTCCGCTCTAATTTATCCTTGTGGACGGCCTTCCCAGAAGAGTTGAAGCTGTTATAGCTGCAAAGGGCAGGCCAACTCAATATTGAACCCTACGGACTAAGATTGGGATATCATTAAAGTTCATGTGCGTGCAAAGGCAGACGTCCCAATACTTTTGACAATATAGTGAATATTCCATCTGTTTATTCAGCTCTTTGCCCAGAATTCAGTTTTAGAGCTAAAGTTTATTCTGCTCCCCCCCCCCTCTTCCTTATCAGCATGCTTTCCATTTCGATGTTTTACCTTAATTTAGACCCATTGACTTCATCACAGGGTCTCTGTGCTTCTCTATGCAATGAAGGGAGGGGCTGGCACACAGTGTCCTGAAAACACCTGGTGAAATGGAAAATACCAATGTTTACCAAAAATTTCTGGACTGCAATGACCTAAAAAATTGATCAAGAAGCATTTGGATTTCCGTTGTAATTTTGTCAACTAAAACATTTCCATAAAAATTTTCGTCAGCGGCCCTTTTACAGTGACGAAAAGCACACCACGTTTTCGCCCACTGACGAAAACTATGAAAATCAATTCCTTTTTCATTAATGAACGAAAACAAAACTAAAATGTGAGGTAGGGACGATTACCGGTTTCCACGGAGCTCCATGCTTAGCAGTTAGCACTGTGCAGCATTACAGGCCTCTTCAAACGACCGTCCAGAGCAGAACTGTGCATTACAGTTCCCCTGACGAGGGTTCCGACTCACGACCATCCAGAGCAGAGCACTGTGTGTACATTACAGGCCTCCCCTCAGACCACTGTCCAGAGCACTGTGTTCATTAGAGGCCTCCTCTTATCACCGGCATCCAGAGCACTGTGCATTACAGGTCTCACCTGAGACCACCGTCCAGAGCACTGTGCAGCATTACGGGACTCCTCAGACCACTGTCCAGAGCACTGTGCACCATTGTAGGCCTTCTCAGACCATTGTCCAGAGCACTGTGCATTACAGGCCTCCTGAGACCACCATCCAGAGCACTGTGCATTACAGGCCTCCTCAGACCACTGTCCAAAGCACTGTGCAGCATTACAGGCCTCCTCAGACCACTGTCCAGAGCACTGTGCATTGTAGGCCTCCTCAGACCACCATCCAGAGCACTGTTCAGCTATACAGGCCTCCTCAGACCACCGTCCAGAGCACTGTGCAGCATTACAGGCCTTCTCAGACCACTGTCCAGAGCACTGTGCATTACAAGTCCTTCTCAGACCACCAGCATTACAGGCCTTCTCAGACCACTGTCCAGAGCACTGTGCATTACAAGTCCTTCTCAGGTAGGGACGATTACCGGTTTCCACGGAGCTCCATGCTTAGCAGTTAGCACTGTGCAGCATTACAGGCCTCTTCAAACGACCGTCCAGAGCAGCACTGTGCATTACAGTTCCCCTGACGAGGGTTCCGACTCACGACCATCCAGAGCAGAGCACTGTGTGTACATTACAGACCACTGTCCAGAGCACTGTGCATTACAGGCCTCCTCAGACCACTGTCCAAAGCACTGTGCAGCATTACAGGCCTCCTCAGACCACTGTCCAGAGCACTGTGCATTGTAGGCCTCCTCAGACCACCATCCAGAGCACTGTTCAGCTATACAGGCCTCCTCAGACCACCGTCCAGAGCACTGTGCAGCATTACAGGCCTTCTCAGACCACTGTCCAGAGCACTGTGCATTACAAGTCCTTCTCAGACCACCGTCCAGAGTACTGTGCAATATTACAGGCCTCCTCAGACCACCGTCCAGAGCACTGTGCAGCATTACAGGTCTTCTCAGACCACTGTCTAGAGTACTGTGCATTACAGGTCCTTCTCAGACCACTGTACAGAGTACTGTGCATTACAGGCCTCCTGAGACCACCGTCCAGAGCACTGTGCAGCATTACAGGCCTCCTCATACTACCGTCCAGAGCACTGTGCATTACAGACCTCCCAAGACCACTGTCCAGAGCATTGTGCAGCATTTCAGGCCTCCTCAGACCACCGTCTAGAGCAGTGTTTCTCAACTCCAGTCCTCAAGGCGCACCAACAGGTCATGTTTTCAGGATTTCCCTCAGATGAAACGGCTGTGGTAATTACTAAGGCAGTGAAAACTGATCAAATCACCTGTGCAAAATAGTGGAAATCCTGAAAACATGACCTGTTGGTGCGCCTTGAGGACTGGAGTTGAGAAACACTGGTCTAGAGCACTGTGCATTATAGGATTTTCTCAGACCACCGTCCAGAGCACTGTGCAGCATTACAGGCCTCCTCAGACCACCGTCTAGAGCACTGTGCATTATAGGATTTTCTCAGACCACCGTCTAGAGCACTGTGCATTATAGGATTTTCTCAGACCACCGTCCAGAGCACTGTGCAGCATTTCAGGCCTCCTCAGACCACCGTCTAGAGCACTGTGCATTATAGGATTTTCTCAGACCACCGTCCAGAGCACTGTGCAGCATTACAGGCCTCCTCAGACCACTGTCCAGAGCACTGTGCAGCATTATAGGCCTCCTCAGACCACCGTCCAGAGTATTATGCATTACAGGCCTTTTGAGGCCACCGTCCAGGGCACTGTGCATTACAGGCCTCCTGAGACCACTGACCAGAGCACTGTGCATTACAGGCCTCCTTAGACCACCATCCAGAGCACTGTGCAGCATTACAGGCCTCCTCAGACCACTGTCCAGGGCACTGTGCCTTACAGGCCTCCTCAGACCACTGTCCAGAGCACTGTGCAGCATTACAGGCCTTCTCAGACCACTGTCCAGAGCACTGTGCAGCATTACAGGCCTTCTCAGACCACTGTGCAGAGTACTGTGCATTACAGGCCCCCTGACACCACCGTCCAGAGCACTGTGCAGCATTACAGGCCTTCTCTGACCACCGTCCAGAGCACTGTGCAACATTACAGGCCTTCCCAGACCACTGTCCCAAGCACTGTGCTGCATTACTGGCCTCCTCAGACTACCATCCAGAGCACTGTGCAGCATTACAGGCCTTCCCAGACCACCATCCAGAGCACTGTGCATTACAGGCCTCATTAGAACACCGTCCAGAGCACTGTGCTGCATTACAGGCCTCTTAAGACCGTCCAGAGTGGCTAAATCTGTATCTGTGAGTTTGTTCAAGCCTTAATACCATAAATAATAACATATTAGATTTCTTTACTCTAGGAATATATAATGAGTTTGGAAATTCTGGAGAAATACTTAAATAACGAATTACAATTTAACTAAACTTTAATCGTCTAAAATGTACTGCAGATTTAGCTGACTAAATACGACTAAAACTAAAACAATTGCAGATGACCAAAATGGGACTAAAACTAAAACTGCATTTTAGTCAAGGGACTATAACTAGAACTAAATTGAAATTTGCTGCCAAAATGAACTCTGTTTTATTGCACCGTCTTACCGCCATGTATGGTGTGATTTATACCTTTAGTCAGTTTATGTGCAGCTGGAGATGTCTGATTGATGATTGGACAGCTGTGTGAAGATCAGACACATGTGCATAACATCCAGACCACCCTTGTAACACACATGTGAGATGCCGAGCCCCCAGTCAATGAAAGGGGCGGAGCCAGGGACAGTCAGACTGGGGAGAAAAGAGCTGGATGATGCTGGACGATGCTGGACGTCCTTCAGCCAGGAAATGAGGCGGGGCTCTATCTGATTACTGCAGCTTCTAATGCACATTGTGAGAAGCTCACAGTGTGCGGTGAAATCAGAGGAAGCCATTTCAGTCCAGGAGAGGAGTCGGTACACCTGTGCAAGACTGAAGGGGCGGCCGGACTTCAGCTTTACCACGGAATCACTGTGCTTTCATGCCATTATCCCGGGGCTGTAAGGAGGTGGGAAGGTCGAGACTTCTGTGTTTCACCTTCTGATAGAGAGGAACTTTTTGTAAATTCACGTCCACCGAGTAAATCCCGGGCATGTCCCCATACAGAGCAATATTACTATATTGTGTACAGAGCTCCGCCCCTTTTATCGTTTAGTGCAGTGGTCTCCAAACTGCGGCCCAGGGGCCAGTTGCAGTCCTTTGCTTGCCTTTATCCGGCCCTTGGGGCACTATTGGCTCCAACAATGGGGCACGATTCCTGTCGTCGACACCATCAAAAGGGTACAATTCCTTCCATTGATAACAAACGATGGGGCACTATTCCTTCCATTGACACCAACAATAGGGCACAATTCCTTCCATTGACACCAACAATAGGGCACAATTCCTTCCATTGATAACAACGATGGGGCACTATTCCTCCCACTGACACCAGCAGTAGGGTACAATTCCTTCCATTGATAACAACGATGGGGCACTATTTCTCTAATGACACCAACAAAAGGGCACTATTCCTCCCTCTGATACCAGCAGTAGGGTACAACTCCTTCCATTGATAACAAACGATGGGGCACTATTCCTTCCATTGACACCAACAATAGGGCACAATTCCTTCCATTGATAACAACGATGGGGCACTATTCCTCCCACTGACACCAGCAGTAGGGTACAATTCCTTCCATTGATAACAACGATGGGGCACTATTTCTCTAATGACACCAAAAAAAGGGCACTATTCCTCCCACTGACACCAATGATGGGGCAGTGTTCTTCACACTGACACCAGCAATAGGGCACAATTTCTTCCATTGAAACCAATGATGGGGCACTATTCCTCCCACTGACACCAACAAAAGGGCACTATTCCTCCCTCTGATACCAGCAGTAGGGTACAACTCCTTCCATTGATAACAAACGATGGGGCACTATTCCTTCCATTGACACCAACAATAGGGCACAATTCCTTCCATTGATAACAAACGATGGGGCACTATTCCTTCCATTGATAACAACGATGGGGCACTATTCCTCCCACTGACACCAGCAGTAGGGTACAATTCCTTCCATTGATAACAACGATGGGGCACTATTTCTCTAATGACACCAACAAAAGGGCACTATTCCTCCCACTGACACCAACGATGGGGCACTGTTCTTCACACTGACACCATCAGTAGGGCACAATTTCTTCCATTGATACCAATGATTGAGGCACTAGTCCTCCCACTGACACCAAAGATAGGGCATTATTTTTACTCCTGCTGGATGCCATGACATCTTCTACCCCCCACTGGGCACAGTCTGCCCCATCCCCCCCCCCCCCCAAAAAAAAACCCCTGAAGGACAGTAAACTGGCCCTTTGTTTAGAAGGTTTGGAGACCCCAGACATAGTGTTTCTGCTCTCATCCCCATTGTGTAAACTCTTAAAGCTTAGCTGTAAATGTGCTAATTGCAATCCCAGAGGTCTGCCCAGAACTTTCTAAAGAACGCCGGTTCAGAGCTGACATTCCGCCACTAGAGGGCTCTCAGTACAATGTTTTATAGAGCCAAAAAATCTTTACCAGAACACTGACAAAACCTAACTTCACCACCAGAGGGTGCTCCAGGCTTAGTTTTCTCTTCACCGAGGTGGCTATAGCCTGTTCTACAGTATATGCTGCAATACATCCTAAGTGAGAACATCTTTTTAAGTGAAACTAAACTCCTGTTTATTTAAAAAAAAAAATGTTGGTTTGTACTCAGAAAAGTCCCTTCTATTGCTCTCGGCTTCCTCCAAATGTTTAAATTCCTTTGTTTTTTGCTGCTGTGATCTGACATCCTATTAGAGGGTGGCTATGCTCATTCTCCATGGTCCCTCTGTATGTAGGAATGTGACCAACCAGCCTTGCTCGCTCCTGAGATGGACTATAGACTATGGCAGTGATGGAGAACCTTGGGGCACTCCAGATGTTTTGGAACTACATTTCCCATGATGCTCAACTACCCTGCAGAGTGGATGAGCATCATGGGAAATGTAGTTCCAGAACATCTG
Source organism: Aquarana catesbeiana (assembly GCF_042186555.1). Taxonomy (NCBI): domain Eukaryota; kingdom Metazoa; phylum Chordata; class Amphibia; order Anura; family Ranidae; genus Aquarana; species Aquarana catesbeiana. The sequence continues at coordinate 9,168,850 of NC_133335.1, forward strand.
GGGTGCCCCAACGTTCTCCATCACTGGACTATGGGATGTGTAGTGTATATAGAGCAGTGCACCTAACCTACAGTAACTTATTATGGTATTGTCAAAAAATTTGTAGATTATTCATCTAATGACAGCCTGAATTTCCCTGGAGTCTGATGGGCCTGACTGGTAGATATGCCTTGAAAAAGTATTCATACCCCTTGAAGTTTTCTACATTTTGTCATGTTGCAACCAAAAACGTAAATGTATTTTATTGGGATTTTATGTGATAGACCAACACAAAGTAACACATAATTGTGAAGTGGAAGGAAAATGATAAATGGTTTTCAAAATTTGTTACAAATAAATATGTGAAAAGTGTGGGGGGTACATTTGTATTCAGCCCCCTTTACCTCTAACTAAGATCTAGTGGAACCAATTGCCTTCAGAAGTCACCTAATTAGTAAATAGAGTCCACCTGTGTGTAATTTAATCTGAGTATAAATACAGCTGTTTTGTGAACCCCTCGGAGGTTTGTTAGAGAATCTTAGTGAACAAACAGCATCATGAAGGCCAAGGAACACACCAGACAGGTCAGGGATAAAGTTGTTGAGAAGTATAAAGCAGGGTTAGGTTATAAAAAAATCTCCCAAGCTTTGAACATCTCACAGAGCTCTGTTCAATCCATCATCGGAAAATGGAAAGAGTATGGCACAACTGCAAACCTACCAAGACATGGCCGTCCACCTAAACTGACCGGCCGGGCAATGAGAGCATTCATCAAAGAGCCAAGAGGTCCATGGTAACTCTGGAGGAGCTGCAGAGATCCACAGCTCAGGTGGGAGAATCTGTCCACAGGACAACTATTAGTCGTGTTCTCCACAAATCTGCCCTTTATGGAAGAGTGACAAGAAGAAAGACATTGGTGAAAGAAAGTCATAAGAAGTCCTGTTTGTAGTTTGTGAGAAGCCATGTGGAGGACACAGCAAACATGTGGAAGAAGGTGCTCTGGTCAGAGGAGAACAAAATTCAACTTTTTGGCCTAAAAGCAAAACGCTATGTGTGGAGGAAAACTAACACTGCACATCACCCTGAACACACCATCCCCACCGTGAAACATGGTGGTGGCAGCATCATGTGGTGGGGATGCTTTTCTTCAGCAGGGACAGGGAAGCTGGTCAGAGATGATGGGAAGATGAAAATCTGTGGCAAGACTTGAAAATTGCTGTTCAGACGCTCTCCATCCAGTCTGACAGAGCTTGAGATATTTTGCAAAGAAGATGAAGAGAGCAAAAATGTCCCTCTCTAGATGTGCAAAGCTGGCAGAGACACCCCCAAATAGACTTGCAGCTGTAATTGCAGCAAATTGGGATACTACAAAGTATTGACTCCGGGGGGCGCCATACAAATGCCCCCCCCCCGCCACACTTTTCACATATTTATTTGTATCATTTATCATTTTCCTTCCACTTCACAATTATGTGCCACTTTGTGTTGGTCTATCACATAAAATCTCAATAAAATACATTTACATTTTTGGTTGTAACATGACAAAATGTGGAAAAGTTCAAGGGGTATGAAAACTTTTTCAAGGCACTGTATGAGCGGCTCGTGAACGCAGTCCTTTTCCCCCAGTTAGGGCGCACACAGCCAGGCACATAGCATTTTCTTTGCTCTTCCACTGGCTCAAAGGAACAGTCTAGGGGTTGTCTTTATTTCAGTTTTATTGGAACGTAGAGCTTGGATGGGGATGTGGAGGGCATGGGATACCCCAAAAAACTGAAGAATGGAACATCTTGAGGACTCTTGCTGAACTGTACCAAAAAAGAATGTCCCACAGAACCTCCATGCTGACGGTGGTTATGAATTCTCATATGGGCCAAAAGCTACACACAGTCACCGACTTTCCAGCACTGGGGTCATCTACTCAGATGGCTACAGGATCATTGGATGCCATCATCCTACATCCACCAGGCTCTTCTCCGTGAGGGAGATGTGAGCTCACACCACCATAAGACAGATGGACTCTTTCCTACCAACTTCCTCCTGGCTCTCTCCAATGACCTCCTCCAGACCCAACTTGATCCCAGGACTAGGCTTACAGTCCCCCCCCCCCCCGATGGAGGAGGTAGAGCCTCCTCCATCAGGACTAGACCCAGGAACTTTGCTACTGCTGCCTCAGGACCCAGATTATTTATGGGATCCCCAACCACCCACTGGGCACACCTCCTCAGGGATTGGCTGGAGTTCCATAAATATGCAGGCAGTGCACTCTTTTTTTTCTTCCCACTATAATTCTAGAATCCTCTAGAATAAAAGGGGAAATAGAAGCCGTGAGACACTGAGCAGGCCTAAACAATCAATCCCTGCTCCACCGATTACAGAGGAGCTAACTAAATGTACCTAACAAACAGCCTACACTACACTAGAAGGGGGCTTCACCTATATATTAGGAATGCACAGATATATCGGCCACTGAAAATTTTTGGCCTAAAATAGGGTTATCAGTGTTTTGCCGATAGAATAAAAAGGTACCGTGCAAAATCGGATCCCATTGACTTCAATGCACAATCGTGTTCCATTAACTTCAATGCAAAAACATCCAGATTGACTTCAATGCAAACTCGTGTCCCATTGACTACAATGCAAAATCCCATCATATTGACTTCAATGCAAAAACGCCCCCTATTGATTTCAATGAAAAATTGTGTCTCATTGGCTTCAGTGCAAAATCGCGTCCCATTGACTTCAATGCAAACACGCCACCTTATTTACTTCAATGCAAAATCGCATCCCATTGACTTCAATGTAAAAATACCAGCCACATTAATTACATTTGTTTTTTTTAATCCTTTAAAAACTGTCCATTTCGGTTTTGGTTTTCTGCCAAGTACATCCTGAATTTTCGGTTTCGGCACCGGAATTCTCATTTCGGTGCACCACTACTACAGTGCCTTGAAAAAGTATTCATACCTCTTGAAATTCTCCACATTTTGTCATGTTACAACCAAAAATGTAAATGTATTTTATTGGGATTTTATGTGATAGACCAGACCTTGGCACCCCAGATGTTTTGGAACTACATTTGTCATGATGCGCATGCACTCTGCAGTGTAGTTGAGCATCATGGGAAATGTAGTTCCAAAACATCTGGGGTGCCCCAAGGTTCACTATCACTGTGATAGACCAACACAATGTGTCACATAATTGTGAGGTGGAAGGAAAATGATAAATGATACAAATAAATATGTGAAAAGTGTGGGGGGTACATTTGTATGGCGCCCCCCGGAGTCAATACTTTGTAGAACCGCCTTTCTCTGCAATTACAGCTGCAAGTCTTTTTGGGGATGTCTCTACCAGCTTTGCACATCTAGAGAGGGACATTTTTTCCCATTCTTCTTCTTTGCAGAATATCTCAAGCTCTGTCAGATTGGATGGAGAGCGTCTGTGAACAGCAATTTTCAAGTCTTGCCACAGATTCTCAATGTGATTTAGGTCTGGACTGTAACTGGGCCATTCTAACACATGAATATGCTTTGATGTAAACCATTCCATTGTAGCTCTGGCTGTATGTTTCGGGTCGTTGTCCTGCTGGAAGGTGAACCTCCGCCCCAGTCTCAAGTCTTTTGCAGACTCTAACAGGTTTTCTTCTAAGATTGTCCTGTATTTGTCTCCATCCATCTTCCCATCAACTCTGACCAGCTTCCCTGTCCCTGAAGAAAACCATCCCCACCACATGATGCTGCCACCACCATGTTTCACAGTGGGGATGGTGTGTTCAGGGTGATGTGCGGTGTTAGTTTTCCCTCACACATAGCGTTCTGCTATTAGGCCAAAAAGTTGAATTTTGGTCTCATCTGACCAGATCACCTTCTTCCACATGTTTGCTGTGTCCTCCACATGGCTTCTCACAAACTACAAACAGGACTTCTTATGACTTTCTTTCACCAATGTCTTTCTTCTTGTCACTCTTCCATAAAGGGCAGATTTGTGGAGAACACGACTAATAGTTGTCCTGTGGACAGATTCTCCCACCTGAGCTGTGGATCTCTGCAGCTCCTCCAGAGTTACCATGGACCTCTTGGCTCTTCTCTGATGAATGCTCTCCTTGCCCGGCCGGTCAGTTTAGGTGGACGGCCATGTCTTGGTAGGTTTGCAGTTGTGCCATACTCTTTCCATTTTCCGATGATGGATTGAACAGAGCTCCGTGAGATGTTCAAAGCTTGGGAGATTATTTCCTAACCTAACCCCGCTTTATACTTCTCCACAACTTTATCCCTCACCTGTCTGGTGTGTTCCTTGGTCTTCATGATGCTGTTTGTTCACTAAGGTTCTCTAACAAATCTCTGAGGGCTTCACAGAACAGCCGTATTTATACTGAGATGAAATTACACACAGATGGACTCTATTTACTAATTAGGTGACTTTTGAAGGCAATTGGTTCCACTAGATTTTAGTTAGGGGGTATGAGAGTAAAGGGGGCTGAATACAAATGTCCCCCTACACTTTTCACATATTTATTGGTTAAAAATGTTGAAAATCATTTATCATTTTCCTTCTACTTCACAATTATGAGCCACTTTGTGTTGGTCTATCACATAAAATCCCAATAAAATACATTTAACATGACAAAATGTGGAAACATTTTAAGAGGTATGAATACTTTTTCAAGGCACTATGTATATGACAATTACGATAATTATGGATAACAGTTTTCCATAATATTGGCCGCTGTATACAGTGCAGTTGATCATGATTGGCTCAAATCAGAAACTCCCGAATATTAATTCGCTATTGTCACACAACTAGGTGGGCTCGGGGGCCCACCCTTTTTTGAAGCCTATTAGAACCTCAGGCTCCAATCACGTGCGCGGCGCGCTCTGTGATCAGCGAGTCTATGAGACTTGGCTGATCACAGATTGGAGAAAGGGGTCGATCCCGATCTCCTTATCACGTGATCAGCTGTCAGCCAATGACAGCTGATCATGTGATGTAAACAGAGCTGGTAATCGGCTATTTTTTCTCCTCCGGCTGGTAGCGCGAGGAGAAAAAAAAAAAGGCGATCACCGGCGGCTGTGAGAGGGATATCGGTCCCGATTGTAGAGAGCCTCTGCAGAGGCTCCTGTGCCACCTACCAGTGCCCACAGTGTCACCTATCAGTGTCCACAGTGTCACCTATCAGTGCCACCTATCTGTGTCCACAGTGTCACCTATCAGTGCCCACAGTGTCACCTATCAGTGTCCACAGTGTCACCTATCAGTGTCCACAGTGTCACCTATCAGTGCCCACGGTTCCACCTATCAGTGTCCACAGTGTCACCTATCAATGCCCACAGTACCACCTATCAGTGTCCACAGTGTCACCTATCAGTGTCCACAGTGTCACCTATCAGTGCCCACGGTTCCACCTATCAGTGTCCACAGTGTCACCTATCAATGCCCACAGTACCACCTATCAGTGTCCACAGTGTCACCTGTGTCCACAGTGTCACCTATCTGTGTCCACAGTGTCACCTATCAGTGCCCACGGTTCCACCTATCAGTGTCCACAGTGTCACCTATCAATGCCCACAGTACCACCTATCAGTGTCCACAGTGTCACCTATCAGTGTCCACAGTGTCACCTATCAGTGCCCACGGTTCCACCTATCAGTGTCCACAGTGTCACCTATCAATGCCCACAGTACCACCTATCAGTGTCCACAGTGTCACCTGTGTCCACAGTGTCACCTATCTGTGTCCACAGTGTCACCTATCAGTGCCCACGGTTCCACCTATCAGTGTCCACAGTGTCACCTATCAATGCCCACAGTACCACCTATCAGTGTCCACAGTGTCACCTATCAATGCCCACAGTGCCACCTATCAGTGTTTACAGTGTCACCTATCAGTGCCCACAGTGTCACCTATCAGTGCCCACAGTACCAGCCATCAGTGCCCACAATGTCACCTATCAGTGTCCACAGTGCCACCTGTAAATGTCACCAATCAGTGCCTCATCATCAGTGCTGCCTATCAATACCACCTACCAGTGCCCATCAGTGCCACCTACCAGTGCCTATCAGTTCCACCTATCAGGGCCCATTAGTGACATCTATCAGTGCCCACAGTGCCACCTATCAGTGTCCACAGTGTCACCTATCAGTTCCCACAGTGTCACCTATCAGTGCCCACAGTACCACCCATCAGTGCCCACAGTGTCACCAACAGTGCCCACAGTGTCACCAACAGTGCCCACAGTGTCACCTATCAGTGTCCACAGTGCCACCTATAAATGTCACCAATCAGTGCCTCATCACCAGTGTTGCCTATCAATACCACATACTAGTGCCCATCAGTGTCACCTATCAGTGCCCATTAGTGACATCTATCAGTGCCACCCATCAGTGCCGCCTTATCAGTGCCTATCAGTGTCATCTTATCTGTGCCCATCAGTGCCGCCTCATTAGCGAATATCAATGAAGGAGAAAAATTACCCGTTTGCAAAATTTTATAACAAACTATGAAACATGTTTTTTTTTTTTTAACTTCTGTTTTTTTTGTTTGCTTAGCAAAAAGCAAAAACCCCAGTGGTGATTAAATACCACCAAAAGAAAGTTCCATTTGTGTGAAAAAAATGATAACATTTTCATTTGTGTACAGTGTAGCATGACTGCGTAATTGTCATTCAAAGCGCCCGGTAAGCAAGAGGTTAAAAACGAATGTCTATTTCTGTTTTTTGTTTTCTTCTTTCTTTAGTGACTTGGAGTTCTGCCCTAAACGGGTGTTTCGAGTTTCCGTACATCAGAAGGTGGAGCCGCCGGGAGGAGAAGAATTCAGTTTCAGTTTTGTTTGTGATGAAACAGAATAGAAACTGTATGAAGAGATTACGTCAGCGGAACTGATAATAGACGGACGTTCACATGGATGTCAGAGCGATACGGGACGGTGCCGACTTACTGCCAGCCCAACTCTCCAAGGTGAGTGGAACCCTCAACACTTCTCCGGAGGCTGCCCAATCCTGGGGCTCCCCAAGTCACTGAGCGCCCCTTATTATTAGGGATCCTGAGAATGAATGGGTTACTATTGGCCAGGGGTGGCACGTCCATTAGGGGCCGCTGGCCGATGTCTGGATGTCCGATCCCCGCCGCTCCTTGGATACTCGATCCCCGCCGCCACTCCTCGGATGTCCAATCCCGCCGCCACTCCTCGGATGCCCAATCCCGCCGCCACTCCTCGGATGCCCAATCCCGCCGCCACTCCTCAGATTCCCGATCCCCGCCGCTCCTTGGATACTCGATACCCGCCGCCGCTCCTCGGATGCCCAATCCCGCCGCCACTCCTCAGATGCCCGATCCCCGCCGCTGTTCCTCAGATGCCAGATGCCCGCCACTCCTTGGATGCCTGATCCCCACCGTTGCTCGGATGCCCAATCCCCGCAGCTGCTTCTTGGATGCCCGATCCCCACAGCTGCTCCTTGGATGCCCGATTCCCGCAGCTGCTCCTCGGATGCCCGATCCCCACAGCTGCTGCTCGGATGCCCGATCCCCGCAGCTGCTCCTCGGATGCCCGATACCCGCAGCTGCTCCTTGGATGCCCAATCCCCGCAGCTGCTCCCTGGATGCCCGATCCCCGCAGCTGCTCCTTGGGTGCCCGATCCCCACAGCTGCTCCTTGGATGCCCGATCCCCGCAGCTGCTCCTCGGATGCCCGATCCCCACAGCTGCTCCTTGGATGCCCGATCCCCACAGCTGCTCCTTGGGTGCCCGATCCCCACAGCTGCTCCTTGGATGCCCGATCCCCGCAGCTGCTCCTCAGATGCCCTATCCTCACCGCTCCTCGGATGCCCGATCCCAGCAGCTGCTTCTCAGATGCCCGATCCCCGCAGCTGCTTCTCAGATGCCCGATCCCCGCAGCTGCTCCTCGGATGCCCGATCCCCGCAGCTGCTCCTCGGATGCCCTATCCCCACCGCTCCCCGGATGCCCGATCCCCACAGCTGCTCCTCGGATGCCCGATCCCCACAGCTGCTCCTCGGATGCCCGATCCCCACAGCTGCTCCTCAGGTGCCCGATCCCCACAGCTGCTCCTCAGATACCCGATCCCCACAGCTGCTCCTTGGATACACAGTCCCCACAGCTGCTCCTTGGATGCCCGATCCCCGCAGCTGCTCCTCAGATGCCCGATCCCCACAGCTGCTCCTCGGATGCCCTATCCCCACCGCTCCTCGGATGCCCTATCCCCACCGCTCCTCGGATGCTCGATCCCCACCGCCGCTCCTCAGGTGCCCGATCCCTGCCGCCGCGCCTCATATGCTCACTCCTCACCGCTCCTCGGATGCCCGATCCCTGCAGCTGATCCTTGGATTTTTGACACAGTATTAATTGATACAGAAAAGCACGCTACATAGGATAGATATCCTATTTTTGCATATTTCAGCAGTGGTATCATACACAGAAATATTATATTGATACGCTATCATTTTTGTGTAGGCTTACATGATTGCAGCAAACTAGTATATTTTTAGTTTTGCGCCGGTAGCACATCTGGTCGGATTACATACATATTTTGCTCCTCGGATGCCCGATCCCCGCCGCTCCTCGGATGTCCGATCCCCGCCGCTCCTTGGTTGTCCGATCCCCGCCGTTCCTTGGATGTCCGATCCCCGCCGCTCCTCGGATGTCCGATCCCCGCCGCTCCTCGGATGCCCGATCCCCACAGCCGCTCCTCGGATGCCCGATCCCCACAGCCGCTCCTCGGATGCCCGATCCCCGCTGCTCCTCGGAAGCCCGATCTCCGCCGCTCCTCGGATGTCCGATCCCCGCCGCTCCTCGGATGCCCGATCCCCACAGCCGCTCCTCGGATGCCTGATCCCCGCCGCTCCTCGGAAGCCCGATCCCCGCCACTCCTCGGATGCCCGATCCCCACAGCCGCTCCTCGGATGCCCGATCCCCGCTGCTCCTCGGAAGCCCGATCCCCGCCGCTCCTCGGATGTCCGATCCCCGCCGCTCCTCGGATGCCCGATCCCCACAGCCGCTCCTCGGATGCCCGATCCCCGCCGCTCCTCGGAAGCCCGATCCCCGCCGCTCCTCGGATGTCCCATCCCCGCCGCTCCTCGGATGCCCGATCCCCACAGCCGCTCCTCGGATGCCCGATCCCCGCTGCTCCTCGGATGCCCGATCCCCGCCACCGCTTTGGAAGCATTGATATTGGGGGTGGCCACAATTCACAATCACTTCTACTCTTCATTTCAGGCGCAATGGCAGGGTTGGCCCAGGACAGCCCGGATCGAACGCAGAGACTTCCGGAAAAACGTGAACTCACCAAACTACGTGAGTAGACCCAACTCCACATATGTTTGTTAAAGGAGGAGCTGGAAACAAAGCGGTATTAAACCCAAAATGTAATATATTGCAGCTCACCAATCATTATATGTGGCGGCTTACTTTGTGCACTGGTCCAAACCATTTGGTGGAGGGGGGATTATGGTGTGGGGGTTGTTTTTCAAGGGTTGGCCCCTTAGTTCCAGTGAAGGGAACTCTTAAGGCGTCAGCATACCAAGACATTTTGGACAATTTCATGCTCCCAACTTTGTGGGAACAGTTTGGAGATGGCCCCTTCCTGTTCCAACATGACTGAGCACCAGTGCACAAAGCAAGGTCCATAAAGACATGGATGAGGGAGTTTGGGGTGGAGGAACTTGACTGACCTGCACAGAGTCCTGACCTCAACCCGATAGAGCACCTTTGTGATGAATTAGAGTGGAGTCTGCTAGCCAGGCCTTCTCGTCCAACATCAATGCCTGACCTCACAAATGCCCTTCTGGAAGAATGGTCAAACATTCCCATAGACACACTCCTAAACCTTGTGGACGGCCTTCCCAGAAGAGTTGAAGCTGTTATAGCTGCAAAGGGCGGAGCCAACTCAATATTGAACCTTACAGACTAAGACTGGGATGTCATTAAAGTTCATGTGTGTGTAAAGGCAGGCGTCCCAATACTTTTGGTAATATAGTGTATGTCCCATAGTTTGTGGACTCTATAACTTTCCTACAGACTAAATAATACATTTAATTGGGTTATTTTCACCAAAGAAATGTAGCAGAATACATTTTTGCCTAAATTTATGAAGAAAGATTATTTATTTGCAAAGTTTTAATACAGAAACTAAGGAAAATTTAGCAAAAAAACAAAACAAAAAAACCCCAGAGGTGATTAAATACCAGTAAAAGAAAGTTCTATTTGTGCGATAAAATGATATATAATGATATGTTGTATGACGGCGCAATTGTCATTCAAAGTGTGAGAGCGCTGAAAGCTGAAAACTGGCCTGGGCAGGAAGGGGGGAAAGTGGCCGGTATTGAAGCGGTTAAAGCCGACCATACATGTAAAGATTTCTCTCATCCACCCCAGTGAGCTAAATAGAGGAAATATAGTGCCTTGAAAAAGTATTCATACCCCTTTAAATTTTCCACATTTTGTTTATGTGACAACCAAAAACGTAAATGTATTTTATTAGGATTTTATGTAATAGACCAACACAAAGTGGCTCATAATTGTGAAGTGGAAGGAAAATGATAAATGATACAAATAAATATGTGAAAAGTGTGGGGGGGCATTTGTATTCAGCCCCCTCTTCTCTGATACCCCTAACTAAAATCTAGTGGAACCAATTGCCTTCAGAAGTCACCTAATTAGTAAATAGAGTCCACCTGTGTGTAATTTAATCTCAGTATAAATACAGCTGTTCTGTGAAGCCCTCAGAGGTTTGTTAGAGAACCGTAGTGAACAAAACAGCATCATGAAGGCCAAGGAACACACCAGACAGGTCAGGGATAAAGTTGTGGAGAAGTTTAAAGCAGGATTAGGTTATAAAAAAATCTCCCAAGCTTTGAACATCTCACGGAGCTCTGTTCAATCCATCATCGGAAAATGGAAAGAGTATGGCACAACTGCAAACCTACCAAGACATGGCCGTCCACCTAAACTGACCGGCCGGGCAAAGAGAGCATTCATCAGAGAAGAGCCAAGAGGTCCATGGTAACTCTGGAGGAGCTGCAGAGATCCACAGCTCAGGTGGGAGAATCTGTCCACAGGACAACTATTAGTCGTGTTCTCCACAAATCTGCCCTTTATGGAAGAGTGACAAGAAGAAAGACATTGGTGAAAGAAAGTCATAAGAAGTCCTGTTTGTAGTTTGTGAGAAGCCATGTGGAGGACACAGCAAACATGTGGAAGAAGGTGATCTGGTCAGATGAGACCAAAATTGAATTTTTTGGCCTAAAAGGAAAACTCTGTGTGGTGGAAAACTAACACTGCACATCACCCTGAACACACCATCCCCACCGTGAAACATGGTGGTGGCAGCATCATGTGGTGGGGATGCTTTTCTTCATCAGGGACAGGGAAGCTGGTCAGAGTTGATGAGAAGATGGATGGAGACAAATACAGGACAATCTTAGAAGAAAACCTGTTAGAGTCTGCAAAAGACTTGAGACTGGGGCGGAGGTTCACCTTCCAGCAGAACAATGACCCGAAACATCCAGCCAGAGCTACAATGGAATGGTTTAGATCAAAGCATATTCATGTGTTAGAATGGCCCAGTCACAGTCCAGACCTAAATCACATTGAGAATCTGTGGCAAGACCTGAAAATTGCTGTTCACAGACGTTCTCCATCCAATCTGACAGATCTTGAGATATTTTACAAAGAAGAAGAATGGGCAGAAATGTCCTCTCTAGATGTACAAAGCTGGTAGAGACATCCCCAAAAAGACTTGTAGAGAAAGGGGGTTCTACAAAGTATTGACTCCGGGGGGCGCCATACTAATGTACCCCCACACTTTTCACATATTTATTTGTATCATTTTCCTTCCACTTCACAATTATGAGCCACTTTGTGTTGGTCTATCACATAAAATCCCAATAAAATACTTTTATGTTTTTGGTTGTAACATGACAAAATGTGGGAAATTTCAAGGGGTATGAATACTTTTTCAAGGCACTGTACATATATCCTCCATCTGTCCAAAATAGTGCCAATCTCCCCGGCACCCGCTGCCATCAGAATGCCCCAGTGACTGCGTCTGATTGGATGCAAGCCGACTTTATTCCCCCCAATCTCTCAAAGCCTGCCGAGTTGGGTGTTATTGGTGGGGCCACCCACTGTTCAAATTTTGGAATCAGGTGGAATTGAAGCTGTGTGTGCCCAACTTAAAGGGTTAGTTCACCTTTGCAGAAAAAGAGGTGAAGAGGGGAACTAACGCCATACATTTGGGGATTTGCAAATAAAATGAAATATCCCTTCAGGGTGGATTGGCCATTTAATAGATATGATAATAACAATAGTAAATGTATTATTAATCAATGAGGGTATTGCTGGTCTCTCTATGAACGGATTACACGGCTGCAGGCTATCACTCCCTGACATTACACTCTTTTCTTACAGAAAATGACATTTATGAGCTGTTGCTGAAGGAGAAACCACAGAAAACGCTCGCCGTCGCCAAGGCCATTGGAAAAACCTGCGCTAGAGATGTTAATCCTGATTTGTACAGGATGCAAGGCTGGCACTTGGTGGACTGTAATGAGGACAAGCTCTGGAGCATAAAGGCGGAGAGCCGTGCCTCGGGTAGGCAATTATATGTATACTGTATGTGACGGATCCAACCAGGACAGGGGCTTGTGGGGGGAACTGCAGGGCGGCCTCTTGCAGCGGCGGGGCCCGTCCATTAAGACGTCCATTAGCCTGAGGCTCTAATTGGCTTAAAAAAAAGGGTGGGCTCGGGGGGGGGGGGGGTGCAGAGCCCACCCACTTGTGTGACATTAGCAAATTAATATTTGCTATTTTCTTCCTGCTTCTCCTCCCGGCCAATCAGGAAGAAGGTCCTGAGACCCGATTGGGCGGGAGGGCTGTGCGCCACTAAAGTGTTCGGGTTTGACGTGAAGAAAAGGTGGCAACTCTAGTCGGGGCCTTTCTTCCTCCCGGGCCGAACAGGCGTTGCTTGTCCTCCCGACCGAACAGGAAGTGGGTCCTGAGACCTGATAGGACTCCCGCCCAATCGGGTCTCAGGACCCACTTCCTGTTCGGTCGGGAGGACAAGCAACGCCTGTTCGGCCCGGGAGGAAGCAAGGCCCCGACTAGGGTTGCCACCTTTTCTTCACGTCAAACCCGAACACTTTAGTGGCGCACAGAAATCTTTTTTTATAGTATAAACTATACATATATTTTGAAATTTATATACAATTTCTAATCAAATGAAGGTAATCGCAAGAGTCCCCCTTTACATCGGAGTCCACAGAGTCCCCCTTTACATCGGAGTCCACAGAGTCCCCCTTTACATCGGAGTCCACAGAGTCCCCCTTTACATCGGAGTCCACAGAGTCCCCCTTTACATCGGAGTCCACAGAGTCCCCCTTTACATCGGAGTCCACAGAGTCCCCCTTAACATCGGAGTCCACAGAGTCCCCCTTTACATCGGAGTCCACAGAGTCCCCCTTAACATCGGAGTCCACAGAGTCCCCCTTTACATCGGAGTCCACAGAGTCCCCCTTTACATCGGAGTCCACAGAGTCCCCCTTTACATCGGAGTCCACAGAGTCCCCCTTTACATCGGAGTCCACAGAGTCCCCCTTTACATCGGAGTCCACAGAGTCCCCCTTTACATCGGAGTCCACAGAGTCCCCCTTTTACATCTGAACTCACGGAATTCCCTTACACTGTAAGGGGGGGACTCTGCAGATTCTGATGTAAGGGAGGACTCTGGGGACTCTAACATAAGGGATGCTCTGGGAACCCTGATCTAAGGGGGAACACTGTGGCCTCTGGTGTAAAGGGGTGCTCTGAGAACCCTGATTTACCTTACTCAGGCAGGAGAGAGAAGGGGAGAGACTTCAGTCACAGACAGGGATGGATGGTGAGCTCACTCACCCCTTGGCAGTCAGCACCTCTTATCCAGATGTAGCTGAGGCTGCTGGACTTCAATTTTCTGGCCCCACTTTCCTTTTATGAGGCACCGCGCCAGGGATTGAAGAGTTGGGCGCATTCACAGAGGGGTAGGGGCGGGAGGAAGGGGAGCAGATCAATCCCTCTCTCCTCTCCCGTCTGTGTGGGGGGAGGGGTAATTGTTAGTGCTGGCTTTGGGCAGTGTGAAAGAGAGTGTAACGAACACTCTCGGCTTACACAACTGCAGCCAGCAACCCTGCTGGGAAGCCATAGTCTGGTCTGAATAATGTGTCCGGGTTTCAGGTGGTCTGAACCCCGAACGCATGATTCCAAACCCAAACTGTCCGGGTGAATCCTGGACAGGTGGCAACCCTAGCCTCGACTCTTCCCTCGGCAAACTGGAGCAAGGAGCACCATCAGCCTCATAAGGTAAGGCCACTGATCGCTGCCATCCCGCGGGGGGGAGTGAGTCTGTTCGCCGCCGCCCGTCTCCCACGGGGGGGGGCACTGATCGCCGCCGTCCGTTTGTTTGCTGCCCCCCCAAAAATAGTGAGCACCAGCCGCTACTGGGGAGCACTGCTCTTTACGAGGTGTATGCCCAGGGGAGAGGTCTTGCTTTGAATTCGGGTCCATGTCTCCCCGAAACACACAGATTTGGGGGCCCTTGTGCCCAAACCAGCAATGACTGCTATAGACTGTGAGACTCAAAGTAGATGTTAATATAATCAGCTCAAACCAACCTGATACTGGGTGGTCTCCTGCTTAGCCTGTCTATTAAGGTGTTATGTGTTTATTGGTAAGTATGTCTCTCCCATTGTTAATTGAGTCACCCATTGTTTCTGTCTGTCTGTTCCTTAGCTATGTTAATTATAGTCCAGTTTACAGTTTGCATTGTATATGATAATGTAATCGGGCTCCCCCGATCTCGTGTGCTATATATTCTGTGTGTATTTACAATAAACAGTTCCAGTTTGCACCTAAGCCAGTCTTGTCTAGTCCTTGGGTGCTCAGCTATAATACCCGGGTCCTGGATTCAGACTGGAGGAAGCTGTATACAGACAGAAGCACCCAAGCTGGGTGTTGGACGGTTCCGTCACACTGTATATACTATATATACTAAACTGGATGGAGACAATTTGGTGGGGACAAATGTAATAAAATACATTTAATGATGGATTAATGAATACAGATCTTTATTAGTGTGTGGCATATATATATGCCTGGAGTTCACTTTTTATCTTGTTTTTTCTATTCAGAAAATAAAGCAAAAATGGAGCAACCGAATAGGACTGGATCCAAAACAACCAGCCCATTAACAGAGCAACGTGAGTATTTCTACTGACCAGAACTTTTTTATAAGATCTGCCCCCCCCTATCTATGAGCCCGGCCCCTTTCAGGACGCCGGGCGCTTGAATTCCAATGGCGGGGGGGTTTTTTTGAAGCACTGATTAGAGCCAGAGGCTCTAATAGGCTTCAAAATAGGGTGGACTCGGGGCGCAGAGCATTGTGTCCGGAGCCCACCCAGGTGTGTTGCAACAGCGAGTGACAATTTGCTGTTACAACACTGGTCCTCCTCCCGGCAATTCAGGAAGTGGGTCTGATACCCATCACCCGATTGGCTGCAAGGACAGGCGATGCTATTGGATCGCCTGTCCTATAGAAGCCCGCTGCTGCCACTGGAGCCTGCAACCCGCCCAAGCCCGCTGCTCTCTGAAGCCCCTAGCCTGCCGCTGCCCCTGGAGCCCGCTGCCCGCCGGGGCCTGCTTGGGTAAGTGTGTGTGTGTGTGTGTGTGTGTATGTGTGTGGGGGGGGTGCTGACTGTGATGCCACCGACCAACGGGTGGGCAGGTTGTTTGCTGATGATCTGTGCTGATAATCATCAGCACATCGATTATTAGTGCGGACCAATCAAGGATGCCCGCAAGTGCCCACCTAGAGTGCCCACCAAGGATTCCAATCAGTGCCCATCAGGGATGCCTGTCAGTGTCCATCAGTGCATGCAGTGCATATCAGTGCTGAATTACAACATTTTATAACAGAAATGAGGAAAAACGTATTTATTTACTTGTTTTTCTAAATTTTTAGGTCTTTTTTGATATGTTTAGCAAAGAATAAAAAAACCCCCAGTGGTGATTAACCATTTGCCGACCAGCCGCCATCATTATACTGTGGCAGGTCGGCACGTTCCCGCCAGCTGTCTTAGCTGTACATCGGCCCTTTAAGCAGAGATAGCAGGCTCTGCACTGCGGGGAACTGATGCGCGTGGCCGGCGGTTGCGATGACTGCCGCCCACCCAAGACCGGGGGGCACGAGAGCCAGAACAGGGGCGTGTCCGTGTAAACACACACATCCCTGTTCTGTGAGGAGAGACAGATCGTCTGTTCCTACTAGCTAGGAACAACAGTTAGAACACACACACTGAGGGAACACACTTAACCCCTTGATCGCCCCCTAGTGTTAACCCCTTCCCTGCCAGTGACATATACACAGCGATCAGTGCATTTTTATAGCACTGATCGCTGTATAATTGTCAATGGTCCCAAAAATGTGTCAAAAGTGTCCGATCTGTCCGCCGCGATGTCACAGTCCTGATAAAAATCGCAGATCACCGCCATTACTAGTAAAAAAAATAAATAAATAAAAATGCCATAAATCTTTCCCATAGTTTGTAGACGATATAACTTTTGCGCAAACCAATCAATATACGCTTATTGCGATTTTTATTACCAATAATATGTAGAAGAATACATATCGCCCTAAACTGAGGAAAAAATTCGATTTTTAGAAACATTTTTGGGGATATTTATTATAGCAAAAAGTAAAAAATATTGTTGTTTTTTTCAAAATTCTTGCTCTTTGTTTTTTGTTTATAGCGCAAAAAATAAAAACCGCAGAGGTGATCAAATACCACCAAAAGCTCTAATTGTGAGAAAAAAAGGACGTCAATTTTGTTTGGGCACAACGTCGCACGACCGCGCAATTGTCAGTTAAAGCGACGCAAAAAATGTCACAATTAGAAGCTCTAATTGGGGGGGGGGGGGGGGGGATGACAAAAATGTCATATGGGGACAGTGCTGTATGACCGCGCAATTGTCATTCAAGAGCTGAACATTGGCCTGGGCAGGAAGGGGGGTAAAAGTGCCCGGTATTGAGGTGGTTAAACAACATTTGAATTGCCAGCCTTTGGGCCCGGTATAGCCGCTAGTTGATGGTGTGGGAGGTCTCCACTGAGCCTGTTGAGTTTCATTAAATATTTCTGAACAATAATAACAACGGTCTTATGTTGGGTCTGTTTGGTTTGGGCACAAGGGGGGTGAAGTCAGACAGGAGGAAAAAAAAAGAGTCTTCAGTACCGGTGATAATGTGTCTTTGTATGGCAGAGAGAGAGATCTGTACACTTCTGGAGAAAAACCGGCCAATGAGAGCCAAGGACATCGCTAAAAAGCTGGAGAAGACCAGGAAGGACGTCAATCCCGACCTGTACACATTGAAGAAGATGGACCTCCTCACCCATAGCGAGGAAAAACTCTGGTCTGTGAAAAGTCAGAACGATACAAGATGTAACGAGAGGGATAAAGGTAAGACACTGACTGAGAGACCGCATACGGAGCAGAGTCCTCCAGCAGAGTATTTCAGGAGAGGAGAGTTATAGAGGAAGGAGCAGAGTCCTCCAGCAGAGTATTTCAGGAGAGGAGAGTTATAGAGGAAGGAGCAGAGTCCTCCAGCAGAGCAGAGTATTTCAGGAGAGGAGAGTTATAGAGGAAGGAGCAGAGTCCTCCAGCAGAGCAGAGTATTTCAGGAGAGGAGAGTTATAGAGGAAGGAGCAGAGTCCTCCAGCAGAGCAGAGTATTTCAGGAGAGGAGAGTTATAGAGGAAGGAGCAGAGTCCTCCAGCAGAGCAGAGTATTTCAGGAGAGGAGAGTTATAGAGGAAGGAGCAGAGTCCTCCAGCAGAGTATTTCAGGAGAGGAGAGTTGTAGAGGAAGGAGAAGAGTCCTCCAGCAGAGTATTTCAGGAGAGGAGAGTTATAGAGGAAGGAGCAGAGTCCTCCAGCAGTGCAGAGTATTTCAGGAGAGGAGAGTTATAGAGGAAGGAGCAGAGTTCTCCAGCAGAGCAGAGTATTTCAGGAGAGGAGAGTTATAGAGGAAGGAGCAGAGTCCTCCAGCAGAGTATTTCAGGAGAGGAGAGTTGTAGAGGAAGGAGCAGAGTCCTCCAGCAGTGCAGAGTATTTCAGGAGAGGAGAGTTATAGAGGAAGGAGCAGAGTCCTCCAGCAGAGTATTTCAGGAGAGGAGAGTTGTAGAGGAAGGAGAAGAGTCCTCCAGCAGAGTATTTCAGGAGAGGAGAGTTATAGAGGAAGGAGCAGAGTTCTCCAGCAGAGCAGAGTATTTCAGGAGAGGAGAGTTATAGAGGAAGGAGCAGAGTTCTCCAGCAGAGCAGAGTATTTCAGGAGAGGAGAGTTATAGAGGAAGGAGCAGAGTCCTCCAGCAGTGCAGGGTATTTCAGGGGAGGAGAGTTATAGAGGAAGGAGCAGAGTCCTCCAGCAGTGCAGGGTATTTCAGGGGAGGAGAGTTATAGAGGAAGGAGCAGAGTCCTCCAGCAGAGCAGAGTATTTCAGGAGAGGAGAGTTATAGAGGAAGGAGCAGAGTCCTCCAGCAGTGCAGAGTATTTCAGGAGAGGAGAGTTATAGAGGAAGGAGCAGAGTCCTCCAGCAGAGCAGAGTATTTCAGGAGAGGAGAGTTATAGAGGAAGGAGCAGAGTCCTCCAGCAGAGCAGAGTATTTCAGGAGAGGAGAGTTATAGAGGAAGGAGCAGAGTCCTCCAGCAGTGCAGAGTATTTCAGGAGAGGAGAGTTATAGAGGAAGGAGCAGAGTCCTCCAGCAGAGTATTTCAGGAGAGGAGAGTTGTAGAGGAAGGAGAAGAGTCCTCCAGCAGAGTATTTCAGGAGAGGAGAGTTATAGAGGAAGGAGCAGAGTTCTCCAGCAGAGCAGAGTATTTCAGGAGAGGAGAGTTATAGAGGAAGGAGCAGAGTCCTCCAGCAGTGCAGAGTATTTCAGGAGAGGAGAGTTATAGAGGAAGGAGAGGAGTCCTCCAGCAGTGCAGAGTATTTCAGGAGAGGAGAGTTATAGAGGAAGGAGCAGAGTCCTCCAGCAGTGCAGAGTATTTCAGGAGAGGAGAGTTATAGAGGAAGGAGCAGAGTCCTCCAGCAGGGCAGAGTATTTCAGGAGAGGAGAGTTATTTTTTTTTTTTAACAAACAGGTGTGCTTTATTGTATCACAAGGAAGAAGGTTACATAATACCTCTTGACATAATACAGAACATTACATGACAGATAAGCATGAGCAATCGCATAGCAGTGTCATACATGTGCAGGAGGTGAAAAATCAGTACATGTCAACATTCTAGACAAAATGATCACAGAGAAAAGTACCTCATGTATCCGGGGATTACCCCTCCCTCCCCCCCACATAATACATGAATCCACCGTGGCTCTCTAAGATGAGAGCCAAGGTGTCCACACTTTCTCAAATTTCCATGGACAACCTCGATTGATATATGTGATTCTGTACATAGGTATAACTGCCTCAATCTGTGCCTCCCAGGCCGACACGGTCGGGGGTGAGGGGTCTGTCCACTTCATCAGTATCTCCTTCTTGGCATAATAAAGTAGAAGGGAAATAAGCAATTTTAAGTGATAGGCTCTTTGTTCATTGTCATGAATCCCGAGAAGGGCCAACTCCGGAGTGATTGGTATGGATATTTGCAACCTGGAGTTTATCTCTGCAAATATTGCACACCAATATGTTGCTATCAATGGGCATTCCCAGAACATGTGGAAAAAAGTTCCAATTTGGCACTTACATTTGTTACACATAGGGTCTCTGTCAGGGAATATGCGATGGAGTCTCTGTGGGGTGTAATAAGTCCTATGTATAAATTTGACCTGGATTAACTTATCCCTGGATGCAATCACCAGTTTAGGGCCATTATCTAGACATTCCTCCCAATCCTCTCTGTCTAATGATGGAATGTCGGTGTGCCAACTGTCCCATAATTTTGCTATTTTAGGAGAGTCCTTACCCAGGAGTACAGCAAGGAGAGGAGAGTTATAGAGGAAGGAGCAGAGTCCTCCAGCAGAGCAGAGTATTTCAGGAGAGGAGAGTTATAGAGGAAGGAGAGGAGTCCTCCAGCAGTGCAGAGTATTTCAGGAGAGGAGAGTTATAGAGGAAGGAGCCGAGTCCTCCAGCAGTGCAGAGTATTTCAGGAGAGGAGAGTTATAGAGGAAGGAGCAGAGTCCTCCAGCAGGGCAGAGTATTTCAGGAGAGGAGAGTTATAGAGGAAGGAGCAGAGTCCTCCAGCAGTGCAGAGTATTTCAGGAGAGGAGAGTTATAGAGGAAGGAGAGGAGTCCCCCAGCAGTGCAGAGTATTTCAGGAGAGGAGAGTTATAGAGGAAGGAGCAGAGTCCTCCAGCAGAGCAGAGTATTTCAGGAGAGGAGAGTTATAGAGGAAGGAGAGGAGTCCCCCAGCAGTGCAGAGTATTTCAGGAGAGGAGAGTTATAGAGGAAGGAGCAGAGTCCTCCAGCAGAGCAGAGTATTTCAGGAGAGGAGAGTTATAGAGGAAGGAGAGGAGTCCCCCAGCAGTGCAGAGTATTTCAGGAGAGGAGAGTTATAGAGGAAGGAGCAGAGTCCTCCAGCAGTGCAGACTATTTCAGGAGAGGAGAGTTATAGAGGAAGGAGAGGAGTCCCCCAGCAGTGCAGAGTATTTCAGGAGAGGAGAGTTATAGAGGAAGGAGCAGAGTCCTCCAGGGTACAGAGAATTGTATTACATTGTGACTCTCCTGTTACATTTGATTGAAAATGTTCCAATTTGTATCTGCAGAATGTGAAGAGCTGAGAAGAAGCACAATCCCTTCAGATAATAATCGTACTGATATAACAACTTCTCTAAATCAGACAGAGACTGAAAACCCGAACAATCAACTCTCTAATGGCACAGAATGTAACAATGACACTGGTGAGGACTACAGAAGGACCTGTACTCGGTGACAGTTCAGGGCTGGGGGTGAGGGGTGACGGTTGGTCTGTACTTGTTACACTCCACACACAGGACAATTTTTCAAAAGATTAGATACAATTTTTTGCAAAAATATATTTAAATACACATATTACATATTTAGGGTGCTTCTTGATTTTTATTATACAGCAATAGGGCCCTTTTTTAAGATTGGGGTGCTCAAAGCGCAGCATTCACTTCTTATTGAACATCTGTTCTTGGAGTTGCCTTCTCTTCACAGTAAGTGGAGGAAGAGTGTACACCCCAAACCACCTCACTTTATATCACTCCCATTCCCCGCACCCCCTCCTATCCCCATAGATAGAATAAAAGTAAGGCATACACCAGTTAGGCCTATCATCCCTAATTGAAACTGTTCTGCTACTGAAAAATATTACACTGCTGTATAGAATAGAAAAATGCTGTATGCTCTGAAGTACCTTAATTCTTGTCGTAAAATTCCAGCCTGGGCTCTTTGTTGCTAGTAAATTTGGTCCTAGCTTTGCTATGTAAAAATGTCCTGCTGCTGGCCATCTTCACACGGCTGTGTCATCTGCAGTCTCTTAATTCTCGAAGAGAGCTCCATAGAAATTGGCCACTGGCAGCAGGGTTTTGCATCATCGAGAGCAGGGACAGCCACATCAAACTACTGGCCAATATCTTCACTTTATTGGCAAAAGTATTGGGACGCCTGCCTTTACACACATATGAACTTTAATGGCATCCTATTCTTAGTCCGTAGGGTTCAATATTGAGTTGGCCCACCCTTTGCAGCTATAACAGCTTCAACTCTTCTGGGAAGGCCGTCCACAAGGTTTAGGAGTGTGTCTATGGGGATGTTTGACTATTCTTCCAGAAGTGCATTTGTGAGGTCAGGCACTGATGTTGGATGAGAAGGCCTGGCTTGCAGTCTCCGCTCTAATTCATCCCAAAGGTGTTCTATCGGGTTTAGGTCAGGACTCTGTGCAGGCCAGTCAAGTTCCTCCGCCCTAAACTCGCTCATCCATGTCTTTATGGACCTTGCTTTGTGCACTGGTGGGCAGTCATGTTGGAACAGGAAGGGGCCATCCCCAAACTGTTCCCACAAAGTTGGGAGCATGAAATTTTCAAAATGTCCTGATATGCTGACGCCTTAAGTGTTCCTTTCACTGGAACTAAGGGGCCAAACCCAACCCCTGAAAAGCAACCCCACACCATAATCCCTCCTCCACCAAACTTTACACTAGGCACAATGCAATCAGGCAACTACCGTTCTCCTGGCAACCGCCAAACTCAGACACGTCCATTGGATTGCCAGACAGAGAAGCGTAATTCGTCACTCCACAAAACACGTCCCCACCGCTCTAGAGTCCAGTGGCGACGTGCTTTACACCACGGCATCCAACGCTTTGCATTGCACTTGGTAATGTAAGGCTTGGAAGCAGCTGCTCGGCCATGGAAACCCATTCCATGAAGCTCTCTACACACTGTTGTTGTGCTAATCTGAAGGCCACACCAAGTTTGGAGTTCTGTAGCTATGGGCTTTGCAGACAGTTGGCCACTTCCGCGCACTGTGAGCTTCAGCATGCCCTGACCCCGCTCTGTCATTTTACGTGGCCTACCACTCCATGGCTGAGTTGTTGTTATTCCCAAATTCTTTCCACTTTGTTATAATACCACTAACAGGTGATCGTGTAATATTTGGTAGCAAGGAAATTTCACGGATGAACTTATGGCACAGGTGGCAACCTATCACTGTACCACGCTTGTTTTTCACTGAGCTCCTGAGAGCGACCCATTCTTTCACAAATGTTTGAAGAAGCAGTCTGCATGCCTAGGGACTTGATTTTCATACACCTGTGGGCATGGGGGTGATTGGAACACCTGAAACCAATGATTTGGAGGGCTGTCCCAATACTTTTGGCAATATAGAGTATCTGCTGGTCAAAGTGGGTCTATTACTGCTTGATGTTAAGAATGCATTGCTGCTAAAACTACCACTGAAATTAAGCAGGGTATTTCAGGAGAGGAGGGTTAGGTAGATGAAGGAGCAGAGTTAGAGTATTTTAGGAGAGGAGAGTTATAGAGGAAGGAGCAGAGTCCTCCAGCAGTGCAGAGTATTTCAGGAGAGGAGAGTTATAGAGGAAGGAGCAGAGTCCTCCAGCAGTGCAGAGTATTTCAGGAGAGGAGAGTTATAGAGGAAGGAGCAGAGTCCTCCAGCAGTGCAGAGTATTTCAGGAGAGGAGAGTTATAGAGGAAGGAGCAGAGTCCTCCAGCAGAGCAGAGTATTTCAGGAGAGGAGAGTTATAGAGGAAGGAGCAGAGTCCTCCAGCAGTGCAGAGTATTTCAGGAGAGGAGAGTTATAGAGGAAGGAGCAGAGTCCTCCAGCAGAGCAGAGTATTTCAGGAGAGGAGAGTTATAGAGGAAGGAGCAGAGTCCTCCAGCAGAGCAGAGTATTTCAGGAGAGGAGAGTTATAGAGGAAGGAGAAGAGTCCTCCAGCAGTGCAGAGTATTTCAGGAGAGGAGAGTTATAGAGGAAGGAGCAGAGTCCTCCAGCAGTGCAGAGTATTTCAGGAGAGGAGAGTTATAGAGGAAGGAGCAGAGTTCTCCAGCAGTACAGAGTATTTCAGGAGAGGAGAGTTAGGTAGAAGAAGGAGCTGTTTTTCAGCAGAGCAGAGTATTTCAGGAGGGGAGAGTTATAGAGGAAGGAGCAGAGTCCTCCAGCAGAGTATTTCAGGAGAGGAGAGTTATAGAGGAAGGAGCAGAGTCCTCCAGCAGAGTATTTCAGGAGAGGAGAGTTATAGAGGAAGGAGCAGAGTCCTCCAGCAGGGCAGAGTATTTCAGGAGAGGAGAGTTATAGAGGAAGGAGCAGAGTCCTCCAGCAGTGCAGAGTATTTCAGGAGAGGAGAGTTATAGAGGAAGGAGCAGAGTCCTCCAGCAGAGTATTTCAGGAGAGGAGAGTTATAGAGGAAGGAGCAGAGTCCTCCAGCAGTGCAGAGTATTTCAGGAGAGGAGAGTTATAGAGGAAGGAGCAGAGTCCTCCAGCAGTGCAGAGTATTTCAGGAGAGGAGAGTTATAGAGGAAGGAGCAGAGTCCTCCAGCAGAGCAGAGTATTTCAGGAGGGGAGAGTTATAGAGGAAGGAGCAGAGTCCTCCAGCAGTACAGAGTATTTCAGGAGAGGAGAGTTATAGAGGAAGGAGCAGAGTCCTCCAGCAGAGCAGAGTATTTCAGGAGAGGAGAGTTATGGAGGAAGGAGCAGAGTCCTCCAGCAGTGCAGAGTATTTCAGGAGGGGAGAGTTATAGAGGAAGGAGCAGAGTCCTCCAGCAGTGCAGAGTATTTCAGGAGAGGAGAGTTATAGAGGAAGGAGCAGAGTCCTCCAGCAGAGCAGAGTATTTCAGGAGGGGAGAGTTATAGAGGAAGGAGCAGAGTCCTCTAGTAGTGCAGAGTATTTCAGGAGAGGAGAGTTATAGAGGAAGGAGCAGAGTCCTCCAGCAGTGCAGAGTATTTCAGGAGGGGAGAGTTATAGAGGAAGGAGCAGAGTCCTCCAGCAGTGCAGAGTATTTCAGGAGAGGAGAGTTATAGAGGAAGGAGCAGAGTCCTCCATACAGAGTATTTCAGGAGAGGAGAGTTATAGGGGAAGGAGCAGAGTCCTCCAGCAGTGCAGAGTATTTCAGGAGAGGAGAGTTATGGAGGAAGGAGCAGAGTCCTCCAGCAGTGCAGAGTATTTCAGGAGAGGAGAGTTATGGAGGAAGGAGCAGAGTCCTCCAGCAGTGCAGAGTATTTCAGGAGAGGAGGGTTAGATAGAGGAAGGAGCAGAGTCCTCCGGGGTTCAGAGAATTGTATTACATTGTGACTCTCCTGTTATATCTGATTAAAGTTTCAATTTGTATCTGCAGAATGTGAAGAGCTGAGAAGAAGTACGATCCCTTCAGACAATAATCATACTGATGATACAACTTCTCCAAATCAGACAGAGGCTGAAAACCCGAACAATCAACTTTGTAATGGCACACAATGTAACAATGACACTGGTGAGGACTACAGAAGGACCTGTACTTGGTGATAATTCAGGGCTGGGGGTGAGGGGTGGCGGTTGATCTGTACATGTTACACTCCACACACAGGACAATTTTTCAAAAGATTAGATACAATTATTTGCAACAAATATGATATTTAAATATACATATTTAAGGTGCTTCTTGATTTTTATTATATGGTGATAGGGTCTTTTTTAAGATTGGGGTGCTCAAAGTTCAGCATTCACTTCTTTTTGAACATCCGGTTCTTAGAGTTGCCTTCTCTTCCCAGTAAGTGGAGGAAGAGTGTACACCCCAAACCGCCTCACTTCATATCACTCCCATTCACCGCACCGCTTCCTATCCCCATATATAAAATAAAAGTAAGGCATACACCAGTTAGGCCTATCATCCCTAATTGAAACTGTTCTGCTACTGAACAATATCACACTGCTGTATCCTCTGCAGTACCTTAATTCTTGTCGTAAAATTACAGCCTGTGCTCTTTGTTGCTAGTAAATTTGGGCCTAGCCTTGCTATTTAAAAATGTTATTTTTTTGTATAATGTGAAAGATGATGTTACACCGAGTAAATAGATACCTAAAATATCACGCTTTAAAATTGCCCACGATTGTGGCATGGTGACAAATTGTGGTACTTAAAAATATTCATAGGTGATGCTTTAAAATTTTTTAACAGTTACCAGTTTAGAGTTACAGAGGAGGTCTAGCGGTAGAATTATTGCTCTCACTCTAACGATTGCAGCAATACCTCACGTGTGGTATGAACCCTGTTTACATTTGCGGGCGCGACTTATGTATGCGGTCGCTTCTGCGTGCAAGCATGGGGGGATGGGGCGCTTTCAATTTTTTTTTTTTTACACTTTCCCTTTAAAAAAATGTATCACTTTTATTGCTTTTATTACACTTTTAATGTAATAAGCAATAGTCACATGTCAAGTATTTTTTTTTGGAGAAATCTGGGGTCTGTAAGATCCCAGATCCCTCCCTTTCTACTTAAAATCATTCAAAAAGCTCAAGTAAACCAGAAGTGATGTCATGACATTGCTTTCGGGTTAGCAGATCCGAGACCCAATTAAATCCGATTCTGGCTTTTTTTGGGGGTCTGCGGCCGGTGGATGTGCCGGCTGGTCGGGAGAGCCCAGGCCAGCCGCAGAAGGCGTCAGGAATGGGGGGGGGGGTGTCCCCTTCTGCTGCTTGTAATAACAGCTGAGCAACTTATTAACCGCACTGGTTGTTATTACAAGTAGACTGACCGTCCGCTCTAAATAACGGTACCAGGGTGAAGCCTGCAGCTACATATCATCTAGGTACAACCACTTGAAGCAGAAGGCCGCATATATCAGTTACGTTGGCATGAAGGGGTTAAGGTTCGAACTTCACAAACAGCCCAGTGGGAAGGCCCCTGACCGGGAACACTCACAAAATGTGACAGCAATGTGTAGCAGAGCAGGTTTCAGATGTGCTGATGACAGCATCTGCTTTAAGGGGTGGAATGTGCCCAAATGGGAAGATTCCAGGAAGGATTGAGTGTCCCTATCCCTTCCCTACTCATCTGAAACCTTTCCCTACCGCTGGTCACTGTCCCTGACCTGTCCCTATGCTACGTACATGCGTAGTGCGCGCCACGCCCGCCAGCCAGGGTCTTAAATAGACTCTGCCTGATCCAAGATGGCCACCAGAGTCACATGGGGGCGACAGCAACAAACCGGATAGCTTCCCCAGTGACCCAGGAAACCATTTTCCTCCTGACTTCTTCTCTCTTAGAAATGCCACTGCAGTTGAGCGCCACCTGCAGTGGAGAAAGCAGACTGCACCTGCCTACACGTAGTTTGCCTATTAGCCATAATAATAGCCAGAACTCGCTAACAGGTTTCATCTCCTATAGAGTTCAATACGATTTGCTGCCTTTGTTTCACTGAACCCTGGGGAAATTGAGCCCAGGCAAATATGCTTATCCCTGTTCTAAATGAAAAATTATTTATTTTAGTTAAAAAATGTAAACAATTCTTATTACTGCTAAATGATTTATCTCACATTAAAAATGTTCACTGTCTTTCAGCACTGATAGGAGTTTCCTCACCGGATCATACATACGTGGGAGGTCAGAATCTTACCCAATTTCCGAATGGCTGGAGCACCATCCAGAGCTGTGAGTTCCTTATGTCCCTTAGTTTGTGCTTATTTCATGGCACATCCTGCAAAATTCTGACCAAAACTATTTACAGTGCATCCGGTAAGTATTCACAGCGCTTCACTTCCACATTATGTTATGTAACAGCCTTATTCCAAAATTGATTAAATTCATTATTTTCCTCAAAATTCTACAAACACTCCCACATAATGACAACGTGAAAGACGTTTGTTTGAAATCTTTGCAAATGTATTAACAATAAAAAACAAACAAAAATCCCATGTACATAAGTATCACAGACTCCTCCCATGTACATAAGTATCACAGGCTCCTCCCATGTACATAAGTATCACAGGCTCCTCCCATGTACATAAGTATCACAGGCTCCTCCCATGTACATAAGTATCACAGGCTC
Organism: Aquarana catesbeiana; assembly: GCF_042186555.1. NCBI lineage: Eukaryota > Metazoa > Chordata > Amphibia > Anura > Ranidae > Aquarana > Aquarana catesbeiana. Next base: position 9,196,354 of record NC_133335.1, read on the forward strand.
CTCCCATGTACATAAGTATCACAGGCTCCTCCCATGTACATAAGTATCACAGGCTCCTCCCATGTACATAAGTATCACAGGCTCCTCCCATGTACATAAGTATCACAGGCTCCTCCCATGTACATAAGTATCACAGGCTCCTCCCATGTACATAAGTATCACAGACTCCTCCCATGTACATAAGTATCACAGACTCCTCCCATGTACATAAGTATTCACAGGCTCCTCCCATGTACATAAGTATTCACAGGCTCCTCCCATGTACATAAGTATTCACAGGCTCCTCCCATGTACATAAGTATCACAGGCTCCTCCCATGTACAGAAGTATCACAGCCTTTGCCATGACACTCAGAATTGAGCTCAGGTGCCTCCTGTTTCCACTGATCATCCTTGAGATGTTTCTACAACTTGATTGCAGTCCACCTGTGGTAAGTCAGTTGATTGGACATGATTTGGAAAGGCACACACCTGTCTATAGAAGGTCCCACAGTTACCACTGCATGTCAGAGAACAAACCAAGCCATGAAGTCCAAGCAATTGTCTGTAGACCTCCGAGACAGGATTGTATGGAGGCACAGATCTGGGGAAGGGTACAGAAAAAGGTCTGCAGCATTGAAGGTCCCAATCAGCACAGTGGCCTCCATGATCTGTAAATGGAAGAAGTTTTGGAACCACCAGGACTCTTCCTAGAGTGGGCCACCTGGCTAAGTTTAGTGGTCTGATGAAACAAAGATTGAACTCTTTGACCTGAATGGCAAGCATCATGTCTGGAGGAAACCAGGCACCGCTCATCACCTGGCCAATACCATCCCTACAGTGAAGCATAGTGGTGGCAGCATCGTGATCTGGGGATGGTTTTTAGTGGCAGGAACTTGGAGACTAGTCAGGATTGAGGGAAAGATGAATGCTGCAATGTACAGAGACATCCTTGATCAAAACCTGCTCCAGAGTGCTCTGGACCTCAGACAGGGGTGAAGGTTCATCTTCCAACAGGACAGCGACCCTAAGCACAGAGCCAAAATAACAAAGGAGTGGCTACGGGACAACTCTGTGAATGTCCTTGAGTGGCCCAGCCAGAGCCCAGACTTGAACATCTCTGGAGAGATCTGAAAACGGCTGTGCACCGACACTCCCCATCCAACCAGATGGAGCTGGTGAGGTCCTGCAAAGAAGAATGGGAGAAACTGCCCAAAAGTAGGTGTGCCAAGCTTGTAGCATCATACTCAAAAAGACTTGAGGCTGTAATTGGTTCCAAACGAGCTTCACCAAAGTATTAAGGAAAGGCTGTGATACTTATGTACATGGGAGGAGCCTGTGATACTTATGTACATGGGAGGAGCCTGTGATACTTATGTACATGGGAGGAGCCTGTGATACTTATGTACATGGGAGGAGCCTGTGATACTTATGTACATGGGAGGAGCCTGTGATACTTATGTACATGGGAGGAGCCTGTGATACTTATGTACATGGGAGGAGTCTGTGATACTTATGTACATGGGAGGAGCCTGTGATACTTATGTACATGGGAGGAGCCTGTGATACTTATGTACATGGGAGGAGCCTGTGATACTTATGTACATGGGAGGAGTCTGTGATACTTATGTACATGGGAGGAGCCTGTGATACTTATGTACATGGGAGGAGCCTGTGATACTTATGTACATGGGAGGAGCCTGTGATACTTATGTACATGGGAGGAGCCTGTGATGCTTATGATTTTTTTCACGTTGTCATTATGGGGGATTGTTTGTAGAATTTTAAGGAAAATAATGAATTTAATCCATTTTGGAATAAAGCTGTAAGATAACAAAATGTGGAAAAAGTGAAACGCTGTAAATACTTTTCGGATGCACTGTAGGCATCAATTTTTATCCCATAAGCTAAAGGTAAAAAAAAATTGGAGTCTTCCCCTAAAGCAGGGATATGCAATTAGCGGACCTCCAGCTGTTGCAAAACTACAAGTCCCATCAAGACTCTGCCTCTGGGTGTCATGCTTGTGGCTGTCAGTCTTGCTATGCCTCATGGGACTTGTAGTTCTGCAACAGCTGGAGGTCCACTAATTGCATATCCCTGCCCTAAAGCCATAGGTGTGCGCAGCCTCTTGCATTAGGGTGTGCACCCCAAAGCTCAAATACATATGCATGTGTATATGTACTGATGGTATCAGTAGGACAGTGGACAGTGTAATTTTGTTAATTTTCTTGTCCCAAAATTTTTTAGCTTGTGTAACTTTTTTGGGGTGGATGAAATATCAGTGGTCTAAACAGGGGGGAATATGCACCACACAAGGCAATTAGGGTGTGCCCAGGCACACCTGGCACACCCTGTGCGCACGCCTATGCCTAAAGCCTTGTACACACGGTACGACTGTTGGCAGGGGAATGTCTGTTGACAGACTGTTGTCCTAAAATCTTACCGTTAGTACGCTCTTTTTGACAACTGTTGCCCAATTTTCGGCCAGCAAATGTTTGAAGACAGGCTAGTAAATTTTCGGCAGACGTCAGATTTTCCTATGGTCAGTACACAAATCCGTCACACATAAGTTGAAAGTACAAACACGCATGCTCAGTCGCTGCTCTGTGCCCTGCCCCTCCAGTGCTCACTGGAGCGCCGGGCTGTCGGATTGGGGAGGGTGGCGGGAGTGGCCGTCTCAGGCTCTCAGCGGCTTGCTGAGAGCCTGAGCCAGCTGCCAGTCAGGCATCTGGGTGGGTCCCAACATTACAGTTGGGATCTCTCCAGCATGAGGACCGGCTCAGTGATGTCAGCCAACAGCCGACTTTAGCCCTCTGTTGGCTGATTATGGATCACAGGAGTGCAGAATGAAGTGAACTCCTGTGATCCACAGGAGAAGTAGGGCCAAAAAAGCTTTGGCCATACTTTTCCTTTTAAAGGGCCTGTCCACTCAAAAGTGATTTTAGTTCTATGGAGCCGGATGGACTGAGTCAGCTCTTGACTTTTAATATGTCATGGGTACTCCCACAACAAGATCTGACATACAGTAAATCCCAACTCTGTTCCTGTTCATTGGTGGCATTTGGTGTCCCCCCTGCCACCTTTTTGTGTGTCCTACGTTACAGTCTTCATAATAAAAAAAAAAGGTATAAACAAGCAGGATTGATGGAAGCCCCTCAAAATGGGCAGAGAGATAGAAGATAATGTCCGAACGCTCTTCAGCATCCATCAAACATTGAAATACTGGCTTTGGATGGACTGACCCTTTAGGTAGACATTTTTTAATTCTACAACCATCCAAAGCTGAATTTATATTAGTGTGTGGATGCTTGATAGTCCAAGCACTCAGATTCTTCGTTTGTCTCCATGGCCTTACCAAGCCATGGAGACAAAAGAAGGGACCAAGCTTTGTCTAAACCAAGCTTGGTCTAGCAGACTTTCTCAACCTTTTCAACACACAGGAACCCTTGAAATAACTTTCCAGGTCTCAGGGAACCCCTGCTAATAATTACTATGTATATCTACAACTCATGATACGTTAGTGTGATGGTCATTGGGAAGAATGCTCCTTATACTTGTGGCCATTGGGAAGAATTACCCCCTTACAGATAGTTAAAAGGCTCAATGGTGTCAGTGGGCGATATCTAAGCGGCAGAAATTGCTCATTGCTCAAGGAAGCCCTAGAAACCTCTGGAGGAACCTCAGACTTCTATGGGACCCTGGTTTAGAAACCCTCGTCTAGACCAAGCCAAAACCCTTTATCTTGCCTGCCCAAATGACCATATTAATACATGTGCAGCCACCATAGTGGTGATCTATACTTAACTAATGCCACCAAAGTGAAGGCCTTAGAAATGATTATTCCAGGGCTGGGTGCAGTTATGAGAATTAATATCTTTATTGATCCTCCAAAATATAAAAAAAAATAGTAAATATATAGATAAACATCCACATTTCCATCTCCCAAAACAATTATTGTCATCAAGAACACCTCCCTTATCATCTGGACCTCACTCATACAAGGTCACGGTTCCTAAGATTCAACAAGTGACATCACTGGTCCCTAAATAGGGTGAATTGTCCCACCGATCCAATTTCTTTTTTTCCCATCAGACCATCAGCTGTTGGGACACTAGAAATCCCAAGACATTTTATATATTTTTGAGTCTCAATAAAAATATAGCATTTATAACCACACTCAGCCCCTGAGATAACCATCTGTTGACCATCGCCTTGGTGGCCTTAGTTTAGTATTGGACTTGGGGTTATGGGCCGGCATCCTTGAATGTGGGCAGGATGAGCTGATCTGAACCTACTGATTGAGGAATATTCCCAGCAGCTTTTATATATATCTTTAGTCTCAATAAGGTAATCTGTTGCTGTGTATCCAACGAGCTTCTAATATCTGCTTCACTCTAATAATTACTTTCTAACTCCAGCCAAAGTTTTTCCTCTTTTTTAGTTTTGGGTAGAGCAGAGAACCCTCTTTCAGATCTCATTACTGCCGATGTCCCCATTAGAGAGATTGCTCCTTCACTTCCTGTGTGGTCATGAAACAAGAATTGAAGTGTTCTCCGACACCCTTCGATCCAAAACCATAATAATCGCAAGCCTGTAACCTTTGGTAGTCCTGCATTCTGTATCGGGAAAGTTGATCCAATTTGCTGGCAACTGTGGTAATAATAGTAATAATAATAATTTTTTTTTTTTTTAATTACAGATACCCAGATCCATCCTCCTGTGATTAAAAATTACACCTTTTATATTCAAAACAGTCAAAATTTTACAGTAGGTGATAACTTGGTGAACGGTGGAGACAGCCAGGATCTCGGTTACATGACAGGTAAAAACTTTGCTGTATCAGCAGAAACAAGCAAGTGCCCAGATGGGGCATTAAAGGTGCTCTTTGTGTTTGTTACTTTTGCTGTGTTGTTGAGCCTGTGAGTACAGGCTCTTGAACTATCCATCGTTTCCTGAGAGGAATGCCCCAGGTATGCTTATTGGTCAGTCTATGGCAGTCTAGAACAGCCCATAAAATGTCTTCATAGACACAGCCCTTAGCCTGTTCAGAGTTTTCCTCTGGGCTGTACATCAAGAGAGAAGATTTTCTATAAGGTGCAGTAGACACTTCTAGAGTCTGTAACAGGGTAGTGTCTTCTGGGGTCATTTTCTGCCCTGAGAAACACTTGACCTCTGGTTTTATCAAACCTCCATACCGATAAGCAATTTATAGACTATGGAGGTTGCATTAGCCTGTTCAGCTATGGTGAAACAACCCAAGCATTAAAGGGTAATTCCACTTTTTGTGGGAAAAAATAGCAAATAAAAATATACATATATTCGAAATTCGAAAATCCAAAAATTCGAAAATCTGGAAAATTGAAAATTCGGAAATCCGGAAATTCAAAAATCCGGAAATTCGGAAATTTGAAAATTCAGAAATTAGAAAATCCAAAAATTTGAAAATCCAAAAAAAAAAACAAAGAAAATTCGAAAGAATGAACATTTGAAATAATAACTAAGTATTAAATTATAGATTTTGGAATTTCCTTTCAATTTTGGCTGTTAGTGAATGTAACAAATACGAATTATCCAAAATAACAAATGCCGCATCGAAAAACAAATGGAACTGAATGAATTAATAATATTTATAATAAAAAGTTATTGTTATTTATTATTATTAATTTGTTACGTTCCCTTCCTTCAGATGCGGCATTCGTTATTTCGGATAAATCGTAATGTCGGATAAATTCGTATTCATTCCGTTCTCTAACAGCCAAATTTCTAAGGAAATTCCAATACCTATAATTTAGTAGTTATCATTTCAGATTTTCGGCTTTTCGAATTTTCTGATTTTTGTTCCTATTTTTGGATCATCGAATTTCCACATTTCCGAAATTTCGGATTTTTGAATTTCCAAATTTTTTAATTTCCGAATATTCGAAAAAATGTGTTACATTCAAATTTCACATGTCTAACGGGATCCATGCCTTCCCTACTGACAAAGTGGCGATCTGCCTTGTTTACATAGGTGGATCGCCGTTCTGGCTCTCTGCCTAGTGATCGGTGAGTGTCGGCAGATATCAAGTCCGCTGTGTCTAATCACAGCGGGGCGTGGGGGGGCCGCTGGCGGTGCGCACGTGCGCCCCAGACCTAGAAGTGTCAGATCATGTACTAGGTATGTGATCCAGGCACAGAGCGGCCACTCCTGCTGAAGTCTATGTGGGCGGTGGTAAAGCGGTTAAAGCTGAACTCCTGACAACTGTTAAATACACAGAATAAAATTCTTACAAGGGAGCTTTTTGTATTTCTGTCCATCCAGTTTAGAAATTTTACACAGCTCAGCCACACAGAGCAGCCATGTCTGGCAGGACAGGAGATCTGATTGTTCTCTGTTGCTGTTAAGTAACACCTACAGGCAGTGCCCAGGGCAGCCGCCACTCCTGCCCCCCCCCCCCCCCCCCAGCCTGTGACTGGACAGTATAAGGAGAAGCTGCAGACTGATAGTTCATCTTTCTGTCACTTTGCTCTCTCCACCTATCAGAATGATCTTTATTAGCACAAGGAACTGTGAGCACTGCTGCACAACTGATTGGCTCCTTGTGCTGTGTCTCCCTCTCCCTGTCTGAGCTTTGCTGTACAGGGGGTCTGATACCAAATCATATTTAGACGCTTGCATTACAAAAAAAATAAAAACGTCATTAATGAATACAGAGCTGCAATAAGTTGTGTGTTTTATATCTGTTGGCAGTTTATTTTTTCAAGTTGCATTTCTGCTTTTTCATCCCACTTTTTTTTTGTTTCGAAAGGAGACTCAGCCGCTCTGACCGATGGCTCTGGTGCGCAGTACGCCTCGCAGGGGGCGGAGCAACCGCCGCCCTTGGAGTGGCTCAACAGCAGTCAAAGCGAAGATAGTTCGATGAACGCCTCCGATCTCTCAATGGCTGAAGGTGAATAGTTATGGTTCTTATTATTGGTTTATACATCTCCAGCCACACTGTGATGTCACGTTTCGGGGTACATAAGCTTTGGCCAGTGTGTTTCGTCAGATTAGGCGACCCCCCCCTGTCAGATTTTGTAAAGGAAGTGACGTTCCGTCGCCGCCATCTTGCTACACCCCGCACTCCTCCACAGTGAGGATACAGTGAGAAGGCGGCAAGCGAACATCTTGTTACACCCGCCGGAGTTTTGCATTTCACACTTTTATTTTTACCAGTATACTCAGCTTTTATAGTGAAATACAGGATTTAAAAATCCGTCGGACTGTTTTTGATGTTGAATTTTTAAAAAGCAGCGGAAAACCTGCTTGATCTCAGAGGATTGCTAATCTGACAGAAGACCGCTGCTTTAAAAAAAATCAACATCAAAACAGTCTTACGGATTTAAAACTACTTTCACCATATAAGCTGAGTTTACTGTTAAAAACAAGTGTTAAACGCAAGACTCCGGTGGGTGTAACAAGATGTCGGCTTACCGCCTTCTCTCTTCTTCTTTCTGAGGCACAGCGCCGGGGATTGGAGTGTGGGCAGACACAGAGGGGTAGGGGCGGGAGGAAGAGGAGCAGATTGAGCCCTCTCTCCTCTTCTGTCTGTGTGTGTGTCTGTGTGTGTAGTTGTGTACACTATCAGCTTACACAACTGCAGCCAGCAACCCTGCTGGGAAGCCATAGTCTGGTCTGAATAATGTGTCCGGGTTTCAGGTGGTCTGAAACCCGGACGCATGATTCCAAGCCCGAACTGTCCGGGTGAATCCCGGACAGGTGGCAACCCTAACTACAAACCTCAGCTGTCCTATCAGGTTTTAGCTGAGGAGAAACTCTGGGATTGATGGCTGCATACAGGGTTAATCTCTGTTTGGAGCAGGAGTTCAGAGGGCAATAAATCGCCATGCTAGGATAACTAAACGGTTTTTCAAAAGGGGATCTTTGACTAGGACCATTCCTGAGTTCTGACTTTGGCCCTCCTATACTGGAAACTTCACAGTTTAGTTTTCCTTAACAGGCTCCCTAATGGGGTCCCCTTCCTACCCCAGGGCCCCATGGCAGCTCATGGGCTGCTCTGGCTCCATTTAAAACAGTCATCCGATGTATTCCATCAGGGTAAAAAAGAAAGAGTTATACAGGTTGGTAAATTTCAGAATGCTCTCGATAGACCCGCACATGTGGCATAGTGGACTTTTTTTAGAAATTCAATACAAAAAAAAATCAATTGGACAGAAAAGCATCAGAATCAGTGGCAATTTTTAGGCTACAAAAAGCTAGCCCTTCAGTTTGCAGACGGTATAGCAGCCCGTCCCCCGGTGAGGGAAAAGTGGAAGATACGTTCATGGCTCACAATGAGTGATTACATCATCTGCACTAAAAATATGAAATCAGAACCTTCTTTTTCTCTAGAAATCCAGGAGCAACCACCACGCACGTCCTCCCCCGCCAACCCCAATCCACCCCGACAATGTTTAAACCTCTCCACCATCTGCGATGGGATCGGACAACTGACTCTGGAACAGCAAGACGACCATCTTTCGTGATTCTGTTGCCTCCTTGTTTAAAGGGAAACTTCAACTTTAAAGTGTAAACCCCCACCACCTCTGTACAGATTTATTTGGCAGCGCCATAAATGATATGCATCTTCAATTATTCCGCTTCTTTCATTGTTTACAAGCCAACTGGAAATGTTCAACTTGCTTTTAGCTCTGGGGGATATGTAGACACATGAAATGCTGTGTCTAGGTCACAGTCCTTGAAGATTTTTATTAGCAAACGGAAATCTTTTTAAGAAGTGAAAGGCACGTCCAAAATGGGCGGCCATATTGGAACACTTGTAGGGATAACTTCTATTTAAATGCTTCCTTTTCTTTTGCATCACCCTCCTCCCATGTACAGCCTGCTGAGCAGACAATACAGTGTCAGAAGCCATTTAGATGGAAGAGCGGTCATTATACCGCATCAGATATATATATATACAGACTGGCTAAGATTTTTGGATTTATGAAATAATGAGATATGGGCAGAATTTATGTGACTTTGTACAATAAACATCTCAATGACCCTTTTCTGTATTTGGTTGTTGTCATTAAAAATTGTGATTGTTTAAATTGATATTAAATTTACTTTTATTTTAATTTTTATATGGTGGATTTTCTTTGATAAAATTGCCTGTTTTTATTCTGCTGTGGCCGGTCCCCAAACTGCTGTCTTTTCCTGCCTGGTCATGGGTGTCTCCTTAGCTAGCTGGCCTCTAAGGGGACACTCATGTGTGTACGCTCCCAGCCCGTGCTGCGTGCATCCATAAACACACACAGCCCCCTACTCCCTCCCTCCCAGCAATTTGACTGATGCCCCCAGTACCCTTCTCTACAGCCCAGACAACGGGGAAGTGGCACAGATCAGCTGACGCTGTGACAGTGGACCACAGGTAAGGCCCCTTTCACACTTGTGTGACTTTTCCTATGGCTTTGGACATCAGAGTCACATGACAAGTCATACCCCATGATTCCCAATGATAACCATTCATATCTGTGCGACTTTAAGTCGCACCGACTTCAAAGTAGTCCCTCTACTAATTTGGTCCAACTTTGATGAGTCCATAGACCTCAAGTTTACACAGGCATTCCCTGAAATCACGGAAAAGTCGCGCGACTTTTAAGTGGCGGCAGTGTGAAAGGTCCCTAAGTGTTGCCAGATGGGGAGCAGAGAAGAAAGAAAGAAACAGAAAAATAAAGAGAGTGAGGAAAAAGAAAGAGAGAAAGACTGGAATGAAAGAGAGAGAAAGAGAGAGAGAGAGAGAGAGAAAGGGGGAAGAATGAGAGAGAACACAGTATGAACTTGCTACAAACTATCTGGAGACAATTAAACGGCAGCACTCCTCTTCAGTCTGAGGCCTCATTAGTCATGGCTTTCCTCTACAACCCTAAATTGCCCGATAGTTTAACTTACCAGATGATCTCACCATGGTTGCAGAAGAACCTTTTTCATTATGGACACTTAGTGAAGCCAGTGACTAGGGTTTTATTATCTTTTGACGAACTCAGAGCCAAACATGAGCTTCCCTGTAGGTCTTTCTTTGGCTACCTACAAAATCGGCATTACGCTCTTACCTTCACCCCTAGCCTTCAATTCTCCAAGCCATCCCCATTCGAATGCTTAATCTTATCGGGCTCCTCACAGAAAGGACTGACCTCGGACATACATAAACTCTTAAACTCTTATGATATGGTCTCTCAGGAGAAACATAGTTGCATGCGCAGATGGGAGGAACACCTTGAAGAGGAATTATCCCTTGAACAATGGACAACTATATGGTTCTGTGCAGCCAAGAGCTCTGTAAAGCTCTATAAAGAGAACACATATAAGGTGCTCTTCATTTGGTACCTGACACCATCTCGCCTACATGCTATATACCCATCGGCCGCGGAACGCTGCTGGAGATGTCTCCAAGACCGGGGCACTTTATTCCATATTTACTGGAACTACCCTTCCCTTCAGCCTTACTGGCGTTCGGTCCAGGGACTACTCCACTGGCTGTTTGAGGTGGATATCCCTCTCTCTCCTAGGCTTTTTTTATTGGGTCTTCTTCCTCCTAAACTACTCGGACTAGCCAAAAAACTGGCCACGCATATACTAACGGCGACTAGATGTCTAGTGACCATTCACTGGAAACAACGAAACCCCCCCAACACTTACTGATCTTTATGCTAGAATCAAGGATGTGGAGGTTATGGAGTACATGTCGGCTCGCTTACTTGACCGGGTGGACCGACATACAGCAATATGGGAATCTTGGTATCTCTGGATAGACCCCCCTTGATCCCACGAGATCCCCCTTGCCCTGTTCACTGTAAACACTCAGAGCCCAGGAGGGACGAGCCCAGCTCATTGTTGTCATCTTATACACTTTCCCCCCTTTTTTTTCTCTTTCTTTTGTTGTATGTTTTTTTCTTTTTTTTTTTTTATAAGCTAATGGTCTGTCTGACTGAGATGCTCTTACTGTTGTTTCTCCAACATTATGTTCTCTCGTTTTACAGAGCTGTAATCTAGCTGCCTATGTCATTAGACTTTGTCTCAAATCTGATGTATAATAGTCGACTACGCACTTACCAGAGTAGTCTGTTTTTATTATTCCACTTCCTTTTTTATTTTTTTTTTACATCTTTTGTATTGAAAATATTAAAAAAAAAAGAAAGAAAAAAGAGAGAGAGAGAGAAAAAAAAATAATTAGAGAGAAAGAAAGAAAGAAAGAAAGAAAGAAAGAAAGAAAGAAAGAAAGAGAGAGAGAGAGATGGGGGAAGAAAGAGAAAGAAAGAAAGAAAGAAAGAAAGAAAGAAAGAAAGAAAGAAAGAAAGAAAGAAAGAAAGAAAGAAAGAAAGAAAGAAAGAAAGAAAGAAAGAAAGAAAGAAAGAAAGGGAGAGAGATGGGGGAAGAAAGAGAAAGAAAGAAAGAAAGAAAGAAAGAAAGAAAGAAAGAAAGAAAGAAAGAAAGAAAGAAAGAAAAAAGGGAGAGAGAGGGGAAAGGAAGGAAGAAAGAAAGAAAGAAAGAAAGAAAGAAAGAAAGAAAGAAAGAAAGAAAGAAAGAAAGAAAGAAAGAAAGGGAGAGAGATGGGGGAAGAAAGAAAGAAAGAAAGAAAGAAAGAAAGAAAGAAAGAAAGAAAGAAAGAAAGAAAGAAAGAAAGAAAGAAAGAAAGAAAGAAAGAAAGAAAGAAAAAAGGGAGAGAGAGGGGAAAGAAAGAAAGAAAGAGGGGAAAGAAAGAAAGGAAAGAAAGAAAGAGGGGAAAGAAAGAAAGGAAAGAAAGAAAGAAAGAAAGAAAGAAAGAAAGAAAGAAAGAAAGAAAGAAAGAAAGAAAGAAAGAAAGAAAGAAAGAAAGAAAGAAAGAAAGAGAATGAAAGAAAGAAAGAAGGGAGAGAGATGGGGAAAGAAAGAAAGAAAGAATGAAAGAAAGAAAGAAAGAAAGAAAGAAAGAAAGAAAGAAAGAAAGAAAGAAAGAAAGAAAGAGAATGAAAGAAAGAAAGAAGGGAGAGAGATGGGGAAAGAAAGAAAGAAAGAATGAAAGAAAGAAAGAAAGAAGGGAGAGAGAGGGGAAAGAAAGAAAGAAAGAAAGAAAGAAAGAAAGAAAGAAAGAAAGAAAGAAAGAAAGAAAGAAAGAAAGAAAGAAAGAAAGAAAGAAAGAAAGAAAGAAAGAAAGAAAGAAAATGAAAGAAAGAAAGAAGGGAGAGAGATGGGGAAAGAAAGAAAGAAAGAATGAAAGAAAGAAAGAAAGAAGGGAGAGAGAGGGGAAAGAAAGAAAGAAAGAAAGAAAGAAAGAAAGAAAGAAAGAAAGAAAGAAAGAAAGAAAGAAAGAAAGAAAGAAAGAAAGAAAGAAAGAAAGAAAGAAAGAAAGAGGGGAAAGAAAGAAAGAAAGAAAGAAATAGTGGGAGAGAGGGGAAAGAAAGAGAAAGAGAAAAAGAAAGAAAGAAAGAAAGAAGGGAGAGAGAGGGGGAAGAAAGAAAGGGGAGAGAGAAATAGAGAGAGAGAGAGGGAAAGAAAGAGAGAAAGAAAGAGAGAGAAAAAAAGAAAACAATAAAAGAAAGGGAGAGAGAGAGGGGAAGAAAGAAAGAAGAAGAGGGAAATATATAGAGAGAGAGAGAGAGAGAGAGAGAGAGAGAGAGAGAGCGAAGAAAGAAAGACCTCACATGTTAAATATTAGCCAGCTCTTTGGTTTTTAGCATAGGCATGTTTTAGTTATATTTTGATATGTGCAGTGCAGATTTCTTGCACCCTTTTTGTTAGCAATGCTTTTGTATGTTGGGAAGAGTCTGCCACCTAGTGGTTGTAGTTGGTAATTCAACCTAGATCAAATGCAGATTTTTTTGCATTCTCTTAATATCTTTGTAAAATGGTATTTTCAGTAATAAAGCCACTTTGGGTTATTTTAGTAAAAAATAAAAATAGAAAAAATGTCTTTTGTAGTTCTGCAATAACCAGAAGTGGACTTTGAGTGCTGCTCTCATAAAGAGCCAAGTTTAAACCTGTTGTTAAAGTGTGTTTTTTGAAGCCCAGTTCTATCTTTACCCATATTGCCCTCCTCCTTCTTCACTTCTCCACCTGAAGCTTCCTCCACTCCATGTATTTGCAAAATATGAAGTATACATACCCATACTTACCAACTGTCCCGAATTTCCCGGGACATTCCCGGGATTTAGACTCTTTTCCCGATTTTTTGCTTGTTTCCCAGGAAGTGTCCGAGAAATAAGTTTTTTCCCGATTTTTTGCTGCCGCCGCTAGAGGTCCGCGGCCGGCGGAGACAATGTCTCTGCCGGCCGCCATTTTTAAGAAGAAGTAGAACATGGCTGGGTGGCTACAATAGAAATTGAGCTGCTGCGGCGCCGCCCACCCCCCCTCCCGCTCCGCCCCACTGCCGGTCTGTTATGGTTCTATTGTAACCACGCAGCCAGCTCTGCCTCTCTTTTGTTCCCCCTTGGCCTCTGTTCTGTAATGGCGGCGGAGACACCGCTACTAGGACATCCATATTTACCAACTGTCACAAATTTCCCGGGACATTCCTGGGATTTAGACTCTTTTCCCGATTTTATTGTTTCCTGGGATTTTTCACCGCCGCCGCTAGAGGTCCCCCATTTGAACCACGCCCATATAAGCCACACCCACTATTCCACGGAAACCCCGCCCATTTTCCAACGCGCCACATTTTCTTTTTTGCTATGTCATGCCTACAAACGCAGCCGCCCCCCCCCCCATTATAATAAGACTCCACCTACAGCCAAAAAAGTGTCCCTATAAATTTTTTTACAATGTTGGCAACTATGCATATCTCATTTCCAAGTGTTTCTAGTTCTGAGGTTCTCAGCCACCAGGCCATGACCCACTACTGGGCAACAGCCTCCCTTCTTCCGAGTCTCCAGCCAGCTTGTAGGCAGGTGCAGTCTATTTTCTCCACTGCAGTTGGTTCTGTCCACAATGGCAATGCAGATGGGGGAGGAAGTTGAGAGGAACTTGGTTCCTCTATGGTTTCCTCGGTCACAGGGAGGCAGCTATCCAATTGGATGCTGGCACTCCAGGTGACTTCGGTGACCATCTTGGGTCAGGCAGGGACTAATTATGACCCTGACTCCTTGGTTTTGCGTACATTTTGCGAGTGGCTAAAATTGAGTCAGTATACCTGTCTGACAGGGACAGTACACAGAGTCAGGAAAAGGTCCTGGAGAAGTAGGGAAAGTGCAGGGACCACTCCAAATTTTTGGGAAGCTTCCCCTTTGGGTACGGCCAGGCCGAATTCTGCTCCTTGTGGCAAATGCTGTTGGCACCTCTGAGTCTTCAATCTACTGCCCCATCGCTGTTACAACTTCTGAGGGCTCCTGGTTGGGTTGCCTACCCACCTGTTGTGTATTGCTGGACTTTGGTTACAATATATTCTTGTTATTGCTTCTGGTCTCCATGTGTTTTCTGCCCGCCACATCACGTCGCACCCACCTACAAGCTGCAAATCTCTCAACCTCCTATGGTGCCTCCTAGCTTCCATAGTGCCCCCCCAACCTCCAAAAGTGCTCTCAGGTTTTCTGAGAGTCCTCAACCTCCACAAAGCTTCTAGGCTCCCACACTGCCACCAAGTCTTCCACAGTACCCCCCCCAGGCGCTGAAGAGCCTCCAACTCCCATCCCCCCACAGGGACATCCAGAGCCCTTCCAACATTTGAATGCACATTTTGCATTCCTATCTTTTTTTTTGTGTAAGTATAAGCTTTATTTTTTACTGTTGGGGCAGGTCCTGGTCTCAGGTTGAGAACCACTGTTCTAGTTGGTCATGTGATGTCAAGGGTCTTTCCTGTTCTTATGCAGCATCAGCAATGGAGAGTTTTTTTGCATTCCACAGCATGAAGTGTGGCAGCACTGTAAGCCCAGACTGCCATGGTGACTTGTCACATACCTTGTGACAGAGCCTGGCGTATCGAGGGAGGCCTCTCGTACAGCCCCATGCTCTGAGACCACTGATGTTGGGACAGTGGCCGCGAGAACGTGGCAAAGTATGAGTGCCTATAAGATGTTCCATCAGCTGCAGCAATAGGTAACAGGTGCGTCGCCAGAGATGGGTCAGACCGCTGGAACAGCAGATGATAGCAGACCCAGCACTGGGCAGACAGCAGGCGGCAGGTGCTTGACAGGCAACTGACAGGTAGCAGGTGTGGAAGGACTGGTAGCACTCAGCAGATCAGGAACCAGCAGGGAACAGGTAGTATGACGAGTAAAACAGGTGGATAAATGGATGAGTGGTCAGTAGGGTTGCCACCTTTCCAGGATTCACCCGGACAGTCCAGGTTTTGCATCATATGTCCGGGTTTTAGTCTGCCTGAAACCCGGGCACATTATTCCGACTGTGGCTCCCCAAGTAGCTGAGATAGTTACACAAAAATATGTTGCCGTCTGGAAACTGCGGGCCACTGTCTGGGGGCAGGTTCAGCATCACTGGGGGGAGGGGGGAGAGCCGGAGCGATGAAGTCAGCAGGAGCAGTTTGGCCAAACCCACTGTTCGCCGCAGCGCGCTGCATTATCACTCTTGGGGCACCCAGAAGTGTTCCAGGTCTTTGTTAGGCTGCTAAAGTGTTCAGGTTCGGCTTGAACAAAAGGTGGCAACCCTGGTGGTCAGGCGAGCCAGGTCAACAGACGGTCAGATACAGACATAGGCAGAGAATTGTCAGGTTACAAGCCAAGATCAGCAACTTGGTGTCAAGCAGATAAACAGGAGGCAGAGCAAATCCAGAGACAGTCTAAGGTCAGGGCAGGCAGTGTTCAAGCAAGGTCAGGGCGATCTGGGTCAATAACAGAAGTCAACACAGGAACAGATACAGGAATATGGGTAATAGCTGTAGATCAGACAGCACTGGCTAATAGAACTGCTGCAGTTTAAATAGTCCCATTGACGCCAAGATTCGTGCCTGGGCGTGTGTGGGTGCACGACCGCGAATGCACATGTGCATGCAACTGCACACAGTTATGCACAGAAAGTTGGGCATCTGCACCTGGACACCTGTGTACACCTAGAGGCTTCAGCTTCGGCTAGGGCCTTCCTGATAGACAGATTTGCTTCGTTCTGAGTTCATTTTTTAACGAAGTTTGACAAATTTATTCATTCCGAAATATCCGAATTAACGAAAACACGTTGAACGAATTAGTAAATTCAAATATTTGAGAATTTGTAAAATCATAAATTCGAATATTCGAAAATTCGCAAATTCGCAAATTCGAAATTTTGGAGAGTGCCCATTTACTACCATAGCCTGTCTATATACTACCCTAGCCTCTCTATATACTTCCCTAGCATGTCTATATACTACCCTAGAGTGCCCATTTACTACCCTAGCCTGTCTATATACTACCCTAGAGTGCCCATTTACTACCCTAGCATGTCTATATACTACCCTAGAGTGCCCATTTACTACCCTAGCCTGTCTATATACTACCCTAGAGTGCCCATTTACTACCCTAGCCTGTCTATATACTACCCTAGCCTCTCTCTATACTTCCCTAGCCTGCCTATATACTACCCTAGAGTGCCCATTTACTACCCTAGCCTGCCCCTATACTACCCTAGCCTCTCTATATACTACCCTAGCCTGCCCCTATACTACCCTAGCCTCTCTATATACTTCCCTAGCCTGTCCCTATACTGCCCTAGCCCACCACTTGGAATTGAACATAATGGTATGTCATACAATTTTGCATATGGACAAGGTGCTGTTGCATGTATACCTGACTTCCCGATAAATTCAATTTTAGATTTAATTATCATGATATAAAATAATGGATGTGGGGGCCTTTTGGTGGGCGTTATTTTTTTTTTTTTTTTTTGGGAGGGGGCAGCATTTCATTCTTGGACCCAGGCAGCACAATGTCTTGGGCGAGCCCTGCTCTAGTTGCATGACAATATAGCTGACCTACTGCATCCAGTACATTCTGTATCACTCTAACAAGGACGCAGTGCCAGAACACCTTGTTAGTGTATCAGAAACCCGCCAGAGCGCAGTGAGCTGAGAGTGATCCTGCCGGTACGCGGTTCGTCTCCTCTGTTCGTGGCTGGAGCTATAATAAATTGGCGATTTTTCTCAGGTAGATGAATGCGTTCATGTTTGATAGCAGCTGAACTTAGCTGTTGGAGGCTGACAGAGCAGATGGCTCACTGAGCGAAATATCCGACTGCCGAGCAATATCTGCAGCTTCTCGTTTCTGCATCAGCTCTTCATTAATTCCTGATGTCGTAGTGCGTCTGAAAGAGGAGAACCAGCTCAGCTCTTCATTTGGGCTGCCTTAAAGTGTATTTAAAGCTAGATGTGTGCAATTCGTTTTGTTCCAAATTCAACTTTTCGAATTTCAGAATTTTCGGATTTCGAATTTGAATTTCGAATTTTCAATCATAACGAATGACCTGAAAAACGAAAAAAACAAAAAAAACGAATGAAACGGAAAACGAACACATTTTTTGGCAGTGCACATGTCTAATCTGCAGCTTCTCGTTTCTGCATCAGCTCTTCATTAATTCCGATGTCGTAGTTCTGAAAGAGGAGAACCAGCTCAGCTCTTCATTTTGGCTGAACCACTTGCCGGCCACTGCACACCGATATACGTTGGCACAATGGCAGCAGTGGGCAAATGGGCGTACCTGTATGTCCCCTTTAATTTGCAGGGCTAGTGGGCATGCGTGCGTGCCTGCCGCGTACAGCGTGACCGCGCCCGTGGGTCCCGCTGACTCGATGTCCGCCGGTGTCCCGCGATCATGTCACGGAGCCACAGAACAGTGAATTAAATGATGCAAATCCTCAAACAATCCATGATAATTCCATGTTGTGAGGCAACAAAATACGAAAAATGCCAAGGGGGTGAATACTTTTGCAAGGCACTGTAAGCTAACAGCAAACTAGAAATGACCTAAATGAAGGAAAATAAATATATCCACTAGGATACTTAAAAGGTCTGGGGTCACAAAGCTTCCACTCAGAGAGATTTGAACACTTGGTCACTTTTTCTTTTTTAGGCAGAGCTCTTATTCTCAGAGGTATCACCTCCACCTAACTCCCGACTGTGTTCATTCATTTGTTTCTGGCTTTTTTAAGTCATTAGTCAACCTAAAAAAAAAAATTTTTACCCTCTTAGCCACTTTTGCACTTTCCCATCATGCCTCGGGGCTGTGACGTCATAAGGGGCGGGGTCACCGGATGACATCACCCGATGACCCTGCCCCATGCCTATATAAGTCGCTGCGCACCGCACACACTGCATTACAGCGGGAGAGAGCGTTGTGTCAACATCGGAGGAAGACCAGAGAGAAGAAGACGATGGAGAAGACCGGGCCACCGCTAGCAAAAGATCGGGCAAAAGAGCAGAAGATAGCAGAGGAGCCTGGCAGAAGACAGCGGGAGAAGAGGCCGAAGAGTGCGGAGCAGTCGTAAGAGACCCCCGGAGCTGCCTAATACATTACCTTTGTAGTGTGTTTTTTTATTGACACTTTTCCCCCCAGGTGAATGGGTAGGGGTACGATGTACCCCATACTCATTCACATAGGGTGGGGTGCCGGGATCTGGGGTCCCCCTTATGAAGAGGGGGCTCCCAGATTCCGATAAGCCCCCCGCCCGCAGACCCCGACAACCACCGGGCAAGGGTTGTCGGGAAGAGGCTCTTGTCCTCATCAACATGGGATCAAGGTGCTTTGGGGTGGGGGGCTGCCCCAAAGCAACAACCCCCCCATATTGAGGGCATGTGGCTTGGTATGGTCCAGGAGGCGGGGTCGCTCGCTCGCCCCCCCTTTCCTGACCTACCGGGCTGCGTGCTTGGATAAGGGTCTGGTATGGATCTTGGGGGAACCCCCACACCATTTTTTTTTGGTGTGGGAGTTCCCCCTAAGATCCATACCAGACCGAAGGGTCTGTTATCGTCCTGGGGGGAACCTCATGCAAATATTTTTTTTTATTTTTAGCGGGGTTCCCCCTTCAAGATTCTCAGCACACAAGTCGCACCGCAAGTCGGATCATCTTGATCCGGCTTCTGGTGCGACCTCTATTCAAATCAATGGGCTCCCATAGGGAACCATTGATTTTGAATAGAGACAGAAACGCCAGACGAGGCTTAACACAGCGTTAAACCTCGTTAATTCGCGTTTAACACCTTTTGCCGGCGTCTGACGTTTTTACAGCTCTAGCGCTGGAGCCTCAGAACGCACTTGTCATGGGTTTTTTTTTTGCAGCTTAAAAACGGCTATGCCATTTACAGCTCAAAAACGCCATGGTGGGCATGAGGCCATAGACTAAAATGGAGAGGAGTTTTTAAGCTGCAAAAAACGCTCAAAAAACGTCCGTGTGCATGTAGCCTTAGTGTTCGTTATTATATTTCTAGAATATAGAGCTATAACAAACTAGAAAAAAAATTAAGAGAACACAACTATATCAACATGATACGCAAGGTAGATTAGAGCTCTTGGTTTAATTTTTTTGCTGGCCAGAGTTCTTAACCTCGGAGTTATCACCTTACCTCAGACACTAGGATCATTAATTCTCCTATTTATGGAACATAAGCTAATACCCTGTTTCCCCAAAAATAAGACCTAGCGTGATTGTCAGTGATGGCTACAATATAAGCCCTACCCCCCAAATAAGCCCTAGTTAAAGTCCTTGAAGGTCTTATTTTCAGGGTAGGGCTTATTTTCGGGGAAACAGGGTAGGGCTTATTTGGGGGGTAGGGCTTATATTGCAGCCATCACTGACAATCACGCTAGGTCTTATTTTCGGGGAAACAGGGTAGCAAACTAGAAAATACAGGAATTAATAAAAATAACTACATGCACTAGGACCGGTGAGAGGTGAAGGAACTTGTCTAGGGTCACAAAGCTTCCACTCCTTTGGATTTGAACACTTGGTCACTTTTTTGATAGAGTACATATCCTGTGAAACATGTAGAAGTTCATTCTCATCTTTCCAGGATATGGGGAATTGAACTTGGTGGGTCACTCAAGAGGGGAAGTGACTTGTAGAGCATCACAAGGCTTATGCTCAAATGGATTAGAACTCCTTTGTCACACACAATAGGCAGAGAATGTACCCACCGAGCTAACCGCCTCACAATTACCTACCTATTCTGTTACCTATTTCTGGGTTTTTTAATGCATTAGGCTGGCTTCACACCGCAGCACGGAGCGGCTCACAACAGGGGTCCGGTGTGTGCCCATTCACCGTTTCAGGTCCCATTTCAGCCTGAATTTTTGGCTGAATTCAGACCTGAAATGAACCAGAAGACGCACAGGACTGTGCAATTCGCACCGGAGCCACTCCGGAGATGTGTGAACCGGCTCCATAGAGAGCCCATCACAATCTCTTGACGTGTGAATTGGATGCAGGCAAAACGCATCCAATTCGCAATAGTGCGAACCCAGCCTTAGTCAACTGGGGAAAAAAACTGAGTAAGAGAACATCAGCATTCGGACACTTGAAAAGCGAAGCAGTGTGTTTATAGCCACACAGTTTTCACTCTAATGGACTAGAACTTGTAGCCTTCAGCGTTGTTTCTTAAGTCAGAGCTCTAACCCTCTGAGATATCACCTTCAGGCAGGTACTGTGGCATATATTCTTTTATTTCAGAAATATAGGGCACTAGCAAGCAAGAAAATAATGAAACTGGGGGAAAAAAAACTATTTCCACTGGGATACTTGATAGGTGAAGTAGCTTGCCAAGAGCCAAAAGGCTTTGACTCAGATGAATTAGAACTCCTATTTTAGAGTTTTTATGCTTTGAGTGCCTCTTGGATGCTAAAACATTATTCCTCAAATGTAATGAAAAATATTTTTACATTTGAAAGATGAAGCAGCTTGTCTAGAGCTAAAAAGGCTTTCACTTGGATAGAGAACTCTTGGTCTTTTTTTTTAAATTTAGGTCAAAGGTCTTGAAGTGTAGTTCCACAACAGCTGGAAGGACGTAGTTTGGAGATCCCTGGACTAGAGCAAGAAGGCTTGAACTCTTGGTCCTCTGTTTTTAATTCAAACCAAAATTCCTAAACTGTGAGCGATCAGCTGTTCTAAGACACCAACCCAAACATTTGCTTATTTCTGGAATATAACAAACTAAAAAAATACTTAAAATAAGGAAAAACGAGTACTGTACATCTGTTGGAAAACTTGGGAGGTGATGTGGCTTGTTTAGAGTCAAACGTTTAAACTCTAAATCTTACTTTTCATTCCGCAATCTTATTCCCTGAGCTGTCACCTCCTCCCAAACCCAACGGCGTTCAATCTCATATTTCTAGAATGTAAGGCATTCGAAAACTAGACAAAAGGAAGACCGCTACATTTAGTGTATCATTCAAGATGCTTTAGCTCTAATGGATTAGAACTCTTTGTCTCTGCTTATTTTGCCAGTGATCTGATCCTCCGCGCTATCACCAACATCTAGACCTCAACTGGGTTCATCCTTTTATTTCTGCCTTTTCAAGGCATTAGTCAACAATATATAAAAAGAAAAAGTCAGTGCTACTACCCATACACCACATAGATAGCAGAGCTTCCAGGTGCTCGATCCACAGTTACTGGCTGAGTAGAGTAATGTAGAAAAAAATGATCCGCACTCCGGTTGTTGCTCTTAAAATTTCTTCATTTTATTGAACAGCCACAGTGAACAAACGCAGATTAAGTCAGTTGACGCGTTTCATCCTATAAGGCCTTAGTCATAACCCAAGGCCTTATAGGCTGAAACGCGTCAACTGGCTTGATCTGCGTTTGTTCACTGTGGCTATTCAATAAAATGAAGAAATTTTAAGAGCAACAACCAGAGTGCGGATCGTTTTTTCTACATTAGTCAACAAAAACAAAAGAACTTAACTGAAGGAACACACCCCCATTCACTGGAACACTCTAGAGGTGAAGCAGATTGTGTAGGGGCTCAAAGCTTTCACTCAGGGGTTTATAACTCTTGGGCAATTGTTTTAGTCAGAGCTCTTATCTACTGAGCTGCCACCTCCTCTCAGTTACCTCACTCTTGATTCTCCTATTTCTGAATTTTTTAATGCATTAGTCAACTGGGAAAAAAAAGTCAAGTAAGAGAGAGCATCTCTATTGGGACAATGGACCAGCTTGTTTACAGCCACAAGAATTTCACTCTAATGGAGTAGAACTCCTAACCTCCTTCTTTGCTCCTTGAGCCGGGAGAACTTACTCTTTGAGCTACCACCTTCGGGCGGCTACTGCAGCATATATTCTCCTATTTCTGAAATATAAGTCACTAGCAAGCAAGAAAATACCGAAACTAAGGGAAAACAACTATATCCACTAGGACACCTGATAAGGTGAAGTAGCTTGTCAAGCACCAAAAGGTATTCACTCAGATGAACAAGAATTCCTATTTTTTTACATTAGCTAGAGTTTTTATGCTTTGAGCTATCACCTCCTCTTGGGTTCTGAAGCATTATTCCTCAAATTTAATGAAACATTTCTTAGCCATTTGAGAAGGGGAGCAGCTTGTGTAGAGCCCAAAGGCTTTCAGTCAGAGAGAACTCTTGGTTCTTCTGCTTTTAATTTAAGGGAGTGTTCTTATTATGTGAGCTATCAACTGCACTAGGACACCAACACAAACATATTCCTATTTCTGGAATATAAGGCTATAGCAAACTAGAAAACACTTAAACACAAGGGAAAACAAATATATCCTCTGTAAAACTTGGGAAGTGATATGGCTTGTCCAGAGCCAAATGGTTGAACTCTAAATCTTACTTTTTCCTTAGATATCTTATCCCCTGCATTGTCACCTCCTCCCAAAGCCTAAGCTGTTCAATCTCATATTGCTAGCATATAAGGCATTATAAGCCAAAATGAAGACCGATACATTTGGAGCATCACATAAGACAACTTAGTTCTAAAAGATTAGCACAATTTTTTTCCTGCATATTTGCCAGGTAGATTATTCTCTGAGCCACCGCCTACAAGTTTGCCTCTTAGTGTTTGTTCTAATATTTCTAGAATATAAGGCATTAGCCAACTAGAGAAAGAAAGATATACAGAGGGAACACGATGATATCCATTGGAATATACAAGAGATAAGGTAGATTAGAACTCTTGGCTTCTGTTTCTTGTTGGTCTATAGTCTTGCCTGTTGAGTTATTACCTTACCTCAGACTGTAAATATTTAATTCTCCTATTTATGGAACATAAGCTAATAGCAAACTAGAAAATACCTAAATTAAGGAAAATAACTACTATCCACTAGAATGCTGAAGGAACATGTCTAGGCTCACAAATCTTCCACTCAGATGGATCTGAGCACTTGGTCACCTTTTCTTTTTTCTTATCCTCTGATCTATCACCCCTTCTTGGGCACAGACTCGTTTATTCTCCTATTTCTGGATCATAAGGCAATAGCAAACTAGAAAATGCCTAAACTAACAAAAAACAACAATATTTGTTGTGGTACTTGAGAGGTGAAACGGCTTGGCCAGGGTCAAATGGCTTTTGATCAGACACATTCAAACTATTTTTTAATTACAGACTTGCCAGAGCTCTTATCGGCTGAGGTATCTCACCATCTCTGACTCCAGTGTTCAGTTTTAAATGTGTGGCTTTTTTAAGGCACTAGTTAA
Organism: Aquarana catesbeiana; assembly: GCF_042186555.1. Taxonomy (NCBI): domain Eukaryota; kingdom Metazoa; phylum Chordata; class Amphibia; order Anura; family Ranidae; genus Aquarana; species Aquarana catesbeiana. The sequence goes on from NC_133335.1 coordinate 9,219,898, forward strand.
CTAGGAAAAAAACAGACTTAGGAGACACTTCCCTATGCAGTTGAACATGCAAGAGGAAAGGTTGCCTCACAAGGGCTCCAAGACTAACTCAGATGGTTAACTTACTTTTTCCTTGACGGAGCTCTTATCCTCTGAGCTGCCACCTCCTCTGAGATGTGGGGATGTTCATTCTCATATTTCTAGAATATGAGGCAGTAACAAACCAGACCAAAGCAAAACAGTTGCATTTGGTGAATCACTTAAGAGTAAAGCATCACAAGGCTGGTGCTCAAATTGGTTCAAATTCCTTAGTCATTGATAATAGGTGGATAACTTATCTACAGAGCTACCACCTACTCTCGGTTACCTGCTTCTTTATTCTCCTATTTTTGGGTTTTAATGCATTAGCCAACTAGAAAAAGGAAGATATACCAAGGAAACACAATGATATCTATTAGAAAACACAAGAGGCAAGGTAGATTAGAACTCTTGGCTTCTGTGTCCTTTTGGCCTGAATTCTTACCCATTGAGTTATCACCTTACCTCAGACACTAGGTTATTATTGCTCCTATTCATGGAACATTAGCTAATAGCAAACTAGAAAATACCTAAATTAAGGAAAATAACTACATCCACTAGTATGCTAACGGAACTTGTATAAGGTCACAAAGCTTCAACCCAGATGGATTTGAACACTTGTTCACTTTTTCTTATTTAGGCAAAGTTCTTATCCGCTGAACTATCACCTCTTCTTGAGCTCAGACTTGTTTATTCTTCTATTTCTGGAACATAAGGCAATAGCAAATTAGAAAATACCTAATCTATGGAACAACAGCGATATCTGTTGTGGCACTTGAGAGGTGAAAAGGCTTGCCCAGAGTCAAATGGCTTTTAATCAGACACATTTGAACTCTTCTTTCTTACAGACTTGCCAGGGCTCTTATCTGCTGAGGTATCTCACCATCTCAGACACCAGTGTTCAGTCTTCAATTTGTGACTTTTTTAAGGCTTTAGTTAACTGGGAAAAACCATAAAGTGAGGAAACACTTCCCTACGCGAGAGGAGAAGCTGCCTCACTAGGGTTCCAAAGCTATCACGCAGATGGCTAACTCACTTTTTCATGACAGAGGTCTTATCCTCTGAGCTGCCACCTCCTCTGACATGTGGTGCTGTTCATTCTGATATTTCCAGAATATGAGGCAGTAACAAACCAGACTAAACTAAAACAATTACATTTGGTGGATCATTTAAGAGGTGAAGTGGCTTATAAAGTATCACAAGGCTTGTGCTCAAATGGATTAGAACTCCTTTATCATGGATAGTAGATGGATAACTTATCTACAGTACTAAGCTACCACCTACACTCACTTACCTATTTCTTTATTCACCTATTTCTGGGTTTTAATGCCTTAGCCAACTAGAAAAAGAAAGATATTCCAAGAGAACACAATGATTTCCATTGGGAAATACGATAGGCGAGGTAGATAGCACTCTTGGCTTCTGTTTCTTCTTGGCCTGAATTCTTACCCACTGAGTTATCACCTTACCTCAGACACAAGGTCAATATTTCTCCTATTCATGGAACATTAGCTAATAGCAAACTAGTAAATATCTAAATTAAGGAAAATAACTACATGCACTAGTATGCTAATGGAACTTGTCTAGGGTCACAAAGCTTCCATTCAGATGGATTAGAACACTTGGTCACTTCTTCTTTTTTTAGGCAACACTCTTAACCACTTAGCTATCACCTCTGCTTGAGCATGGACTTGTTTATTCTCCTATTTCTGGAACATAAGGCAATAGCAAACTAGAAAATACCTAAACTAAGGAAAAACAACAATATCTGTTGCGGCACTTAAGAGGTGAAATGGCTTGACCAGGGTCAAATGGCTTTTAATCAGACACATTTGAACTCTTTTTCTTACAGACTTGCTAGAACTCTTATACGCTGAGGTATCTCGCCCTCTCAGACACCAGTGTTCAGTATTCGATTTGTGACTTTTTTAAGGCATTAGTTAACTTGGAAAAAAACATAAAGTGAGGAAACACTTCCCTATGCAGTTGAACATGCAAGAGGAAAAGCTGCCTCTTGCTCCAAGTAGAGTTGCCAGCTCATCCCTTTAAACCCAAACACATATGAATTACACAGGTTCTGTGGGTGATTAAGGCGGTAATTAAACTCACTTGGTGCCTTATCTGCATTAAATTTGCCTCAGAACCTGTGTAATTCATATGTGTTCGGGTTTAAAGGGATGAGGTGGCAACCCTAGCTCCAAGGCTCTCACGCAGATGGATAACAGTTACATTTGGTGGATCACTCAAGAGGTGAAGTGGCTTGTAAAGCATCACAAGGCTTGTGCTCAAACAAATTAGAACTCCTTAATCATCACAGATAAGCTAGGTGGATAACCTATCTACTGAGCTACCACCCACTCTCAGTCACCTATTTCTTTATTCTCCTATTTCTAGGTTTTAATGCATTAGCCAACTAGAAAAAGAAAGCTATTCCAAGGGAACACAATGATATCTATTGGGAAACACAAGAGGCAAGGTAGATTAGAACTCCTGGCTTGTGTTTGTTCTTGGCCTGGACTTACCTGCTGAGTTATCACCTTACGGTACCCTCAGACCAAGACCATGAATTCTCCTATTTATGGAACATAAATGAAAAGCAAACTTTTAGAAAATACCTAAATTAAGGAAAATAACTAAATTCACTAGAATGCTGAAGGAACTTGTCTAGGGTCACAAAGATTCCACTCAGATGGATTTGAACACTCCAAGGCTCTTATTCAAAATGGATAACTTTCTTTTTTCCCCAGACTTATCCTCTGAGCTACCACCTCCTCCGAGATGTGGAGATGATGTGGAGATGTTCGTTCTCATATTTCCAGAATATGAGGCAGTAACAAACCAGACTAAAGCAAAACAGTTACATTCGGTTGGTCTCTCAAGAGGTGAAGAGGCTTGCGCTAAAAATGGATTAGAACTCCTTTGTCACATATCATAAGTAGAGAACCTATCCACTGAGCCACAACCTACATTCAGTTAAATGACTCCTTATTCTCTTATTTCTGGGTTTTTTAAAGCATTATTCAACTGGGGAAAAAGCTAAGAGAGAGCATCTCCATTGGGATACTTGAGAAGTTAAGCAGCTTGTTTACAGCCAAAAGGTTTTCTTTAATGGTCAAGAATTCCTAGCCTCTTTCTTTGTTCGTTTAGTCAGAGATTTTACCCTCTGAGCTATCACCGTCTGGTAGGTGCAATGGCATTTATCCTCCTATTTCTGAAATATAGGGCACTAACAAGCAAGAAGATACCAAACTAAGGGAAAACAACACTATCCACTGGGACACTTGATGGGTGAAGCAGCTTGTCAAGAGCCAAAAGGATTTCACTCAGATGAATTAGAACTCTTGGGTGCTGAAGGCTTTCAAAAGGATAGAACTCTTGGTCCTCTGTTATTAATTCAAACCAAAATTTCTAAAATGTGAGTGATCAACTGCTCTAAGACACCAACTTCAACATTTGTTTAATTCTGGAATATAAGGCCATAGTAACCTCGAAAATACCTAAGCTAAGGGAAAAAAATATATCTGCTGGAAAACTTGAGTGGTGACGTGGCTTGTCCAGAGCAAAATGGTTGAACTCTAGATCTTACTTTTACATTCAGAAATCCTATCTCCTGAGCTAATACCTCCTTCTAAAGCCAATGGTGTACAATCTCATATTTCTAGAATATATTAGCAAACAAGCCAAAAGGAAGACTGCTACATTTGGAGCATAACTCACGGCACTTTAGTTCTAATGGATTAGAACTCTTTTTCCTGTATATTTGCCAGTGATTGTATCCTCTAAGCTATCACTTACATTAAACCACCAACTGTGGTTATTCTTTTATTTCGGTCTTTTAAGACATTGATAAAATAAATAAATAAATAAATAAATAAATAAATAAAAGAACTTCAGTGAAGGAACACACCTCATTTACTAGAACACTCAAGAGGTGAAGAAGATTGGGTGGGGTCTCAAAGCATTCACTTAAAGGATTTAGAACTTACTTTTGAGCAATTTTTTGTATAAGTCAGAGTTTTTATTCTCTGAGATATCACCTCCACCCTTTGTGTTCGTTCTTATAGTTTGCATTAGCAAACTCGAAAAAAAAAGAAGATAAACCAAGGGAACACAGCTATACCCACAAGAAAGCAAGGTAGATTAGAACTCCTGGCCTGCAGTTGTCTCCTTGGACCAAGAGCTTATCCGCTGTGTTATGACCTTACTTTGGCCAATAGGTCATTAAGTCTCCTATTTATGGAACGTAAACTAGAAATAACCTAAATTAAGGAAAATAGCAACATCCACTTGAGGGGTGAAGGAACTTGTCTATGGTCACAAAGCTTCCGCTTAGATGGAATTGAACACTTGGTTGCTGTTTCCATTTTAGACAGAACTCTTATCGTCTGAGCTATCACCTCTTCTCGGTCATAGACTCATTTATTCTCCTATTTCTGGATCATAAAGCGATAGGAAACTAGAAAATACCTAAACTAAGGAAAAACAAGTATATGTGTTGTAAGAGGTGAAATGACATGTCCAGTATCAAATGGCTTTTAATCGGACACATTTTAACTTTTTTTTTCTTACAGATTTGCCAGAGCTCTTATCCTCGGAAGTATCTTAGCCTCTCAGACACCAGTGTTTAGTCTAACATTTTTTGGCTTTTTTTAAGGCATTAGTCAACTAGGAAAAAGCACATGCAAGCTTTCTTTCAAGGGCTCCAAGGTTCTCAATCAGATGGATAACTCACTTTTCCTGAGACAAAGCTCTTATCTGCTGAGCTTTCACCTCCCCTTGGATGTGTCCATGTTCATTCTCATATTTCCAGAATATGAGGCAGTAACAAACAAGACTAAAGCAAGGCAGTTACATTTGGTAAGTCACTCAAGAGGAGAAGTGGCTTGTAGACAAATGGATTAGAACTCATTTGTCACACATAAGAGGCGGAGAACTTATCCACTGAGCTACTACCTCCATTCAATTATGAAACTCTTCATTCTCCTATTTCTGGGTTTTTGAATGCATTAATCAACTAGTGAGGAAAGCTAAGTAAGAGACAGCATTTACATTGAGAAGCTTGAAAAGCGAAGCAGCTTGTTTACAGCCAAAAGGTTTTCACTCTAATGTACTAGAACTCTTAGCTTCCTTCTGCCTTTCTTTAGTCAGAGCTCTTACCCTCTGAGCTACCACCTTTTAGGCAGTTGTGGCAGCATTTATTCTGCTATTTCTGAAATAGACAAGAAAATACAGAAACTAAGAATACAACTAGATCCACCGGAGTCAAAAGGCCTTCCTATTTTCTTTACCTTAACTAGAGTTTTTATGCTTTGAGCTATCACCTCCTCTTGGGTGCTGAAGCATTAATCCTCAAATTTAACGAGAAGCATTTTAGCAGGGGGAGCAGCCTGTCTAGAGCCAGAAGGCTTGCAGTTGGAGAGAACCCTCGGTCCTCTGTTTTTCCACTGAAGCCACGGCGCCTACCCTGTGAGCTATCACATGGTCTAAGACAGGGATTCTCAAACTACGGTCCTCCAGCTGTTGCAGAACTACACATCCCATGAGGCATTGTAAAACTCTGACATTCACAGACATGACTAGGCATGATGGGAATTGTAGTTCCTGAACAACTGGAGGGCCGTAGTTTGAAGACTCCTGCTCTAAGATAATGTTCCTCAACTCCAGTCCTCAAGTACCCCCAACAGGTCATGTTTTCAGGCCTTCCATTATTTTACACAGGTGACTGGATCAGTTTCACTGCCTCAGTGATTACCACAGCCGTTTCATTTGAGGGAACTTGAGGACTGGAGTTGAGAAACATTGCTCTAAGACAGTGGTCATCAACCCTGTCCTTAGGGCCCACTAACAGGACAGGTTTGCAAGATAACTGAAATACATCACAGGTGATATCATTTGCTGCTCAGTGATTGCAGTATTCTAGTCTGCATCTCCCCAAGGTAATACCTAAAACCTGGCCTGTTAGTGGGCCCTGAGGACAGGGTTGATGACCACTGCTCTAAGACACCAACCCAATCATTTTCCTATTTCTGGAATATGAGGAAACAGCAAACTAGAAAATACCTGAACTAAGGGAAAATGAGTACTGTATATCTGCTGGAACACTTAAGAGGTGACATGGCTTGGTCCAGAGCCAAATTGTCAGACTCTTGATCTTACTTTTCATTCTGATCTTATCCACTGAGCTATTGCCACCACCCAGTTCCAGCACTGTTCATCCTTCTATTCCTTCAATATGAGGCATTAGCAAACTAGACAAAGAGGAAAACCACTACATTTGGATGGTCGCTCAAGATGCTTTAGCTCCAATGGACTAGAACTCTTTTTTTTTCCTGAGTATTCTTCAGTGGTCTTTATTCTCTGAGCTATCACCTACACTCGGTCCCGAATTGTGTTCATTCTTTTATTTCCAGCTTATTAAGGCATTTGTCAACTAAAAAAAAACGTGAGCGAAGGAACACATCCCCATTGCCCGAAACACTTGAGAGGTAAAAGCAGCTTGGGTAGGGGCACAAAGCTTTCACTCAGATGGTTAAGAACCCTTGGTCTATTGATTTACATAAAGTCTCAGTTTACCCTCTGAGCTATCAGCTCCTCGGACATTGACACCTTCATTCATTCTCTTATTTACGAAATAAAAGGCAGTACCAAACTAGAAAATACCTAAACTAAGGAGAAACAAGCATATCTCCTGGGACACTTGAAAGGTGAAGTGGCTTTTTCAGAACCAAAAGGCTTTCACTCATATGGATTGGAATGCTTTTTTTTTTTCGGTTTTTATGCTTTGAGCTATCACCTTCTCTTGGGTGATAAAGGGTTTGTCCTCAAATTTAATGAAAAAATGTTTTAGTCAGCTTTAAATGCAGAGAAATGCAGCTCTATCCACCATAACACGTAAGAGGTGAGCAGCTCATACAAGATTTTAGATCCATTAGAACTCTTGGGTTTTTGTTTAAAGTAAGAGCACTTAGGTGTCTCCTTTTCCCAGAGAGACAGCCCCACACATTCATTCTTCTATACTGTAGTATAAGGTTAAAAAAAAACTAGAAAACACCTAAATTAAGGGAAAACACAACTATATACACTATATAACCAAAAGTATTGGGATGCCTGCCTTTACACATACATGAACGTTAATGGCATCCCAGTCTTAAACCCCATAGACACTATTAGATTTTCTGCAGATTTTTGTCTTCAGATTTACCAAAACCATGTAGTGCGAGGGCCTGACTGATTGCATACAAATTGAAACTCTTAAGGTTTGACTTCATATTATATAGTTTTGGTAAATCTGAAGACAAAAATCCGCAGAAAATCGAATAGTGTGTATGGGGTCCTAAGCCTCGGACACACGATCGGATTTTCGGCAGACAAAGCGTCAGACTTTTGTCCAAAGGGCGTGTGTCTGGATTTTGTCTTGCATACTAAATGGCACACAATTGTCAGCCAACAAACACGAACGTAGTGGCGTGCTACGTGGAATTTCAGCTCTTAAGCGCCACCCTTTGGGCTCCTTCTGCTAATGTCGTGTTTGGTGAGTGTTGATTCCGAGCATGCGTGTTTGTACTTTGGACTTTTGTGTGACGGACTTGTGTACACACGATAGGAAAATCTGACAACAGACGGTTGTCCGCCGAAAATTTACTAGCCTGCCATCCAACATTTGTTGGCAGAAAGCTGGCCAACAGTTGTCTGATGGAGCGTACTAACGGTGGGATTTTAGGCAAACAGTCTGTCATCACACAATTCCCTGCCGAAAATCCGATTGTGTGTACGAGCCTTAAGTCCGTAGGGTTCAATATTGAGTTGGCCCACCCTTTGCAGCTATAACAGCTTCAACTCTTCTGGGAAGGCCGTCCACAAGGTTTAGGAGTGTGTCTATGGGAATGTTTGACCATTCTTCCAGAAGAGCATTTGTGAGGTCAGACACTGATGTTGGACGAGAAGGCCTGGCTCGCAGTCTCCGCTCTAATTTATCCCAAAGGTGTTCTATTGGTTTGGGGTCAGGACTGTCAAGTTCCTCCACCCCCAAACTCGCTCATCCATGTCTTTACGGACCTTGCTTCCATCTATTTAGATACGGCATTCGTTATTTCGGATATTTCATAACTTTGGATAAATTCGTAATCATTACGTTATTATTAGTTAGTTAGTTATTTCAGATTTTCGTTCTTTCAGTTTTTCGATTTTCCGAATATTTGGAAAAATTTGTTAAACAGGTTTTCGTTAACTCGGGTAAATTAAATTAACTAAATTAAAGAATTTGTTGAAATTTGTTAAAAAAAAAAAAAAACAAATTCGGAACTAAACGAATTGCACATGTCTAGAACTATTCCACTTCTACAATATTTCTAAATACTGTAAGAGATGCGTATGTACTGGCAGGTGCTGATAAGACAAGTGTATGTCCATAATTGGAGGATAAATGTTCGGGGTGTATAGGCCACATCCCATGAAAGCGGGTCTCTGCCCTATTGGTGGTAAACTATAGGTGGACATTCTCTATTGGGTTAATGGAAACATGACCCGGTCCTATCCTGTTATGTATATTACTGAACCAGGAAATAAAGACGAGTGTTGCATCATTCTGCGTTTGACTTGCACGGCTCCCACAAGGCTTGTATGTGTCTGGACATGGGGAATACAAAAGGTGTGCTGGGAAAGGTCAGTATTGTATAAAAGTACTATAGAGGTGATAATTAGAGATAGAAAGACTACAGATTCTGTCAAGTGGTGTCAGAAGTGGGAGTCGAACCCGCTTCTCCCTAGAGCAAGCATATGCAATTAGCGGACCTCCAGCTGTTGCAGAACTACAAGTCCCATGAGACATAGCAAGACTCTGACAGCCACAAACATGACTCCCAGAGGCAGAGGCATGATGGGGCTTGTAGTTTTGCTGGAGGTCTGCTAATTGCATATCCCTGCCCTAGAATAAATAAAGCTCATCGTTCTGACTTTTATACACTTTACTTTATTGCTATCCATTATTGCAGCGCTGCAAAAAAAAAAAAGGCCAATTGTTCAGATTTATATACAAAAATTGGACTTTAAGCCTTGGCTCACACTGGTGCGATTTGACATGTCAAATCGGCGGCAACTGCACCGTCCTAATCGGTACGACGCTGCATTGCTGCGCCACACAAAAAGCAGTGTCTGCACTACTTTTTGCGATTTCGGGCTGCGATTTACATAACAGAAACCAGCACAGATGTCCCCGAAAATCACGGCCGAAATCGAAACCGACCTGCGGGAGTGAAATCGTGCGAATTCAGGTTTCGTTCCCGCAGCTCAGTGTGAACCGGGGCTTAGTGCCAAAATTAACACCACAAATATCCATATTATAGGAAATCACTTATTAAATGTGGTTGAATTTACAACACATTGTTAAAATCAATGCCAAATTGGATAAACATGATACATTTGCACCCCCCAAAACAAAAACACATCAAAGTTTAATGTCATAATTCCTGTACATGAACGATTGAAACCACTAGCGATGATTGTGTACGACAAAACTTTGATACAACTTATTCTCTCTGGAGAAGAGAGGGGATATGATTTCAATATACAAATACTGTACTGGTGACCCCACAATAGGGAGAAAACTTTTCCATTGAAGGGAGTTTAACAAGACTCGTGTCCATTCATTTAAATTAGAAGAAAAGAGGTTTAGCCTTAAACTACGTAGAGGGTTCTTTACTGTAAGAGCGGCAAGGATGTGGAATTCCCTTCCACAGGCGGTGGTCTCAGCGGGGGGCATCGATAGTTTCAAGAAACTATTAGATAATCACCTGAATGACCACAACATAGAGGGATATTCAATGTAATACTGATATATAATCACACACATAGGTTGGACTTGTGTCTTTTTTTCAACCTCACCTTCTAGAACTTCTTTGTTTTGGGGTACAAATGTAACAGGTCTATCCAGGTTTTTGTAATACATATTTGTGTTGTAAATTTGGGCACCTAAAAAGTCCCATTTATTGTTCTTTGAGTTTCGAATACATTTTAAGGGCCTTGGTGCCTGAATTAATTTCTAAACTTCAGATTTCTATACTTCACCTTACCTGTCCATATTTACAGGGCAGCAAGACGACCACTGAGAAATAATCAGTCCTTAAAGGCTAGGAACCCCGTGCCAACCGCACTGGAAAAGCACCAGGAAAAAAAAAGGTAATGTAGTGTATTGACTAATTCACTTACTCTTACCCAGTCTACGTGAATATTGGTGATATAATCAAATATATAAATACATGCACCTGCCACCATCTCTGAACATAAACTAAATTCTATCTGGAAGGGTTGGGAACGGATATCCAATGGAGGAAAGAAGGCCGACAATGCTGAAGGTGCATGCTCAGTCCATGACAAACTGGGACATCTGATGTCAAGTAGTAGACCTGGGACTAACATAATCCAAGGGTCCACACCTTTAATCAAACAGGTGATTAATGGAAGCTCTCCTTTGTATGTTAGTAACTAGACATGTGCACTGACAAAAAAAATGTGTTTTCGTTTCCTTTTCAAATTCCAAATTTTCGGAATTTGAAAATTTGGAAATTCAAAAATCTGAAAAAAAGGAAAGAAAAATCAGTAACGTTCGAAATAACCAACTATTAAACGATAGGTATTTCCTTTCAAATTTGGCTGTTTGTGAACGTAACAAATAAAAAATGTATCTGAAATAACAAATGCCGCATCTAAACGAATGGAATAAATAAAAAAGGTTTTATTATTTAATATTATTAGATCATTACATTCCATTCATTTAGATACAGCATTCATCATCATTTGTAACTTCAGATACATTCACACTTGTTACATTCAAATTCCAATACCTATCATTTAATATTAGTTATTATTTCATATTTTCATTCTTATATTTGGATTTTCAATTTTTCAGAAATTTGAAAAATTCAGAAATTGAAAAAAATAAACGGATATTTCGTAATTTTACGAATTTTGACAAATTTGTTAAAAACAAATTCAGAACTAAACGAATTGCACATGTCTATTAGTAACTCCCTGAAACAGACTGGTGGCTCAAGAGGCAATAAAACATCAGGGAGGTGACAGCTGGAGACCCAGACCTAATTTTAATCTCTTTTGGATAAAGTGAGAAAAAGTTTAGCGCTACCTGTTTTTACAAGTCTACGACCCCATAAGAGGAGTTAACTTGCAGTGATGGAATTAACGCCAAACATTTTAAAGCAATTCTATATTCTCTACATCCTCACCAGGTCTTTTCCTGGGTATGGGATCTTCAGCCAGAAGGACCCAACATACATTGGGTTGCCACCTTATCCCTTTTAACCCAAACACATATAGCATATACAGATTCTGAGGCCAATTTAACGCAGATAAGCAAGTTTAATTACCACCTTAATTATTATAATTATTATTTTACAGGATTTATATAGCGCCAAGTTTGCACAGCGCCTTACAACATGAGAAGTCAGCCTCAGAACCTGTGTAATTCATATGTGTTTGGGTTTAAAGGGATGCGGTGGCAACCCTATGTGCACAAGTCATTCCAGATTGCAAATAAGTTGGTTTTAAATTTTAGGAGAGACATAGCAAGTCGTACCCAACATTTTACATTTAGTTGCATTATTCTTGTAGCACAAGGCAGGGTTAGAGCTTCCAGTATGTTTGGCAACACGATTCACTGTACACAGCAAGGCATAAGCTTTATTTTTTTTTTCTTAATCTGTTGAGGAGCATCTTACGTTGAGATCCTGTAGACCTCATAGGCAGCCCACTGACCAACTAAAGAGCCCACAGGCCAACAATGCTGCTGCCAATTGCAAGTGGTTTAATGTCAGCGTGGAAATGTTATTGGCAGGATCTCCAGGTAAGAAATGTTACAGTAAATCTTTCACGTTTAAGTATAGACAAAAAACCTTGTTTTTGGGTGAGTACAAAAGGGTTAAACCGCCCCCTGCTGTCCGCATACCATTGGGGAAATTGGTGTTGACTTTCTTAAAGGTGCAATCCAAGTTGGAGTCCAATGGGAACACAAACCACAATAAAATGTTTTTGTCAGAAGATTAAAATGGTTAAGAATTTTTTTTGATTAAAAAAAAAAACAAACCTAATACCTGTTCTGTGCAAAGGTATTGCACAGATCAGCACTGAACCACCCCTTCTGGTGTCCTCCACTGGCAACCTTTGGCTGCTCCTCCTTATGCCAAAGGAAGCTGCTTCCTATGGTGGTATACCTGTGGACTTGAGCCCATGCTGGGTGTGTGCAGCCATAGAGACAGCATGGCACAGATCCCTTCTTACAGGATACATTTGACAACAGTGGCAGATGACTCCTGCTGCCTCAGTCCTTTGAAGAGAGGAAAAGACGAGCATCTCTGCATCCCTGCTCTGGGATCAAGACAGAACGCAGGTACAGAGGTGAGGGAACGATACAAAAACGACATTTACCTTAACCACTTACCGACCGGCCACTGTATATATACGTCATTACTTTAAAGATGGATATCTCGGTAACAGCAGCAGCTGCTGCCACACCCGAGGTAGCCATCTTTAGGGCCGGTGGTTCTGTACACGATAACGGTGGTCTCTGCGGAGGTGCCACCCCCCCTCCCGCCACTCTCCCACACCCTTCACTGCTTACCGGAGCCGCCAGGTAGCGGCGGAGGCGATCGGGTCCTTTCCCTTCCTCAGTATGGAGACGAGTCAGGCTAAGATGGCGCCCACCCGTCTCCATACCATAGGACAGCCGGAGCGACGTCATGATGTCAGCTCTGCCCACTTCTCTTAAAGGCACATTTTGTGTCTTTTTTTAAACAACTTTTTTTTTTTTTTTTTTTTGCATTAAAGTCTAAAATATGAGATGTGAGGTCTTTTTGACCCCAGATCTCATATCTAAGAGGTCCTGCCATGCTTTTTTCTATTACAAGAGTTTACATTCCTTGTAATAGGAATAAAAGTGATCCAATTTAAAAAAAAAAAAAAAGTGAAAAAATAAAAGTAAAATAAAAAAATTTTTTTAAAGCGCCCTGTCCCGACGAGCTTGCGCGCAGAAGCGAACGCATGCATTAGTAGCGCTCGCATATGAAAACGGTGGTCAAACCACACATGTGAGGTGTCGCCGCAACCGGTAGAGCGAGAGCAATAATTCTAGCCCTAGACCTCCTCTAACTCAAAATATGCAACCTGTAGAATTTTTTTAAACGTCGCCTATGGAGATTTTTTAAGGGTAAAAGTTTGACGCCATTCCACGAGCGGGCGCAATTTTGAAGCGTGACATGTTGAATGTCACGGAACATCCCACACTCCGCTTGAGTGCTTCCGTCATATACCACTTCCTCCCAGTCTGTATACAGATATCAGATATTCCAACCTCTCTGAGCACAAAACAAGGCGACACTTGCTTGTTGCTACCATGAACTGTTTTTATTTAGAATCAAAATTACAAGACTTTATATGCCGTTGGAACCTCCTCTAACAATACAACTGTAACCTAATTAACATAATTAACATGAGCTAATTAACTAATCCTTTATACAGCCTAGGTGATTGAGACATGACCTTTTGCCCAGACTGAGTTAATCACAGGACACCTCACAATAGCAGCAGCTCCAATAGGAGTCGTCCCGTCTCCTACAATGTATAGAGGACAATGTGATCAGCTCATTCAATTAACATAAACACAGGTAGTTGGAGTGGATGACACCAGCATCTCCTCACAGGATGTGTCCCAACAGTATAATTCAGTCTTATCATTCTAATATGGCATATAAAGGGTTCCCAGAGTCCGTGTGTTTTGGGGGGACATGGAGCTGAATCCAAAGTAACACCAACCCCAGGGTCCCCAGGCATACAGCTCAGAGAGCACCATTCCCCCAAATGCCAGGGCCCATAATCAAAAGGCAACAGGCTTGCATTCAGTCCTCTCCAACAGCCTCTGTCCCGGCTAGGTCTGTCACAGTTGCCTATGGAGATTTTTTAAGGGTAAAAGTTTGACGCCATTCCACGAGCGGGCGCAATTTTGAAGCGTGACATGTTGGGTATCAATTTACTTGGCGTAACATATTTCACAATATAAAAAAAAATTGAGCTAACTTTACTGTTGTCATTTTTTAATTCAAAAAAGTGAATTTTTTCCAAAAAAGTGCACTTATAAGACCGCTGCGCAAATACGGTGCAAAAAAATATTGCAATGACCATTTTATTCTCTAGGGTGTTAGAAAAAAATATATAATGTTTGGGTGTTCTAAGTATTTTTCTAGCAAAAAAAATCTGTTTTAAACATGTAAACACCTCAAATCCAAAACGAGGCTGGTCTTTAAGTGGTTAATGCAGGTAATGCATAAAAAAAAAAAGCAGAAACATCCTGTCTTTAGAAGTACTTTAACCACTTCAATACAGGGCACTTATACACCTTCCTGTTAGACAAAAATTCTGGACAGCCGCACTCCAAAGATATTTGCCTTTATTCAATAAGGTGTTGTCCAAAATACAGGTCACAGAAAAGTGGAACAAAGCTTACGCGTTTCGCACTACAAGGAGTGCTTAGTTATAGCAATATACACCTTCCTGCCCAGACCAATTTTCAGCACACTCACAATTTGAAGGACTCTTGCAGTCGTGCAACGTTGTACCCCAAAAATTTGTTATTTTTTTTCCCCCACAAATAGCTTTCTTTAGGTGGTATTTTATCACAAAAAAAAAAATGAGCGAAAAAACAAAAAAGTCTTAATTTCTGTTACAAAACTTTGTAAATAAGTACATTTTCGGCACCCCTGATCAGAGGCACAGGGCAGGTGAGCACCCCTGATCAGAGGCACAGGGCAGGTGAGCACCCCTGATCAGAGGCACAGGGCAGGTGAGCACCCCTGATCAGAGGCACAGGGCAGGTGAGCACCCCTGATCAGAGGCACAGGGCAGGAAGTGGTTAAAGGCCAAGTTCACCTTCACTTTTTCTAAATTCCAGCTCCTTTATGTACCAATATAGCATTAATGTACTTGTACAAAAATAAAACAGCTTTTCATTTATTCTACACACACTTACCTCACTCTCTTCATGGCTGTTTAAAACACTTTATCCCACCCCACCATCTTTCAGGAAAGCCACAAAGACCTTGGCTGTCCTGAAGATTACTGGAAAAGACGTTACCGGCAAGAGTAACTTTAATTATCCATTACTTGGGCCTTATTTCCTGGACAGACTTTAGGTCACACAGGAAGAAGTTGACCAGCTGAGGGTAGATGATGCAGGGTGTGTGCTAATGAGATTCAGGGAAAAAAAACTCCATAATAATCTTGCACTTTATTGGTAAATTTGACAGAATATACATTCTCCTCTCAAGTATTAAGCACAAGGCCATAATAAAATCAGTCATACTTCAAGAAACAAGGCCGTAAAACACATGTAGTGAGAGGGAACATGGAACAAGGTCTCCCGGGACAAGAGACCAGTAGGTCCATCAAATCCATGTTGGTGGTGTCTGGTGAATCAATATCATTGAATTATTTAAATGAAAGTGTAGCAGTTTCCAAGTGCATCATTTCAAAAAAACATGCAAGAATATAGGTTTAAAATAATAAAATATTTACAATTTCTTAAATATTGTGACATTTAGAACCATGAAATAGGTTTAGAATTATACAATTATAAATTATGCACATTCCATTAGTTATTCAGTGTTATAATAGTGGTCAAAAATTTGAAGGCATTACCCAATTTTTTTTTTACCTTTAACAAAAAAGGTTAAAACCCTCTCCCCACCAGGGGCGTGTTTGAAAAATCAAAAGTAAAAATGTGTTTTTGGGCACATCTCAAAGTAAACGAGACAATTTTATTAAGACAGGCCTAGTCATAAGACAGGACACACAAATACATAAAAAAAAACCTTTACCAAGGACATGTCACCTTGGTCTCATCAAGTCTGATGACCTCCCAAAGAATTTCAGAAGGTTGGAAGGTTTGAAGTTGGCTCCAGTTGAAGTCAACCAGTTTTGTAAAGGCAGTCTAAGTTATCACCTTACAAAAGGTTTAATGTCTTAAGAATGGTGTCGCAGAGACAGACATGCTCCGCGTTTTGAAGCTTCCTCCGGGGATTTCGCAGCTCCGATTCCTTTTGATTACATCCAAAATGTACTCTTGGCACTTAAGACATATGGTCATTGAAGTCCAGTTGTACATTATCCATTTGCGAAAGGCAAAGTCACCTGATGTGTTTTTGGGATGAAACATAACCAGTGGAACACTAGGAAGAAAGGTCAAAAAAGGTAAAAATTAAGTAGATTTAAAACCAATCAATAAAACTCATTAGCTTTAAACATGTTCGACATTTCCAGATCAATTTGAATCTTCAAATGTGTAAAAAGCCCACTAAAATGATAAAGTTCCTTAGTGCAGGGTTCTCCAAACTACAGCCCGGGAACCTACCCTCACCAATGATGGGGAACCTACCCTCACCAATGATGGGGAACCTACCCTCACCAATGATGGGGAACCTACCCTCACCAATGATGGGGAACCTACCCTCACCAATGATGGGGAACCTACCCTCACCAATGATGGGGAACCTACCCTCACCAATGATGGGGAACCTACCCTCACCAATGATGGGGAACCTACCCTCACCAATGATGGGGAACCTACCCTCACCAATGATGGGGAACCTACCCTCACCAATGATGGGGAACCTACCCTCACCAATGATGGGGAACCTACCCTCACCAATGATGGGGAACCTACCCTCACCAATGATGGGGAACCTACCCTCACCAATGATGGGGAACCTACCCTCACCAATGATGGGGAACCTACCCTCACCAATGATGGGGAACCTACCCTCACCAATGATGGGGAACCTACCCTCACCAATGATGGGGAACCTACCCTCACCAATGATGGGGAACCTACCCTCACCAATGATGGGGAACCTACCCTCACCAATGATGGGGAAACTACCCTCACCAATGATGGGGAAACTACCCTCACCAATGATGGGGAAACTACCCTCACCAATGATGGGGAAACTACCCTCACCAATGATGGGGAAACTACCCTCACCAATGATGGGGAAACTACCCTCACCAATGATGGGGAAACTACCCTCACCAATGATGGGGAAACTACCCTCACCAATGATGGGGAACTACTCCTTTCACTGACACCAATGGACTATTCCTCCCACTGGCATTGACGAGGGGCAATTCCTCCTACTGGCACCAATAGTGAGGGGCAATTCCTTTAAGTGATATCAACAGGTACTATTCTTCCCACTGGTCACTGTCTGCCCCCCTAAAGTCTGAGGGGCAGTAAACTGGCCCTTTGTCTGAAAAGTTTTGAGACCCCTGATGTAGACTACAAGGCCCATACTGGCTTTGTTGCCTGAATAAGCCTAGATCCAATGACCTGAGCACAACAAAAACCAAGACTGTACTGTTCTATACTTTTTGGCTAGTTCAAGACTGACAGCCCTATGTCCACTCAGAATGGCAGCTTTCAAATTTCTATTAGCCTCCCTTTAAATAGCCAGGGGCATCAGCTGACAAGATTCAAAAGGTAGGCAAGATAATAAGCACAGCAAGCAAGGGCTCCAGAGATTTTTCCAGGCCTGCAAAGTTACACTCAACGACTAAACCTCACCTGGAGTTGTTCCAATGCAGCAAGTCCTTAGTTCGAGTAAGATCACTCTCCTGCGTGAGAACCCGAGCTTTGAAGAAGCTGACCGGTAAGTGCATGCACTTTTGGTGGGGCATCAACATCTGCAAAGAACAAAAAGCTTGAAAAACTCCTCAAAAGGAACCATTAAAAATTTGAAGATAATGAAATTTCTTGAAACCATTGATGTTCTATAGAAGCATTACATGGCTTAGAGATTACCTGACCCATTAAAAACAGAATTCCTCCCGACAATGGGGTCTGAGAATTATTAGAAGGGAGTCTGGTAGAGGGACGCTGAAGACACCATTTTAAATTGTAATGTGGGCCCTACAGGGCTAAGAATACAGTATCCAATTGTAATACCATAGAGATCTGGAACTGACCAGGTTAAGCAAAGCTCTGAATGGGTACACACCTACTCAGAAGTATGGTCTGATCAGGCGTACTGAAAGTGGCTTCATCTGACTGCAAGGAATCATGGGAAATAAGACCCATAGTAGTTGCTGAAAGCATTTGTTAATTTGCAGCCAAATGAAGGTAGCTTGCAGGTCAGAAACACTAATCCAGCTTAGTGTTGCCTTGGGTCAACCAGCAGCTCCCATCTCCTGCCCAGTGCTCCAGTAAGCAGTGGTGGAGCAGAGCGATTACTGAACAGACTGATAAATGAGCGATCAGCAGTCGTTTTATCGCTCAGTTTAGTGTTAAAGCCCACATGGGACAGTTGTAGCCAGGGGCGTATCTACTGCGAGGCAAACCAGGTGTTTGCCGGGGGCGGTGCTGCCCCCCCAGACAGGACACACTAGTGAGAACTTCAGAGAACAGGGGCAGACTGGGCCGCCGATATGATGCCCCAGAAAAAGGCTGCCGCAGACAGTGCCACTTTACTGTCAGTATTGACCCCAGCTGGCCAAGACCCGTAGCTTGCTCCACCTTCACTGCTGGCTCTACTGCCCACTGGTTGCTAGGGCTGCAGTGCATGCCATCTAGCAACCAGTGACATCACGTCCCCGCCCTAATGCAAAGCGAGGCCAAGGCCCCAGCATTCAAAGCGAAGGGAGTCAATTTCATCCTCTGTGCCTAGTGATTTAGCTCCACCCACCTCCTCAATTCTCTTGCGGCACGCCACGCTCAGAGGGAAGGGAAAGGAAACTGCCAGGACTCGTGCATCATGAGGGAGCCATGCATTGCAGAGACCCTTACTAAGAGGAGATGTTCATGATGGGGTAGTAATCTTTAACTTTAGGGGGATGTGACCCCTAAAAGCGAAGGACTACAGGTCCCAGCATGAGCCCCTCAGAGCTGATGTGAGCCCCTCAACTATTGGACTACAGGTCCCAGCATGAACCCAAGAGAGGTCACATCCTTAGATCTCAGGGGTTCATGCTGGGACTTTTAGTCCTTTACTTTGGGGGGGGGTCACATCCCATCCTTAGATTTCAGGGGTTGATGCCGAGACCCTCCCAAAAGTGAAAGGCTGCACTCATTATGCACTTTTAATGTATGAAGAGGAATAGGCGGAGCCTAAAGTGTAAGGGGCATTTACAGGTGAAAGGGTGGATTTTAAACAGTAAGGGGTGGGGCACCCGGTTTTAGTCTTGCCTACCTTAAAGAGTTCTGCCCCCCCAGCAAAAAAAAAAAATAATTCAGCAGCTAGACATACTGTAGCTGCTGACTTATTAGGACACCTACCTGTCCTGGAATCCAGCAATGTCCCCAGCCGATGTTTTCCTTGCGGCTTCAAGGCCAGTTCCTTACTGTGCATGCGGGAAGCACACTGCGTTTTCTGAATGGCCCGTCGGCGGGGTAAGGAGTAGGGGCCGAACTTGCAACTGATCGTGCTGCAGCACGATCTCCCAGAAGTGGATGTAGCAAAGTCCCGGGGGCCCCTGAGACCTAATGGTGACCTCCAGAGTTAGGGACAGATGACATCCTTCAGTGTAGAGTGGGTAAGAAGGCATAGTGGGTGTAATGAAAGATGAAATGTGGGTGCCAGACACTTTGAACGCAAAGAGATTTATTGTCTCTTAAACAGAATGGTGGGAGAGAGGGTTAGGGCCAGAACACCCTTAGGTAAATGTTAATTGGCAGACTCAGACGTCTATAGGTAGACAGCTATACATGTGAAGGCTTCCAGACAGACACCACTTCTGTATAGGTAGGACCGCTGTCTCCTATGGCAACAATCTTGTAGCTGTTACTAACAGTAAAGTTATTCAACTAGTAGCAACACAAACAGTTCTCTTTACCCCACACTCACTGTGGGTCTTTACTCAAGCTCCCAGTCTCCCTAGACTTCAGATCCACTATCCACTGGATCCCCTGAGCTCTTTCACTGTAGCACTCCGTATCTTCCTCAAGCGTCACCCCCTGCTTCACTGCTGGGTCCCTGGCTTGGCACTCAAATACTCAAGCTTCACCCATGCTGACACGTTAGGTCCCTGGCTTGGCACTCCACAAGCGTCAACTCTGCTGTCCAGCTGGGTCCCTGACTTGGCACTTGCTGATGCGTTCCCACTTCTTCACCATCCCCGGCTGGTGAGAAGTCTGCTCTGGTACTGTCCTCAGCTTACTCAGTGGTCTCAGGTAGCAAGGTGGATGGTCCCTTTCTGGCAAAAGCTTCCCCTCTACCTCTGACCACGACTGGTTCCCCAGCCGGCGGAATCGCTACTTCTGGTTGAACTACCAGCCCGCAGTCCCAAACCCTGCAGTACTTCTGGATAGGCTCTCAGACAGCCTAGCAGCCAGAAGTCCCCAAGATAGGTCTTCGGTTTCTGGTCTAGCAGCCTGGGGCAATACCACACGTCCACCCAGACAGCTGTCCAGGTGGCACAGAACCCCCGATCACCTGACTCCACCCAAACAGGCTGTCCCAGCAGGCCAAGGGACCCAAGAAAATCCCTGCCCATTGGTTGAGATACCATTCATAATCTGTCCTTGCAATGCCCTTGTCTTATCTAATGTCACCAGGTACCCAGCCATCTAGTGACAGAAGAGATGTGCAGCAATTCCAGAATTAGGGCAAAATCAATTGACCTATCAATTGGCCAAGGCAACTATCACTTGGCAAATTTAATAGCAACCCTGCCTAAAACATCAGGGTGCTACATCGGGATAGGTACCTGTCAAAAACAGGTACCCGCTCCCCCCGAAAGGTGCCAAATGTGGCACTGGAGGGGGGAGTCAGATAAGCGGAGCTTCCACTTTTGGGTGGAACTCTGCTTTAATGCATTAGGGTAAAAACCTGCAAAGCTTGCTGCTCCTTTTCCCCCTCCCTACACACGAGTCCTCCCTCGATCCACTGCTGTGCCCATCTGCAGCAGCTGTGTCAAATCCCAAGACGAGGGACATGGACAGTGTCTGGCTTGGGAACGTACTTGCACAGGTGCCCTGTACCGAGATCGAACTGGGCTCATGAGCATTCCTGCTGTTTTCTCAAATATCCTTAAGTCTAAAAGTGAAAGCATTACAAGGAACCAACTCAATCCCAATTCCCAGAAGCATTTACCTCCACACGGCATTCCGGGCAAATAGTCCTGCAAAATAAACGAGAGAGATTGCAGCATATTTCTAAAGATCGAACACAAACATTCAGGGGACCATTAAGCCAGGTAAAGTGCAG
This sequence comes from Aquarana catesbeiana, assembly GCF_042186555.1. Classification (NCBI taxonomy): domain Eukaryota; kingdom Metazoa; phylum Chordata; class Amphibia; order Anura; family Ranidae; genus Aquarana; species Aquarana catesbeiana. The sequence continues at coordinate 9,241,209 of NC_133335.1, forward strand.
CCAGGCCTGAAAACCTTAGAGCATGTCCTGGTCTAGGGCAAGATCAGACATCTTGCTGCTCTAATGTATTCAATAAGATTTTAGTGCAATCGTTTCCAAACTGCAGCCCTTTGCTTGCCTTTATCTGGCCCTTGGGGCACCATTCTTCCCACCGGCACCTATGGAGGGGGCACCATTCTTCCCAGCGGCACCTATGATGGGGGGGCACCATTCTTCCCAGCGGAAACTATGATGGGGGGGCACCATTCTTCCCAGCGGAAACTATGATGGGGGGCACCATTCTTCCCAGCAGCAACTGGGGGGGCACCATTCTTCCCAGCAGCAACTGGGGGGGCACCATTCTTCCCAGCAGCAACTGGGGGGGCACCATTCTTCCCAGCAGCAACTAGGGGGGGCACCATTCTTCCCAGCGGCAACTAGGGGGGGCACCATTCTTCCCAGCGGCAACTAGGGGGGGCACCATTCTTCCCAGCGGCAACTAGGGGGGGCACCATTCTTCCCAGCGGCAACTAGGGGGTGGCACCATTCTTCCCAGCGGCAACTATGGGGGGGCACCATTCTTCCCAGCGGCAACATGGGGGGGCACCATTCTTCCCAGCGGCAACATGGGGGGGCACCATTCTTCCCAGCGGCAACATGGGGGGGCACCATTCTTCCCAGCGGCAACATGGGGGGGCACCATTCTTCCCAGCGGCAACATGGGGGGGCACCATTCTTCCCAGCGGCAACATGGGGGGGCACCATTCTTCCCAGCGGCAACATGGGGGGGCACCATTCTTCCCAGCGGCAACTATGGGGGGCCACCATTCTTCCCAGCGGCAACTATGGGGGGCCACCATTCTTCCCAGCGGCAACTATGGGGGGGCCACCATTCTTCCCAGCGGCAACATGGGGGGCCACCATTCTTCCCAGCGGCAACATGGGGGGGCACCATTCTTCCCAGCGGCAACATGGGGGGGCACCATTCTTCCCAGCGGCAACATGGGGGGGCACCATTCTTCCCAGCGGCAACATGGGGGGGCACCATTCTTCCCAGCGGCAACATGGGGGGCCACCATTCTTCCCAGCGGCAACTATGGGGGGCCACCATTCTTCCCAGCGGCAACTATGGGGGGGCCACCATTCTTCCCAGCGGCAACTATGGGGGGGCCACCATTCTTCCCAGCGGCAACTATGGGGGGGGGCACCATTCTTCCCAGCGGCAACTATGGGGGGGGCACCATTCTTCCCAGCGGCAACTATGGGGGGGGCACCATTCTTCCCAGCGGCAACTATGGGGGGGGGCACCATTCTTCCCAGCGGCACCTATGGGGGGGCACCATTCTTCCCAGCGGCACCTATGGGGGGGCACCATTCTTCCCAGCGGCACCTATGGGGGGGCACCATTGTTCCCAGCGGCACCTATGGGGGGGCACCATTCTTCCCAGCGGCACCTATGGGGGGGCACCATTCTTCCCAGCGGCACCTATGGGGGGGCACCATTCTTCCCAGCGGCACCTATGGGGGGGCACCATTCTTCCCAGCGGCACCTATGGGGGGGCACCATTCTTCCCAGCGGCACCTATGGGGGGGCACCATTCTTCCCAGCGGCACCTATGGGGGGGCACCATTCTTCCCAGCGGCACCTATGGGGGGGGCACCATTCTTCCCAGCGGCACCTACAGGGCACTATTCTTCCCCCCTAAAGTCTGGACGATAAACTGGCCCTTTGTTTATAAAGTTTTGCTCTAGTGCAAAAACCTGATACCAGTCTGCTGCGATCCCCTCTACCACCACACTGGGAGCTCACAACGCTGCCACTTCCATTGTCCAGTCACAGGCTGGGGGTGTAATCTTGACCATACTGTGTAGTGGTGGAGTAGGGTCAGGACCTGACTGTTTTATTGTAGAGGTATCCGGCATGCAAACAGGCTACAGAGAAAGTTTTCACAGTTGAATCGGATCACATACATATTTCAACTACATAGCTACATTGCCTAGATTTCAGTAAATCTGGTTCAGACTCATAATAGTTAGACAACTGGACTAAGTTTCCAATCCAGAAATTGCAATTCATCACGTCAAAAGGAATCTCTCTGGAACATGGCAACCTTACCTTTCACAGAATTTGCAGAGGACCTGCCTGCACAAAAGCCTCTTGCGACAACTTGAACAAGCCTGCCATGCAGAAAATGGTGTTCAGTTTAACAAAGTTTTACAGCATTTAATGCGATTACATCTGTGAGTGTTTATGTTGCATTTTCTGCACTTGCATAAGAAGCCATATCTGCTTATACAGTATTTATAACTCAATACCAACGCACTAGAACCACCCTTCATAGAAAATAATGAATCCAGCAGCCATAGTTGCAATTACAACCGTTCAGGCATTCTGTTTCTTTTGTTTGTATTGGTATGACAAAAAAGCGGAGAAACAAAGCCAAATCTGACACATTCCACACAAAACTTTAAAAATGCGCTGGACAAAATTAGAACTCTCAATATTTAGTATCGCATCCTTTGGAGAAAAAACTGCAATAGCTTCCTGTAACCATCAATGAGTTTCTTACATCACTCTACTGGAGTTTTGGGCCACTCTTTCGCCAACTGCTCCAGGTCTCAGGTTGGAAGGGTTCCAAAAATGGACTGGACAAAATTGACACCCCTCAAATATTTGGTAGCACACCCCTTGGAAAAAAAAAATCAATTGCTTCCTGTAGCCATCAATGCATTTTACACCTCTCCTGGATTGTTGGAGCACTCTTTTGCCAACTGCTCCAGGTCTCAGATTGGAAGGGTCCCTTTCCCCAAATGCTGTTTGAGATCGCTCCACAGGTGCTTTATGGGCTTTAGTTTGCTGGCCAGTTCAGTAGTCTCCAGCGCTTTGTCTTAAACCATTTCTGGGTGCTTTTGGTCATTGCCCTGCTACAAGACCTCTGACGGAGACCCATCTTTCTGACACTGGCCTACATTGCACCCCAGAATTCTTTGGTGGTATTTAGCTTTCATAAGGCCATGCACACGGTCACAACATCCAGCTCTTGAAGCAGCAAAGCAACCCCAAAACATCAGTGAACCTCCAGCTTGTGACTGTAGGGACTGGATTCTTTTCTTTAAAGGCTGCATTTTTTATGAAAACAGAATTAGACTTTACCAAAAAGCTGTAATTTTGTTTTGTCTGTCCACAGCACATTCTCCTGAAAGGATTTTGGCTTCCTCAAGTTTTGGCAAACTCCAATCTGGCTTTATGTTTGTGTCAGCAGTGGGGTCCTCTTGGTTCTACCATAGAGTCTTCATTCAGATGGTGACAGTGTGAGCCGACAGTTGTACCCGGTGCCTGAAGGTCCACTTTAATTTGTCCAGAAGGCGATCGAGGTTCCTTATCCACCATTCCAACAATCCTTTGTTGCAATCCGATAAATTCAAACTCATCGATTAGCTACAGTTCCATTGGCTGTAAACTTGTTGCACAGTGGTCACAGGAACATCAGGATCTCTGGAGATGAACTTGAAAAACTTGATTGTTTATGCTGGTCCACAATTTTTGTTCACAAATCCTCAGAATTCTTTGCTGCTCTCTTCTCCATGCTCAGTGTGGTACACAGGCACAATAGAAAGGTTGAGTAAATTTCTCATTTCAACTGGCTACTGGTGTGATTTCTAAATGGTCAGCACCTGCTAACTGATACAGGCGAGTTTAATTACAAATTACAGGAGCATCACAAACTTGGAACACATTTCTTACAATTTTGGGAAGGTGCCAAAAATGTTTATTTTTGGAGTTTGGTGCAGAATGTGTAAAGATTTGGCTTTTTGTTTCTCCACTTTGTCTCATACTGATACAAAAAGAAAAACGAGAACACTTAGGCTCGGTTCACACAGGGGCAACCCGACTTGCAGCGCGACTGCAAGGTGATTTGGAGGAGACTTCAGTGCGACTTACGTGACTTAAAGTTGCCTCCAGGACAGGCAACTTTGGCTGTGGCCAATCACAGAATAATCAGCTCTGTGGGAGGGAGGGGGTTGCCTGGGTAAACGTGGGAAGTACCTGTGTAAATTTTCTTTCCTGTAAAGTTGCTTCAATATAGATGGAGATCCGACTTGGAGGCAACTTCCATTGAAATCTATGGGTACAAGTTGCCTAGAAGTCGCCTTGAAGTAGTACTGGGATCTTTTCTGAAGTTGGAGCAACTTCAGTAGCGTACATTAAGATGGCCCTCATTCACTTCAATGGAATTTATGTCCGGCGACTTGGGGCAACTTGAGGTCTGACAAGTCGGATCCCAAGTTGCTGTAGTGTGAACCGGCACTTAAACATTTGTATTTGTAACAATTTTCTGGGCGAAGTGGTGCATTATCTGACAAATGCATAGGTGCCAATATTTTTGGCCACGACTGTATGCAAGCTCAAAATGTCTCGCTTGGATTCCTTTTACTCATTGTGTATGGTGATGTCTCAATTTGCAAGCGGATCCCGCTTTCTCCAGGTGATCAATTTGAAAGCTACTTTGGAAACTAAAGCCCGCCATAGATGGTTTGAATCTCAGCCGGTTTAGCAGGAACCAGCCAAGATTTGATCATGTATGGGCAGGCTGAATTTACCCAAGTTGACCAGTCAGCCTGCTGGATTTTACATGCCATTATTGCAAGCGGCTATATAGCCTCTAGCAATCACTGTCTCTCCCCCCCCCACCTTCCCGGGAGAACACAATGGCTCGGTGGGATTCCTATCAACATGGACTGTGTTTATGGGGGAATGGAGTTTCTCTCCTGCAAACCCATGGTTGCAGGAAAGATTTGCTTATGGCCAACCTAAGGCTTCATTCACACTTTAACGACTCCAAAGTCATGCTAATTTGGAGTGCAACTTTGGATGGATGTGATTAAGGCCCCATACACACTATTCGATTTTCTGCAGATTTTTGTCTTCAGATTAAAACCATATGTGAGGTCAAACCTTAAGAGTTTCAATGTGTATGCAATCAGGCGGGCCCTTGCACTACATGGTTTTGGTAAATAAAATCTGCAGAAAATTTTAGTGTGTATGGTGCTTTAGATGCGACTTGTCCCTGATGCATTGGTCAGTAGTGCAACAGTGGGTCCCAACCTCGCAGATGGACAAGTCACATCTAAGTCACGCCCATCCAAAGCTGCACCCCAAGGTTGCATGACTTGTCGTTCAAGTGTGCATGGAGCCTTAGGTTGGCCATAGATGGAGCGAATTTCTTTCCAGCAACCATGGGTTAACATTGATGTCTATGGCCCTCAAGTTACATGAAAGTCAAACCAAAGTAGTGCATGAAGTCACTGCGACTAAGTCAAGTCGCACAACTGAGAATGGGGTGTAAAGGTTCAAAGATTTCAAATTTATCACCTGGAGAAAGTGGAATCAGTTTGCAAATTGAGACTCCACCATATAAGTCAAAGGAATCAAGAAGGCGAGAGACATTTTGAGCTAGCATATATGCACTTTATTAGACATTGAATTGTTTGAGCAATATTTACTTCTGAGGAGAATTTGTCGTTAAGGGCTGGTTTTGAATGAACAGTATGCATATACAGTGTTAAATGCTATGAATTTATTGCAGTGATTGTACTTTACCAATCTTTAGTCAGGGCTCCATCAATAGATTCCACTGATTAAAAATATCGTGCTAAAGCAAGATGCCAAAGAGAAGCAGATGGAAGCTACCATTCTATAGCCCAATTAAATTAAGCTTTTGAGTCCATGATACGTTCTAGTCGCACCAACATTTTCAGGACATTCTTTCAGGGTATACTACTTCTACGGTTCAAGCAGTACCTTAAATGGGCTAACACCTTAAATGTTTGCCCAGTTGTACTCAAGTGTCGTAAATGCACCAATATGGATAATCTTATACTTGCAAACCATGCACAACCCTTAATCCTTGCCCTCACCTTTTGCCTCAGAACATCTCTACTGGACCGAAAGACTGACACCTCAGTTTTTACCATCATTCGACGAAGAGGAGCCAGCTCCAGGACCGTCGGAGGTAGACTAACCCTTGGAGAGTCCCAAGCCTGAGACAAGTAAAAAAAAAAGTCAGTGCAATTTCTAGAATTTCCAAAAAAAATTTACACAGGAGTTATATGCAAGTCATCTATAAATCAGAGAACTTGTATGTTAAAACACCAATTGCTTGATACCTGCTCATCCTGTGCTCCTCCTAATAAGCCTTCAAAGGAGCTTGACCGCTTGTGACCAAAAGACAGCTTCTTCTGGATTGATGATGAAGAAAGCAGTTTGTCATGAGTTGATCCACTGGTTGTTTGGCGGTCCTCTTGGGATGAGCCACAGTTCATTCGGAGGTCCATTTGTGATGAAGTCCACACAGGCAGGAATGAGAGCTCTTAAAAACATGAAGACTGATTGACAAACTACGTAAATGTAATTTAATGCGTTAAATTACGGAGTATAAGCTGCCATTTTTCACCACAAATTTCAGTCTTCAAGAGTAAAAAAAAGGCCAAACCCAGATAGATCAGACCCAGTTCCCCCCCCCCCCCCCCCAGTCACACCCCTCCTGAATCAGTGACAGGATCTGGAGGAACTTCCCCAGGAACACAGGGAAAAGATCCTAAAGCAGCTAGATTCAAGTCTAAGTGGTAGGACGCACCCCCAGAAATGCCACAGAGGGCCCTTCCAGGAGTGTCTTCTGAGCTGAGGCAGGGCGCTGGAGGCGTCCTTTGGGCCACTCTCCGGGACTCAGACTGCTTCTCTTGGAGTAGGGCCCGACACCAGTAGGGGGCCCCATGAAAGGCTCCTGTTAATCTATAGAAAACGATGAGTGGGGTGGATTGATGACAGGTGGGGAGCAGAGGACAGCAGTGACACTCAGGTGTGACCTCCTCCGTCACCGACCAGCTTACTCAGAAGATGAAACATGGGGCACTGCTTTTGCTAATAAGGGGGCTTCCACTTCAACCATAGGGGGATCTGGATTGGATTCTGATAATTGGGGCTCTGACTCTGGGAATGGGGCAATGACAGACAAGGGCACACTGTGCTGAGCTGGGTTTTATCTGGTGTTCTCAGGGGAGGGGTGTCCTGGTGTGTAGGAGTGGGGGGTATAGAGGGGTGTCCTGGTGTGTAGGGGTGGGGGGTATAGAGGGGTGTCCTGGTGTGTGGGGGGTATAGAGGGGTGTCCTGGTGTGTAGGAGTGGGGGGTATAGAGGGGTGTCTGTTATGTAGGAGTGGGGAGTATAGTGGTCCTGGTGTTACCTAGGAGTGGGGGGTATAGGGGAGTCTGGTGTTATGTAGGACAGTACAATATGTAGGTGGGGCTTTGTGTGGGTGGGGTTTGTGTGGGCAGGGACAGAGGGTGCCCCCATGAATCATGAGTTGTCAGTCCGCCCCTGCAGAGTATTTGGCATTGGTAAACCGCTGGACCACTCCGCGCCTGTTTCTACCACCCCCTCCCCCACCCTTTAACAAGCCCCTCAGTGTCAAATTTATGCCATTGACAAAAGTACAATGCTGGTCAAAACAGGCCTATAAGGTGAGTACAAGTGTTAGGCTTTTATTGCTTGCATGAATTTTAGGTACTAAATGAGCGTCATTAAGACGCTTGTTGCTTGCCCTGCATTAGACAACTGACTGTCCCCTAGGAAAGGCTGGAGGGCAGCCTGGAATCGGACACTGCTCACCTGTACTACTAGACGTTAGGTCAGAGAACTTTTGTTCTGATGAGGATTCCTGGCTAAATTCTGTGTTCCAGCTTATCCTTCCCTATAAAGAACAAGACAGGATAGAAAGTACAATGTGTTAACATCCTAATGTCAAATCACATCTACCACTAAGCAACTGCATCATTGCCCAGACACCATGGAAAAGACCAAAACGTCTGTTCAGCCATCGGACTCAAAAGGTTACCAATTTATACCAGGGACTTGCTTTTACCGGATACTAGAGTGATACAATTTCCCCCATAGAAATGAAGGAGCAGCCTGTTGGAGGGCCATTGATAGAAAATGACAATATACATTCAGCCACTTTGTTAGGTACACCTGTTCAATTGCTAATCAGCCAATCACAGGGCAGCAACTCAATGCATTTGAACATCTAGACGCGGTGAAGATAACTTGAAGTTAAAACCAGAAATCAGAATGGTGAAGAAATGGGATTTCAGTGGCTTTTAACACGGAATGGTTGTTGGTGCCAGACTGGCTGGTCTGAGTATTTGAAAAACTGCTGATCTACTGGGATTTTCATGCACAACCATCTCATCGAATTTACAGAGAATGGTCTGAAAAAAAAAATAAAAAAACAGTTGTGTGAACAAAAATGTCTTGATGTCAGTAGAATGGGCAGACTGGTTCCAGATGATAGAAAGGCAACAGTAACTCTAATAACTCGTTACACCCAAGGTATACAGAATACCATCTCCGAACGCACAACACATCCAACCTTGAAGCAGATGTGCTACAGCAGCAGCAGACCACACCAGGTATCACTCCTGTCAGCTAACAGGAACTCAAGGCTACAATTCAGACTCACCGAAAATGAACAGAAGATTGGATAAAACTGCTTGGTCTGATGAGTCTGGATTTCAGCTGTGACATTCAGATGGTGGGGTCAGAATTTGGCTTAAACCTAAAGGCCTGGATCCATCCTGCCTTGTATCAATAGTTCAGGCTGGTGGTGGTGTAATGATGTGTGGGAGAATTTTCTTGGCACACTTTGGGCCCCTTAGTACCAATTGAGCATCGATTAAACACCACGGCCTACCTGAGTATTGTTGCTGACCATGTCCATCCCTTTATGACTACAGTGTCATCTTCTGATGGCTCCTTCCAACAGGATAATGCACCATGTCACAAAGCTCCAATCATCTCACCACTGGACAATGAGGTCCCTGTACTCCAATGGTCTCCACAGTCACCACATCTCATCCAATAGAGCGCCTTTGGAATGTGGTGAAACAGGAGATTGTTATCATGGACGTGCAGCCAATTGGCAACTGCGTTATGCTATCATGTCACTATGGACCAAAATTTTAGGAATGTTTCCAACACCTTGTTGGATCTATGCCATGAAGAACAAAGGCAAAAGGGGGTCCAACCCGCTCCTAGCAAGGGGGACCTAATGGTCCTCTATGGGACTTTCTAAATCATTTTTCGTATTTGCAAGTTTAGGAAAATGGGTTAATTTGTCTGAAGACATGTTGCCTTTATTGCCCATATGAACGGAGGCATGCAGCACTGCAATTTTAAAGCTGAGCGAGCAAACGACTCAACAAAAAGGATGAACACATACAAGTTAGCCGTTTTACCTGCCAAAGGAATTTATTTTTGTCCAGCCAATCCTGAGATGTACACAGCTTGGACAAAAGTGCACAGACATGTTGGGTAGGGGTGGTAATCTGATCTCTAATGCAGTTGCCACCAAGTCTTGCTCTTCCCCCAGCCTGTGATTGGACAGTTGAACAGCAAACCAATGACCTCATCTGACTGCACTATTAGCATTTGTCTTGCACTTCAGCAAAAATGGTTGACTTCTCGTGCTGGTTCTTCCACTTCCCTTCGAGTTCTGCTGTATTGACTGTACAGGGACTACAAGAGGTCAATACCATGATAAAAATCAGATAATTGCATTCCTTGCTTTTAAGCATTAAAGATGCATTGACCACGGAGCTGAATTGATTTCTGCAAGGCTTCCAGCTTTAATAGTAAATCAAAGGTAAACTGTCCAGAAGTACTCAGATTTCACTATATTACTAGAAATACTATTGAGGCTGAACGCCAAAAAAAACGACCAGATAGTTAAAGAGATCTGGGTAATCTACTCCTCACCTTACTTTGATCTGAGGTTTACCTCAATCTGATGGTCTTGAAAATCAAAGGTTGGCACGTTCCACCTGGACTCCAGTCGGCATCTATAGTAAGGACAGTCTGAAGGAATGGAGAACGGGCCATCTGCGATCCTCAAGTCTTCATCTAAGAAAAAGAAAGTCCATTTGCATTCCCAAAAGACCAACTTTAACCAAAACTTTTGCATAGAAGAATGTTAACTGGATCATTCGAGTAACCAAAAATGAAAAACTCTGAAAATGCTGTAAAAAAAAAATCTGGCATGGACTTACCAAAACTCACCCTGGGAAAAGACTTTTTGCCCTCTGCAGATTTGAGTATTGACCTGGAAGATTTAATTTCAGACATCAGGAGTTCATGTAGGCTTGGCTCCTGGGGTGGTTTCTCTTTCAGCTTACGTGCCGAGGCCTGAAACGATCACTTTGATAAAGTTATACTTTAAAGGGAAGGCCACCAAAAAAATGCAGGTACAGAAATCAAGGTTTTTTTTGATTACCATAGAGTCAACTATCACAGCCCTCTCCTTTGCATAAATTAGTCCTCTCCTGGGAGTGCCAAATTTGTGCTGACCCAGCTCCTCTGCATACATAAAATTATCCAGGAAAAGAGACACTTGAGTGACAGCTCAGTCTGCTGGGGATCACATCACAACCAAGATGGCAGCACCCAGCAGCAGTTTTTGGCCTTCTGGATGTCTTACACAAGAGGCTCACACAGGTAAACATGCATATATGTTATATGCAACTACAGCGAACAGAAAATAGTCACACCTGGCACTAAATGCTATGGTCACTAGCCTTAAAACTTAGTTTTTTATAGTCAACCCTTTAACACGGTTACCTGTTAAACCTAATAGAGAACCTAATAGAGAATTTTCCACTTAATCCCAGCAGCTTGATGAGTGGCTGAGCCAGGTCCACACTTCTGGGTGGATCCCGTTTATATAAAATCGCAATCATTCCCCAGCCTGGACCGACTGACATCAGTGGGCTTCAGCCTGCTGTCAGCTGAAAACTGGTCACAGGAGGGCAAAAATGCCTCCTGTGATCCGCAGTACAGCCAAACACTCAGCTGGTCAGCTGCTGGTCTTCCAGCATGCTTATCTGACAAAAGCCAGCTTGTCAGACCAGCTGCCATAAATAGGGGCCGAATATCAGACCGCATAGATTTAACCCGGCTAATGTTGCCCCGACATGCGGCCCATGTGTACTAGGCTTTATATAGGCTTGTAGCAGCTGTGGATAGAAGTCAAACTCCAACTAAAATATTTCTGAGTTACTGCAAATTTGGGGAAAGACCCACACCATATGAAATGGAAGCGGTTTGCTGTGAGCACCCCTCAGTGTTTGTCCCAACATTTGTTTTGCAGAGCAACTTAGCCCACTACCAGGGATCAAGTTGTTAGGGGTTCCATGAGCAACAATTTGTCTTAGTAGCCATTGGTTAGTTGTTCCCTTGATCCCCTTACACTGTGGATGATTGAACTGGCCCTTAATGTAAGGACCACTACATTGACCAAACGGACATTTTTTTTTACTAAACACCAAAGGGGCACTACCATTGTCACTTTCTAGTGATCAAAATTATTTTGGTAAAAAAATAAAACTAGTTATACAGCAAGGGGAGTATTAGTTCACATATTATAATTACAACTTGCCAATGATGCTAATGGGTCATAAGTTGTAGACTTAAGGGTTCCTGTTCTAAAGATTGCACAGCTGCTAAGTGGTCAGCATGTCCACCTAGCAGTAGCAGCACTGGGGTAGTTTGTTCAAATCCCAACTACCTGCCCGGAGTTTGCATGTTCTCCCTGTGCCTGCGTGGGTTCCTTCTGGGTACTCCGGTTTCCTCCCACACTCCAAAGACATGCTTGTAGGTTAATTGGCCCTAGTATGTGTATGTATGAATGTGAGCTAGGGAGCCTAGATTGTAAGCTCCTTGAGGGCAGGGACTGATGTGAATGCAATATATATGTGAAGCACTGCATAAAAGTACCCAAATTAAAAAATATAAATGGTTGGCTTAGACCAGGGGTTTCCAAACTGCGACCAGGGAGGCCTTTTACTTGCCTTTATCTGGGCGGGGCACTTTTCCACCCCCTGACACAGATAGGGCACATTTCCTCCCACTGAAAGCAATGATGGGGCACTATATCCCCCCCTAACAAATATGCATTGTTTAATCCCACTGACACCAGGATAATTTCTACTGCCAAAGGCCACAGTCTGGCCCACGTAAAGTCTGGAGGACAGTGAACTGGCGTTTAGAAAGTCTGGAGACCCCTGGCTTAGACTGTTAAAGTGAAAAAATAACTGATCTACTGGCAGAATGAACAGTAATAAAGCTTAGTGGGAACTAAAGCTGCTAATATTTGCAATCACATTTTCACGTTTCCTCAAGGCATTTTGTGGCAAAGGTGTGCAGTGAATACGGCCAATAAGCTGACGTTCCCACCATGTCTAAGTGGCACCCAATATTTAGCTCAACAAGTCCATGAATACCATTAATGCACGCTGCAGCTTCTCTCTTCCCAAGGTGCTACAGTCTTTACACCGCTTGCTTACAAATGGTCTCGTTTTAGAACATGAAGTTCAGCGTATGGACTTTGCTTCCTTGCTTATACGCCCCAAAAGGGACAATGTCTGGAGCCCTCTTGGGGACCACACAGCCAAACTTACCGGTTTCAGGGAGCGAAGCAGATCCAAGATGACGACATTCTCCTCACTCTTGTTTAATTTGCTACTGGACAAGTCACTGTCCTAAAACATGCAAATCTAGGTTAGCATCCTATAACAAATCATTTTACTATAGTATTTCCCAGGAGGAAACACCACACAGAAATAACTGCAGAACCAGAGGTGTGCATCCCAAAGATCAAACACGTGTGTGTACTGACTACATTGTGCTCAGCCCAGCTTACCTTCCCCTGGTGGCTGAAGTCTATCCCACACTGCAGGCTGTGATTACCCCTCCCTCTTCCTCTCCTGCCCGCTCCAGCTGCCAGCACCTCAGGTTGTAAAGTCAAATAAGGCACGCTGGGGAAGGGGGCGGGTACAGTGTTCCCATTGGCTAAGGAGCCAGCAGAGAAGCCAAGCAACTGTAGCCTCTGATTTTACAGACCCTGTATGGTTGGCAACCCTGGTGATTACGGTGTGCACTGCCCAGGCCTATGTACCTAACCATTTGAGAACAATGAAGGGAAGGAACTATTTTGGCTACATCGCTTTCAGATAGTACTTATGTTGTAGCTTAGTTTTTATTGCTTTCAGTACTAAACATTTAAAAACCACTCATGTTTACATCCAGATCTGTTAAGCTTTTACTTTAACCATGTAAAATATACAGGATGAGCAAGAGAAATCAGAATTCACAGACTGGCCTCTGACAGGAGTGCCTGGTTTGCTTAAAACACGTACTGCCAAGAGACACGTTCTTTCCCACTTAGAAATAGTTTTGCATTGAATTGTATCAGGTTACCTTTGATGCCAATATTTCATAGCAGTTCAGGGCCACTAAAACTTGTTTACTTACAGTATGTGAAGTGGTTTGGATTCGGTCGGACCCCCTCCCGTGGTTTGGATTCGGTCGGACCCCCTCCCGTGGTTTGGATTCGGTCGGACCCCCTCCCGTGGTTTGGATTCGGTCGGACCCCCTCCCGTGGTTTGGATTCGGTCGGACCCCCTCCCGTGGTTTGGATTCGGTCGGACCCCCTCCCGTGGTTTGGATTCGGTCGGACCCCCTCCCGTGGTTTGGATTCGGTCGGACCCCCTCCCGTGGTTTGGATTCGGTCGGACCCCCTCCCGTGGTTTGGATTCGGTCGGACCCCCTCCCGTGGTTTGGATTCGGTCGGACCCCCTCCCGTGGTTTGGATTCGGTCGGACCCCCTCCCGTGGTTTGGATTCGGTCGGACCCCCTCCCGTGGTTTGGATTCGGTCGGACCCCCTCCCGTGGTTTGGATTCGGTCGGACCCCCTCCCGTGGTTTGGATTCGGTCGGACCCCCTCCCGTGGTTTGGATTCGGTCGGACCCCCTCCCGTGGTTTGGATTCGGTCGGACCCCCTCCCGTGGTTTGGATTCGGTCGGACCCCCTCCCGTGGTTTGGATTCGGTCGGACCCCCTCCCATGGTTTGGATTCGGTCGGACCCCCTCCCGTGGTTTGGATTCGGTCGGACCCCCTCCCGTGGTTTGGATTCGGTCGGACCCCCTCCCGTGGTTTGGATTCGGTCGGACCCCCTCCCGTGGTTTGGATTCGGTCGGACCCCCTCCCGTGGTTTGGATTCGGTCGGACCCCCTCCCGTGGTTTGGATTCGGTCGGACCCCCTCCCGTGGTTTGGATTCGGTCGGACCCCCTCCCGTGGTTTGGATTCGGTCGGACCCCCTCCCTGTTTCGGATTTGGTTGGACCCTCCCTGTTTCAATGTTGCCCCTCAGTGTTCGTTCTTTGCAGAGACAAGGCTTCGGAAAGGAAAGTCATTGTCTTACAATGAAGACTGGAAAAATTTCAGTGCTACAATTGTATGAAGTAAAATTGCATTGGATTCAGTTGGTTTCTTATTGAAGAGTTAAGCTGCTTGTGGATGTGCCAAGTCAGCATATGACCATACTGCGACAGACTGGGCCTAGGGTGGTGTGCGATTACATGAAACAGGAAGCATATGCCGGCTCATGCTCAATATTTTGGGGGGCGGCAAACAAACCTGCCCCCCTCACTTGCACCAGTCACCACCCCACACGGGAGACGGACGAGAATTTGTGGTGTTGTAGGCTCCTGGAAGCTGCCCTGGCCCCCTCACTTGCACCAGTCACCACTCCACACGGGAGACGGATGAGAATTTGAGGTGTTGTAGGCTCCTGGAAGCTGCCCTGGCCCCCTCACTTGCACATGACCCCTCCCATCAGACGGGTGTCGGACGCCAACCATGTAGAGACGTCACCATAACCCCCCCATGCACGGGAGATGACAAGAACCAGAGGTGGCGCGGGCTCCTAGCCCCCTCGCTCACTGGCCACCCCCCCGCGCGCAGACAGGTCGGACGCCATTTATGTCCTTCCCTTAGGAGGTAGTGCAGGTGATCCAGGGTAGGGATCCTGAAAGCTGCCCCTCCACCTGCTGCAGCTTGCCGTGACACCAAGCCGTTGTTTCTCCTCCCGGCCGAATAGGCAATGGGTCCTGAAACACGACCGGATAGGGAGAGAGATTTAAAACTCCTTGGCCAATCGAGCCTCAAGACCCGCTTTCCTGATTGGCCAGGAGGAGAATCCGGAAGACCATAGCGATTATTAATTCTCTATTGTCACACAACTGTGTGGGCTCAGGGCGCAGTGCTCTGCGACCAGAGCCCACCCTTTGAAGACAATTAGAGCCTCAGGCTGTAATCACATGCTCCCAAACACAAAAAAATTTAAATGTGTCTGGCACCCTGCATGCAAATTAGCGGCCGAGCACATGGATTAGGGGGACGGACGCCCCTGCGCCCCATATGAACCACCAGCCACTGATGTGCCGCTTTCTTAAAAAGCCTTGCATGCTCTGCAGCCTTATATAGCAGCTTGGAATGTTAAAGCTCAGACAAAGATACTTAGACCAGGTACACAACTGGGACAGAATGATTCTTCCAAGTAGGGTGGTAAAACCCAACACATTTTTGCCAAACACCCCCCCCCCCCATTTTATCCTGAACATTTTTGCCTGGGTTTTGGCTTTACATCAAACATCTCAGCCACCCTTTTTGACAAACTTACTTGGACTTTTCGCAGTGTGTACCTCTTACAGCGGATGTCCTCCATTAACATCTCATATGGCGCAAGTTGATACTCAACTGGTTGAGATTTGGAGCGCCGTTTGGAGCAGAGTCTCATCCCAACACGGAGCTCTTTCATTACACCTTTCCACAAGGCACTCTGCAACAAAAACCAACATTGTTAATTGCTTTTTAGTCTGCACCAAGCTATTTGTACAGATATCCCAGAATTAGCAGAGGCAGAACAGCAGGGGGGGGGGGGACTCCTAAACAATTGACACCCTACTGGTTCTCATACTTCTATACTTTATTACCTGGACCAAGGTACCTCCTGGGAAATAGGCATATTTCCTCAAATACCCAACTCATGCATAGGCGTTTGAGAAAGGGAAGGGGCTGTGAATCGCCTCTACATTCAACAGCTGAAAGAATTCCATTACATAAACATGCAGAATGACTCCAGTCAGACTTGAGACCATCTACTGGATGAACATTGTAAAGCTCAGATATTCACATGCAATTGTTCACATTTACCAGATAAAAGTTTGCTAGTCGTGAGACCAAGTACAAAAGTTGCATACCCCCAATTAGAGGGACAACAAGTACTCAAAAGGAATCCCCAGCAAAAGCCACAATTTCAGGATTCTGAGACATTAACAAAAGAAAAAAACAAAAAACGACTAGTATTTGTTGTGGGTGGAGTAGTGTCCCCATGGGAAAGATTTACCTTCTGCCCTGGTGAGTGGTGACCATCACTAGAACAGAAAAGGATGAGAGATCAATATACTACAGTTGTCCACAAACAGGAAGGAGAAATTGACCAATATTCTCACCTGTTTGGGTGACCATTAGCATTTTCAATTAGCTTTTGAGATCTTCCATTTGTCTTCAAAAACAAATGGAAACATCACCCAAGGACAATCCTGAAAAGGCTTCTACCCACTCTAATGTTGTATAACCGTTACCCACTATTTAAACTAAAGGTTTTGAGAACACAAATGCCTAAAATAAAGCAAAGCCTTACCCAGTTCTCAAAAACCACAGAGTCATTGCTCTCCTCCTTGCTTTCCAGTTTCTTCAAATTCTGAGAAAATAAAAAGTTTAAGACAGTTCAAACTAGTAAAGTCTTATCTGGATTGAAGGCAGGCCTTAATTGACTACAAGCTACTGCATTGTCACCACTGAAGTGTAAGGCCATTTAGTATAGAATGTGGAAGGGTTACAAGTCTGGTTATTGCCGTCTCTTAACTTTGGCAACCATTGTTTTCACTAGTGAAAGTGATGGGAAAGCCAAACTGAGTTGTCACAGAACAAGGGGTGAAGAGTTTCTCCAGTGGGACAACTGTTCTGGTTTCAACTGTCAGATATACCCTCTTGCTTTGCAGAGATCTTTGTTCCTGCTGAGTCTAAGATGGGACGTTTAGAAAAAACGTAGCACTATACAAATAGGGGTCTTATTCCATCGCCTACTCTATCCAAAATGAAAAGTTTGGCTTTACATACACTTTTAAAGAGTACCTCCAGCAACAAGAGAAAGCAATGTGACCTGGTGCTACCTAGAAAACAGCGCATCCATGGATCATATTCAGAGTTTTTAATGAGACGACAGCCTACAGTGCTCCAGCATCAAACATGTAGACTTCAGAATCCCAAGATTGTACATGGGGAGGAACAGTGTACAATACCTGGCTAACCAAAATGACAACAGCTTCATGCTCCAGTACTCTTGACATTTTGTTCAAGGCAAACCCCATTAAGTACCGAGAAAAACCTGTACCACCACTGCTGTACAGCAGACTTTTTTGACCACCCCCCCCCCCCCACATCATCATGCAGAATTACCTTTTTGAAGTCTTTGCAATGGTTAGGCATACCCTCTACACCATCACATAATTGCTCAGTGTTGCCATGGTCACCAAGGGCAGTACCAACACCTCATAACTACCCTTTCTGGTTTTACGCAGCAGCTCTTGCACACATGGGAGGTACAAGGTATATGCAAAAAGGGGAGTTGGGACTTTAAATGAAGCAGTTGCAATGCGGAGGATTAAAATTGTAAATTTATTAATCATAGTAGAAATAGTAAAAATATTTTATATATACATACATATTTACTTGGCATAAAAAGTGCAGGCATACAAGATGGAAGAGTACATGCAATTGAATGCGTAATCATACTAAATAGGTAGTAGTCAACATAGTACAAAACAGTGGATAGCCTGCGGATGCCAGAGGTGGCATCTCCAGGAACTGGAATAATCGCATAATGACAATAATGGTATTAAAATAATGACATCAAGGTCCAGTAGATAAGGTAGTAGCATCAAATATAGCTTGACGCGTTTCGTGGATGATTTACTCCACTCTTCAGGAGCTGATGCGACATAATCCTGTGGGATATATACATAAGGTAAACCTCAATCTATGTAGAGAGGAATTAGGTAAAAAATGCTAGAGATGGTTGGCCAAAGAAAAACACACTTACCAACCCTGACACTGAGTGCGACGCATGGCAGATGGCACGGAGCGGGCCGGAGGCAATCGCTCTGCCACTGTTTTGCTTCAGCTTGGTCATTTGGCATGGTCTGTGTTGGGGCCTCTCTCCTCAGCGCGGGAGCTGCGATGCACCCTGTGGACCCTCCCCTTCCCTTCAGGGAGGTTCGGGTGGATGCACCTTCGCGCATCGGTGCCACAGGCCCTGCGTCATATGCGGGACATCGGCTTTGACGTCACCGCGCTGATGTTTGGAGCGTCATCTGCATGATCTACCGTTGGGGGGAGGGCTCCTTGGCGCCAAACACTGAGCGATTATTTAGCTCAGGTGCGGACACCGCTTTCCTCCTCCCGCAGGCTCACGCAGGTGGCGTTGGCGGCATGTATATATATGTGCCCCAGTCGGAGCTGGCTGTTTCTATGGCCAGTCTCCTTCTGTAGTTTCTGCATACTAGCTGCCTCCATCTTTGCTGGGTGTGCATTACTTACAGCGTCAGGTAAGCTTCCTGAGACTAGGTTCACCTTCCCTGTCACATCCTTGCCTTGTTCTCATTGCACATTTTGTTTTCCCCTATCAGTCCCACTTCATCCTTAATTCCTTTGTACAAATACCTACACATATTTTTATCTTTTTACTAGTCACTCCTTTAATCATATCCGTTCATCACATAATCTCCATTGTATTACCAATATCCCACATTTAGGTATCTCTGGGTACATTATTTCTATATATTACTCTACATAATCATTTGATTTTAACTATATATACGGATATTTAATATTTGTTTCCCAGATATCCCCCTTTTTTCTGACAAGTCTTATACTACCATTGGTCCTACCCCACCTTCTAGACACTGCCTTTCCATTACCTGGCGCAACGCAGACATAACATGCTGCCTCAGCTCCCGCTGCGAGGTCTGTTGCCTCCAGCCCGCTCCGTGCCATCTGCCATGCGTCGCACTCAGTGTCAGGGTTGGTAAGTGTGTTTTTCTTTGGCCAACCATCTCTAGCATTTTTTACCTAATTCCTCTCTACATAGATTGAGGTTTACCTTATGTATATATCCCACAGGATTATGTCGCATCAGCTCCTGAAGAGTGGAGTAAATCATCCATGAAACGTGTCGAGCTACATTTGATGCTACTACCTTATCTACTGCACCTTGATGTCATTTTAATAATACCATTGTCATTATGCGATTATTATTCCAGTTCCCGGAGATGCCACCTCTGGCATCCGCAGGCTAGCCGCTGTTTTGTACTATTATTGTTGACTACTACCTATTTAGTATGTTTACACATTCAATTGCATGTACTCTTCCATCTTGTATGCCTGCACTTTCTATGCCAAGTAAATACGTATATATGAAATCTTTTTACTATTTCTACTATGATTAATTTACAATTTTAATCCTCCGCATTCCAACTGCTTCATTTAAAGTCCCAACTCCCTTTTTGCATATACCTGATACCAGGATGGAGGCGACTAGTGCGCCTCATTTAAAGTCCCAAACTCCCCCTTATTACATGGGAGGTACAATGGCAAGAAAACATAAGGTAACTGGTTTTCTGCAGTTTGCCATAAAATGATCTGATCCTCGTCAAAATAGATAAATGTGCTTTGTTGCCTCAGCTGTGTTTTGCATCATTGTCATGCTGGAATAAACACCCATGACCCATTTTCAATGCCCTGGCTGAGGGAAGGAGGTTCTCACCCAAGATTTGACAGTACATGGCCCCGTCTATCGTCCCTTTGATGCGGTGAAGTTGTCCTGTCCTCTTGACAGAAACATCCCCAAAGCATATTTCCATGTTCGATGGTGGAGATGGTGTTCTTGGGAGTCATAGGCAGCATGCCTCCTCCAAACACGGTAAGTTGATGCCAAAGACCTTGATTTTGGTCTCATCTGACCACAGCACCCTCACCCAGTTCTCCTCTGAATCATTCAGATGTTCATTAGCAAACTTCAGCGGGGCCTGTACATGTGCTTTGAGAACGGGGACCTTGCGGGTGCTGCAGGATTTCAGTTCTTCACAGCATAGTGTTACCAATTGTTCTCTTGGTGACTATGGTCCCAGCTGCCTTAAGATCATTGACAAGATTGACAAGATTCTCCCATGTAGTTCTGGGTTGGTTTCTCACAGTTCTCATGATCATCGATACTCCCTAAAGTGAGATCTTGCATGGAGCCCCAGACCGAGGGAGATGGACAGTTATTTTGTGTTTCTTCCATTTGTGAATAATCGCACCAACTGTTATCCTCTCACTAAGCTCCTTGGCGATGGTCTTGTAGCCCATTCCAACCTTGTGTAGGTCTATAGTCTTGTCCCTGACATCCTTGGACAGCTCTTTGGTTTTGGCCATAGTGGAGAGATTGTTATCTGATTGCTTCTAAGCACTTTAAGAGTGCTCCCCAATCTCAGCTTGTTACCTGTATAGAAGACAGCTGGGAGCCAGAAAACATGGTAATTGATAGGGGATTAAAAACTTTTTTCACTCATTAAAATGAAAATCAATTTAACTTTTGAAATGTGCTTTTCTAGGTATATTTTTCACCGGTAAAACATACCATTCAAATTATAGGCTGATCATTTCTTTGTCAGCGGGCAAACGTACAAAATCAGCAGGGAATTAAATACTTTTTTTCCTCACTGTAGCTCTAAACCGCACTTCCAAACATTTCATTAATTGGACTCCAGATGTGCAAACTACTAACAATTCACTTTCGTAGTAGTTAGGCCAGACACCTTGCAAATTTTTGCCACTAGTGCCGGGACAAAGTCTTCTAGAGCCCGGGGCAAACATGCGAAATGACGCTGCTGACCAACTCCCCCAAGATGTATGAGAATTGTGTCACAAAAGTCCAAACCCTACCCCCCCCCCCCAAAAAAAGCGCTAATCTGCATGCTTACCCATAAGCATAATTTCCCCCTCGCAGTACAAATCCATCCCCTGCTGAAATCTCCCTCCCAGCACAAAAGAAAATCACCCCCTCTAGCACAAATCCTCTTCCCCTCAAATTTCCCCTCCAAGTAAACATCCTCTCCCCACCTCTAAATCCCTCTTCCCAGCACAAATCACCCCCCCCCCCCCCCATATCCCAACTTCTAGCACAAATAGCAGCTAATCCTTCCGAGCACAATTTCCCTACCTGCCCCCTCTACCATGTCACTTCTAGCACAACCCCCCCCCCCCAAAAAAAACCCCTCCTGGCACAAATCATTTCCCCATTCCCCCTGCCAACACATCCCCTCATGGCACCCCTCCCCCACTTCACATAATACCACAGTGCCCAAGGCTGCCCACCCCTTGTCCCGGCCCTGCCTGCAACCACGGGTTGACCCCCCCCAACCCCACTGCTGGGTTGGGTGCCCCCCTCCCCCCCCCCGCTGCTGAGTTGGGTGCTCCCAAACTTCTGCAGGGGATCTGGGCTGCTCAGCCCAAAATGCCTGGGCCTATTTTTTGTCCCAATCCGGGCCTGGAGACAAGAAATTAGAAATAATGTATCAGCTTAAGCACATTGTGTTTGTCTATTGTGACTTGTATGAGGATCAGATCATATTGTGGTAAACTACAAAAAAAACAGTTAATTCCAAGGGATTGACATGCTTTTACCCACTGTAAATGGCACCCTATGGTGGACTTTTACTGAACCTATTATCCGGTTATACACAGACTACAACTCTTCATTACACAAGACATTAAGTAATTGAATTCCAGATCACACTGTACCTGTTTAGATTGCTTTATGGTCTGCAGGAGATTGCAGATCTCAGCATGTACTCCATATTGCATGCGGCACACCGCTTTGTAGTGTCCTGGTGCATCAGAGGGAAGGAAAAGCCTTTCGACGCACTCCTGAAAAACAAAAGGATTCAGGCTGTAGAGCATTTAAGGAATTTTTCACAGATTGCTTCAAGGGAAAGGAAAATCCAGGCCTACTATCCACCATAGAGTATCACAAGACAGGCTGATCACATACACAAGACGTTAAGGCCCAAAAAAAGCCTTGTGAATAGCAATTATGGTACAGTTTAAAATGGGCCCTCCAAGTGTGTACAGAATAGTGGAAAAGTCTCAGATTTCTTATACAAATGTTCTGATTCAGTTTCTATTACCCAAGTTCTGGGGGGTTTAACATCTGTTCAAGTTCAACCCATCCATAATTAAATGGCATCTGCAAGGTTTCAATGCAGTAATGCTCAAAGTTTTGAAGATATTCCATATTTAGGTCAATAGAAAAATGGTTTATGAATACTCAATGTTGACAACTCTCAGCCAGTAGATGGAGCTCTAAGTTTTGCAGCCAGGGCCGGCTGTTGTGCGTTGACCTGAAAGTGGACACCTCCACTGGTGAAGATGCAAAGCCTTAAAAAGGCACAGTTGCTAAAACCTGATGTTCCATGCAAAATTAGACTCCTCTCCGAATGGCACCCGCTGATTGATGCTATAAGGAGAAAATTACCCACTAAGCCACCTTCGGAAACTGATACTTGAGGAAATGTTTGATTACTGGACCACCTGCTGTTCTCTGGTTTCTCCTGCCAACCCCTATGTAACCACAGGACAGATGTCCCTTAGATGCCCCCAGCTACATCACTAGCCTAGTCTCAAAATACCAACCTAATCATTCTCTTCATTCGCCTCAAGACCTCCTGCTCTCCGTTACCTCCTCTGCTCACCTGCAGGACTTTTCCAGAGCCTCTCCAATCCTATGGAACTCCTTACCCCAATCTGGCTATCTCCTACTCCATTAGCTTTCAGATGATCCTTGAAAACCCCTCTTCAGATAAGCCTACCTTACCCTACACCTATTTTCATTTTCTCCATCAATTCATCCACCACAGTTACCACCTTTTGTTTCACTTGACCCTCCCTTCTAGACCGTAAGCTCTGACGAGCTGGGTCCTCCGATTCCTCCTGTTTTGAATTGTATTGTAACTGTACTGTCTGTCCTCATGTAAAGAGCTGCGCAAACTGTTGACACCATGTAAATCCTGAATAATAATAATAATAGGGGTCAGCAGACTGAAACACAGGGCACATTCGGGGTTTAGGAATCAAAGACCTGAAGATTCTTCAGCGATCAATTGTGCTTTACTATGGCAGCATTCAAGGGCACTGGGAATAGGAGATGTAAGCACAACTTTGCAGGGAATAAGGTGATTAATAGATGGCATAAGCCTGCCAAAAAAGCATAAAGGTTGGTTGCTTCTATTGGCAAATTGTATAAAGTATGCCTGTTTTACAAGTACATCAGTGTATATGGCTCTAAAGCTGGCCATACACTAAAGGAGATTTAAACCACCCGAGTACATTGACCGACTTCGCAAATGTTTTGAAAGTACTTCCAAAATTTTGTTTGCGTTAACGTTCAGTTTATGGAATTTATAGACTTTCCCCAAACGAAAGCCACAATGTTAGACGTTGGGTTCATGAAAACGTTCCATACTGGACCTTCAAAGTGTCAATACTATTAAAAAAACAGATTTGAACCACCAACTTAAACTAAGCCAAACATTTTGAAGAAAAAAAAAAAAAAAAATACTAGTGTTATGCCCAAGCTTACCTCAATCCTAACTGAATGACATTTGCTTTGCTAGAAACAAATTGGCATGTTTTACCATAAAACCTGTTCGCTTTTCATCCCCCCAGTGTTGGTGATCATCCCCAACCTCTTTCAGCCACTCATTGCTCTGCACTGGCTGCCCGATTACAATGGTGGACTGTGCCTGTACAACACTCATCGGCTGCTTTTAGCCTCCACTAGAGGGATGCCATCGGGGGGGACAGCTCATACACACTTAGGAGGCCTGGTCATCCCTAGGGGCCCAGTCACCCTGGTGTCCCAAGCTGCTGGGAGGGGGTGTCTTTGCTGGATTTTGATGTGTATTTGCTGGATTGGGCTGTCTTTTCTGGAGGGGATGTCTCTTCAGTGAATTCGAATGTCTTTGCGGGATAGGGATGTCCCTTTGTTATATATAAGAGGCTGCCTCTTTGCTGGATTGGAATGAAATGGCAATGTGAAGGAAGATAGTGTGATAATTTTACCACCCCCCCTTTCCTTTACATGCCAATTTCACTGTGAAATGGGCATGTAAAGGAAGAAGAGGTGAAATGTAGTGGTGGCAGGCTTAATATTTCTTGGCCAAAATATATTGCTTACTGTTAAATCTTGAAAGCACCGATGACATGGAATACACTCTTCATTTTCATATATTAAGTTGTAGTGTTAAAATAAGTGGGAATGTGGGTGGTCAGGTCCAGGGGCCCCAGCCTAAAACGGTGTAAGAGGCCCCAAAACTTTCGATAGCTGCCCTGGGCATGGGGAGACCATGCAGGTGCCCATTTGAAGAAGCATTGTTACCCTATAACAGAAAGTAGTAACCCACAATCTTCATACCAGGATCAAAAAGTTTAATAAAAGCTGCAGAATGTAACGTTTACCTTGAATCTGAGAGATTGTTGTGTTTATATCGACTTTCACTTATGAAAAGGGTTTGGCGCGTTCATAAAGGACAAACATTCTGTACTCTAGCCCCAAAGAAAGTGGGACGCCATAAAGTAAATAAAGGGAAAATGCGCAAGCTAGAAGATAAAGCTGTAAATCGCATTTAACATCTCCATTTGGTAGTTTTGAGTTTTGGAGGGTACCTACCTTTGTAACGTCATAGAGGGTGATCTTCCACAACTCACCAGTGGGGGATGTGCAGTTAGCGTTCAGGCCGACCATGCGGTAGAGCAGATAGAGTAGCGGGTCGCTAAGAACGCGTTCCATGTCACTGCTGAGGCCCCAGTCCAGGGCAGAGTACACCACCTTCCCTAGCTGCTCAATAACCTGGTAGAGAAGACATGACCAGTTACAGGCTCACCAACAGTTACCCTTCTAGGTGCCCCCCCACCCAACTCCACAATTTTCACTGAAGGCAGCTCATAACAGACCTGAATCTGGTGCCAATTTTAAAGCAGTTGAGAAACCCTCACGACTTGGCTTGATTTAAATGCATAAGGGTCCTGGTGTGACTGTAGTGTTACGTTTATAAGGGTTGTGTCCAAAAGCCCCAACACATTTGCCATCAAGCTTCAGAAGTAGTTTGAGGTGTGCAGGAGCGATGTTCAGTCAGGTGAGACAGGTGAGGCAGGGTCTCACCTGCCATGAACATTACATTTTTTTTTTCAACTCTAGCTTCGAGGGTTGTAGCTCAGTGATCCGAGGTCAGACCCCAAATTTGAAGGGTAGATAGCTCCTACGACCTATGGTTCCAGAGATATGGGGCTCCTTGCATAGCCTGTCAGAAGCTACATACAGAGCAGCCAGTTTAAAAACACAAGCTGGCACACTGAGCCAGGGCATTGATAATGGGTCGTGGATGGGTATTCCAGCATGACAATGACCCACACAGCCAAGGCAACAAAGGAGTGGCTTAAGAAGCACCTTAAGGTCCTGGAGTGGCCTAGCCAGTCTCCAGACCCTAATCCCATAGAAAATATGTGGAGGGAGCAGAAGTTTCGAGTTACCAAACGTCAGCCTGGAAACCTTAATGACTTGGAGAATATCTGCAAATGGGTGGAACAAAATCCCTGAGACTACAACAAACATCTGACCTATGATCGCCAACAAGGGTTTCTCCACCAAGTACTAAGTCATGTTTTGCGAAGGGGTTAAATACTTATTTCACTCATTAAAATGCAAATCAATAACTTTTTTAAAATGCTATTTTCTGGATATTTTTGTTATTCTGTCTCACTGGTAAAATAAAGCAACCAATAAAATTATAGACTGATAATTTCTTTGTCAATGCCAAAACGAATAAAATAAGCAGCTGATCAAATACTTTTTTCCCCCTCCTTGTATGCATCCAAAGGTATCTTCATAGGAAAAATTACCAGTTACATTAAACTATTTCTACAATGTTCGACAAATTCGTTAATACGGAAATACCCGAACAAAAACCCGTTTAATTCGGAAATTCTGAATGATAAACTAATAACTTAACTAATACTAATTGGAAGTATTGGAAATTCCTTTTAAATTTGGCTGTTAGTGAACGTAACGAATACAAATTTATCCAAAGTCACGAATTATCCGAAACAAATGCCGCATCTAAACAAATGGAAAACGAATACAATTTTTTATTATATATTAGTTACGTTCCATTTGTTTAGATGCGACATTCGTTATTTCAGATAATTCATAATGTCGGATAAATTCGTATTCGTTACATTCACCAACAGCCAAATTTGAAAGGAAATTCCAATACCTATAATTTAAAAGTTATTCATTCGGACAGACCCCCCTTTCGAAAATTCCGAGCCCCCCCTTTCGAAAATTCCGAGCCCCCCCTTTCGAAAATTCCGAGCCCCCTCCCCCTTCCGAAAATTCCGATCCCCCTCCCCCTTCCGAAAATTCCGATCCCCCTTCAGAAATTCCGATCCCCCTCCCCCTTCAGAAATTCCGATCCCCCTTTCAGAAACTCCAATCCCCTTTCAGAAATTCCGATCCCCCCCTCACAGAAATTCCGATTCTCTAATTATCTAATTGTGATAATGAATGATTTGATAAAACGAAAAAAAAAAGTAATGAAACAATTTTTCGGCAGTGCACATATCAGCCCAGAAGTGACGTCAGATGTCACTTTTTGGGTCACAAGGGGAGAAGAGCGGATGCGCATGTCCGCTGTTCTCCTTTGCCCTCTAGCCGCAGGCACCCGCCCACGTCGCTCCTAGGCCCGCAGATCTGCACAAACAAATCAGATTTCAGGCATCACCCTGCAACAAAAAAAAAAAAAAAAAAAAAAAACATTTTTGGTGAGATACTCCCAATAGGAAATCACGTCTAAAGGGATGCAGACCCTGCAGCTTTCCTCAGAGCCCTGCAGGTGCTGCAGCTGATTGAGAATTATGAAACCACTCCCATTAGATTCACTTTCCCACGAACACAGGGATTTCTTCAGAACAAAAAGGTCGGAATCTGCAACAAAGTTTCTTATAATCCTTGTAATGTACACAGATCACCCAGAGAGTTTTTTTCTCTCAACAAAAGTGGAGTTACACTTTAAGCTACATTTTTCTAAAATGCATGTATTACCGCACAAATGTGATTGAACCCTAAATGTTTGGAAGGTAAGGCAAGAACAAAGCTGATGGTTACCTTTTCCTCCGATTGACAAGATCCCACCATACCTAGAAGGCACAGAACACATGGTTAGTGGAGAACATGAGAAAGTACAGAAAATCCTTTTCAGAGCAAAAAGCCTAAAAAGCAAAAAACATGCACAGCGAGGAAAATACTAAACAAGACATGTATATACTAAACTAGAAATATTGTTCATCACCAAGAGGGGATCTATGGAATTTGTTAACCACTTAACCTCCAGGAGATTTTACCCCCCTTCATGACCAGGCCATTTTTGCCATTCAGCACAGCGCTACTTTAACCGCTTCCCGACCGCCTCACGCAGATATACTGCAGCAGAAGGGTACGTACAGGCAGAATAACGTACCTGTACGTTGCCCTTTAAGAAGCAGCTTGCGGGCGTGCGCACCCGGCGGGAGCTCCATGAGCGTAAACGCGGGTCCCGCAGACTCGATGTCCGCGGGGAGGAAGAACGGGGAAATGCTGATGTAAACATGCATCTCCCCGTTCTGCCTGACACTGATCACCGCTCCCTGTAATCGGGAGCGGTGATCAGTGACGTGTCACAAAGCCCCTCCCCCCCACAGTTACAATCTCAACCCTAGGACACACTTAACCCCTACAGCGCCACCTAGTGGTTAACACCTTCACTGCCAGTCACATTTACACAGTAATCAATGCATTTTTAATTGCACTGATCGATAATGTTAATGGTCCCAAAATAGCGCCAAAAGTGTCCGCCATAATAAAAAAATAAAAAATAAAAAAAAAATCGCTGATCGCCGCCATTACTAGCAAAAAATAAAAAATGCCATAAAACTATCCCCTATTTTGTAGACAATAACTTTTGCGCAAACCAAACTTATTGCGATTTTTTTACCAAAACTATGTAGACGAATACGTATCGGCATATACTGAGGAAAACCTTTTTATACATTTTTTGGGGATATTATAGCAAAAAGTAAATATTGCTTTTTTTCTTCAAAATTGTTGCTTTGTTTATAGCGCAAACAAAAACCGCAGTGGTAATCGAATACCTCCAAAAGGCGGCTCTATTTCTGGGGAAAAAAAAATCACGTCAATTTTGTTTGGGAGCCAGGTCGCACGACAGCGCAATTGTCCGTTAAAGCGACGCAGTGCCGAATCACAAAAAGTGCTCTGGTCTTTGGCCAGCCAAATGGTCCGGGGCTTAAGTGGTTAACTTAATTGTGCAATGCTTACTCAATATATATTTACCATGTGCCAATCCAAGTTCCCCTCAGAAAATCTCTAAAGCCCCTTCTAATCTCACCCAGATAATATACCCCCTTCAAATTCAAGACCTTAACATTTAACCTATGGCCAACCAATTTCCATTAACACTTAACCTATGGCCAACCAATTTCCATTAACACTTAACCTATGGCCAACCAATTTCCAATGTACCCTGCCATGTAAGCCAGTGGTTCTCCCCTTGTCCTCAAATACCCCTAACAGGCCATGTTTTGGGAATTTCTCTTAGAGAAAATCGCTTTCCAAAATACCAAGCCATTGACCGATTTAAAGCACCTGCGCAAGATAAAGGAAAACCTGCAACCATGGCCTGTTGGCGGTAGTTGACAGGGTTGAAAATCCCCGAAGTAGGCTCTACCCATAGTTGCCTCTGTTCTGGGCCCATCTTGTGGCCAACTGGAGGAGCCTACATGGCAGCTTAACACTACTAATTGGAAAAAAAAAAAAGTTTAGGTTACACAGGTCATGATCTCAATTAAAAAATAGAATTCAAGCTAAATCTAAAAACACACAAACTTGCTGCAAGCATATCAAAAAGTCCATATAGTTCAATATAACCAGAAAAACCTCATACTAGGAGGTCACAGCCTACGTACCACTTACCAGCAGATTGAGCAAAAGAGACAGCTCCATCCTGGTGAATGAAGATGCTCTCCACTCCACGCAGCACTGGCAGCGGCCTCGAAATCTGACGGATCTGCTGGCACTTATAGCTGCATTGGTAGCACAGGGCCCAGGCCTGTTCCTCTGTGATGGCTTGTCCCGAATTCTTCAATATCTCTTTCAGCGTCGCCTTGTGCTGAGGCTCTGTGGAGCCCCAATCGGTCATTGCTCATGTGTCCCCCCTCCTTGAAGGGTCTTCACCAAACTTCCAAAAGCCAGAAAGTAGCTCTACAGTACACCAGAGGCCAATCATGTGGCTTCCACCAAACCTGAGCACTTGCCCCTGCCTGCCTTTTGTAGGCCCCACCAGGCCCAGCAGGCTGCAATTTCCAATCGGCTCCAATTAAGACCCAGAGTCTTAACCCCGTGCTGCCCTTGTGCATCACAGAGTGGCCGAATGTTCAGGTGATTACATAAGGACTTCTAAAATGGAGATGTCCATTACACCGTGGTTGAAATGGACATCATGGATAAGTAAGTCCAGCTTTCCAAACTCATGTCTAAAGGAGATGTAAATAATATTTGGACATTTAGTTTGCTAAAGCACTGTGTATCTTAAACTTTTTTCATAATTTTTTAATTACGCCCCCCCCCCAGTGATGGCTGAATGGCATTTCTCAAGGTGGGTTTCCTGATGCTGACAACAGCAGACCATGCCTGTGGAAATGGCCACTTGTAGTCTCCACCATAAGCCCGTGTGAGAGGCTGACAACGCAGGAACACAATTGGAAGACAGGGACAGAGGGTTGTCACCCTATTACAGGAAGCGCCTGGGCAAGGGTCTTCATGGCTGGATCACCAGGGGCTATTTTTAGGACGGGTTCACATACGCTATATTGTCAAAAGTAATGGGACGCCTGCCTTTACACACACACATGAACTTTAATGGCATCCCAGTCTTAGTCCGTAGGGTTCGATATTGAGTTGGCCCACCCTTTGCAGCTATAACAGCTCCAACTCTTCTGGGAAGGCCGTCCACAAGGTTTAGGAATATGTCTATGGGAATTTTTGACCATTCTTCCAGAAGCACATTTGAGAGGTTGGACGAGAAGGCCTGGTTCGCAGTCTCCGCTCTAATTCACCCCAAATATGTTCTGTTGGGTTGAGGTCAGGACTCTGTGCAGGCCAGTCAAGTTCTTCCACCCCAAACTCGCTCATCCATGTCTTTATGGACCTTGCTTTGTGCACTGGTGGGCAGTCATGTTGGAACAGGAAGAGGCCATCCCCAAACTGTTCCCACAAAGTTGGGAGCAACTTTCACAGGCAGCGGGGGTTACACACTCCCTTGTGTGCAACATTTCGGGGCAGATCTTGGGAGACAGCAGTGAATAGGGTGTGCCCAGGCTTCCACTCTTCTGGGAAGGCTGTGCACAAGGTTTAGGAGGGTGTCTATGGGAATGTTTGACCATTCTTCCAGAAGAGCATTTGTGAGGTCAGGCAATGATGCGGACGCGAAGGCCTGGCTCCTAGTCTCTGCTTTAGGACCCCTTTCACACTGAGGCGCTTTTTAGGCATTTTAGCTTTAAAAATGCGCCTGTAAAAAAAGTCCTGCAAGCAGCATCTTTGGGGTGGTTTGGGAGCGGTGTATACACTGCTCCCAAAAACGCCCTGCCCATTGAAATGAATAGGTAGCGCTGCCGAAGCCCCTGCAAAGCGCTTTGGCAGCGCCACAACATGGGCCCTTTTAACCCTAGTTAAAAGCGCCCCGCTAGCGGCCGAAAGGTGCCGCTGAAACGATGAAAAAGCACCGCTAAAACTAACGGCGCTTTACTGCTAACGCACTCCCGCCCCAGTGTGAAAGTAGCCCAATTCATCCCAAAGATGTTCTATGGCAGGGATATGCAATTAGTGGACCTCCAGCTGTTGCAAAACTACAAGTCCCATCAGGCATAGCAAGACTCTGACAGCCACAAGCAAGACACCCAGAGGCAGAGGCATGATGGGACTTGTAGTTTTGCAACAGCTGGAGGTCCGCTAATAGCATATCCCTGTTCTATGGGTTCCTCCACCCTAGACTCGATCATCCATGTCTTTATGGACCTTGCTTTGTGTACTGGTGGGTAGTCATGCTGGAACAGGAAGGGGACATCTCCAACCTGTTCCCACAAAGTTGGGAGCATGAAATTGTCCAAAACGTCTTGGTATGCTGACGCCTTAAGAGTTCCCTACACTGGAGCTAAGGGGCCAAGCCCAACCCCTGAAAAATAACCCCACACCATAATCCCCCTCCACCAAATGGTTTGGACCAGTGCACAAAGCAAGGTCTATAAAGACATGGATGAGCGAGTTTGGGGTGGAGGAACTTGAATGGCCTGACCTCAACCTCAATGGAATACCTTTGGGATGAATTAGAGCGGAGACTGCGAGCCAGACCTTCTTGTCCAACACCAGTGCCTGACCTCACAAAGGCTCTTCTGGAAGAATGGTCAAACATTCCCATAGACACACTCCTAAACCTTGTGGACGGCCTTCCCAGAAGAGTTGAAGCTGTTATAGCTGCAAAGGGTGGGCCAACCCAATATTGAACCCTACAGACTAAGACTGGGATGTCATTGAAGGTCATGTGTGTGTAAAGGCAGGTGTCCCAATATATGAATATACCTGGAATTGTTCTTTCTAGTATTTTTATATTTACTTGTGGTGTTTTTCCTTTCCATAAATTATTTTGTATTCATTTTCAACATACAAGAAAATTTGACTGCTCCATGAATCAATTCCATAGCAAAGCTCCCTTTCTCCTCACCCCTTCTGGAAGTGCTTAAAACTACACTTTACATAGTTTGTTTGGACCAACTCCAAGCTGGCCCAAACAAACTATGCCCCTCACTAACATGTGAGGCCGCTGGATGTGCTGTATATACTGTATATAGCTGAGGCTACATACAGCATACAGCACCGTGTTCCGGGTGCGAGACGCGACTTCCTGTCTCGTAACCCGGAACACAGTAGAGTCTATCTGAGCGGCGCTCGGCCGTTCATAGAAAGCGATGTATTCTAGCAATGAATACAAAGCTTCCTCCGATTGGCTGAGTAGAAATGATGGCTTATGACGTCACAACCTCTGACTCAGAGAGGCGGGCTGATGATGTCACAACCTCCAATAGACTCTATTGTGTTCCGGGTATGAGACAGGAAGTCTCGGCTCGCCCCCCGGAACCCAGTGCTGTATGTAGCCTCATACAGTGTATACAGCACATCCAGCAGCCTCGCATGTTAGTGAGGGACATCGTTCGTTAGTCTGAGTCAGCTTGGCCCAAATGAACTGCGCAAAGTGCGAAAAGCCGGAGTTCAGCTTTAATTACTGCCTGTGCTGGGCAAGCTCCTCCACCTCTTACTTTCCTACATAACTTTTTATGTAGCTGTCGGAGGAGGAGGGAAAGGGGAATACGGTCCAAACAAACGGCAACTGACCCAGCCTATAATTGGCCTTAACAGCAAGGGCGACACTTCTCAAACAACAACAACAAAGAAAAAAAATCCCAGCTCAACTTACCAGCCAGCCTGCAACAAACTAAATGGTGAGTGACAGCTCCGAGTCCGCTGGGGCTGCTGACATCACATCCAAGATGGCGGCACCCAGCAGCAGTCTCAGGGCTTTTAAATGTAGTGGTAACCCCCATCCCCCTCCCCCCCGTAGGGGCTGCTAAGTGATGTGGCCTGTCTGTCACCCTGCCAGGCCCGGCATTCACTTCCTAGACACTCCAAGAAGATGAACAGTCCGTTGGCTTTGTTTTATTTTACTTATTTATTTTTTTAGGGAATTTAACTTGGATGGGGTATGGGAAATATGGTATGCCCAGTGAAATAATAGCAAAGTTGCTAGGGGCAACTATGTACACTGCTTGTACACTTCTCCAGACTCCTCCAGCACAACTCTTCACTTCCTATCTTGTGGTTCCAGGAACAGCTAGCACACAGTGGTTCGGCCTGACACTGGCTCAGCCCGGCCTTAGCAATAGCCTTTTTGCAGGCAGGGGCCGCGGGCCCCTATAGTGTAACAGAAAATATGTAAAGTCTTGTTAGTGCTAGCTGTCCTTCTGGTGGACTACTACTCCCAGTCAGTCCTCTTCAGGCTCTGCCAGCCCCCCCTGGCTGCATCTGCCCAACTTCACTGCCCAAGACATTGCATTCCTCCCTACTGGCTCCACACCCAGCTCCGACTGTTTCCTCCTAGTCCTCTCTAGCATGTATCTCCAGTCCTCCTGACTTCACATGTCACTCACCAGCCCTCCTGGCTGCAACCGGTGGTTCCCTCCTGAAGACTTGCCCGGCAGTACTAGCACCTGCTGTCCTCTCTGACTCCTCCTGTGCCTCCTGTTCAGATCCTTCATGCTTTCTTGAAGGGCTCTGTCCTGCACCCGAGTCCTAGGCCCAAGGTCACCCCCCCCCCCCCCAGTCCAGGGAGCTCCCTCAAAGGCCCCAACAGCCTAGTACTCCATCCTTGTTTCTTCCACCCGACAACTCCTCCCCAGCTGGGCTGACCCTGGGTATTTCAAGGAGGCCTGCCCCCTGCCCCTCCTAGTTGGGGACTGATCAGGGCTCCCTGAAACACCCCAGACAGCTCCACCTTTCTTCCCCTCCTCTTCTTCTAGAATCCTCTAGAAGAAAGAGGGAGGTAACAGTGAGGTGATACTGTCTGTGAGTCATAGCTGCTACTCCGAGCCACTCCCAGCCGACACAAGCCAAAACAAACAGGCCTACTTTCTAGCTAGGCCTGCCTAAATTTACCTACACTTACCAAAAAAGAAAAATACACTAGCACCTACCTAGGTAGAGAGTGCTACATAAACATTTGCAGAAGGGCTTAACATGCTTAAAATACATTACATGCACATATAATCTTATAGGATTTTAGAAATGAATGATCTGGTGACAGGATCTCTTTAAGCCCAGGCTCTCAGAGAAGGACCTGGATAAGGGAAAGATGTGTCCTCCACCAGGGTCATAGACCGCAGATAAGCAAACCGTCAACACTTGGACAGTGCATTGATGTGCATTATTAACATACACTGCGGCAGCACACAAGTCTAAGCGGTCCATTAATGTTCAAACCATGTTTCCCTTATACGGGTACTCTAGCGCCTTCGCTGACATCGCGGCTGACCTCTGTGTTTACCTGCAGCCGCTATCTCTGCTATCAAGTTTACAGCTTTACAATCAGTTTCGTAACAAATTACTTCTCGTGAAAGTCAACAGCTCGGGGATGCCAAGATCCCATAAAATCCTGGCGGAGCTGATTTCTCTATTATATTAAAAAACACTCATTGGAAAAAGTGCAGATAAATATGTTCCTCCTTCACCACAATGTGTTCTCATACAAAAAATTGATTCATTGCAGAGAAGCTGGAGAAGGACCTTTGTTATAGTTAAAAGTGGAACTGCAGGCAAGAATTGTGAACTTGTGAACTGCATTACTCAATCTTTTTACCCCAGAGGAACCTTTTGAGGTGTCAGGGAGTGAGTGGGGAAGAAAGTCCTATACATTGGAGGTCATTGGAAAGAATACCCCCCTTACAGTGGTGGCCAGAATGGCACCCCTTACAGACAGCTAA
Organism: Aquarana catesbeiana; assembly: GCF_042186555.1. Lineage (NCBI taxonomy): Eukaryota > Metazoa > Chordata > Amphibia > Anura > Ranidae > Aquarana > Aquarana catesbeiana. Next base: position 9,275,874 of record NC_133335.1, read on the forward strand.
AAAGATCATTGGTATAATGCAGCTGGCTCTTCTAAGTGGCTTTGACCCAGGGACTATCCAAGCACCATCAAATTGTAGGTCAATTAGCCAAAGCTCCAGGAATTCCCTAGCAACCAGGAACCCTGGTTGAGAATTACATAGTAGGTGAGGTTGAAAAAAGACACAAGTCCATCAAGTCCAACCTATGTGTGTGATTATGTGTCAGTATTACATTGTATATCCCTGTATGTTGCGGTCGTTCAGGTGCTTATCTAATAGTTTATTGAAACTATCGATGCTCCCAGCTGAGACCACCGCCTGTGGAAGGGAATTCCACATCCTTGCCGCTCTTACAGTAAAGAACCCTCTACGTAGTTTAAGGTTAAACCTCTTTTCTTCTAATTTTAATGAGTGGCCACGTGTCTTGTTAAACTCCCTTCCGCTGAAAAGTTTTCTCCCTATTGTGGGGTCACCAGTCCGGTATTTGTAAATTGAAATCATATCACCTCTCAAGCGTCTCTTCTCCAGAGATAATAAGTTCAGAGCTCACAACCTTTCCTCAAAGCTAATATCCTCCAGACCCTTTATTAGCTTTGTTGCCCTTCTTTATACTCGCTCCATTTCCAGTACATCCTTCCTGAGGACTGGTGCCCAGAACTGGACAGCATACTCCAGGTGCGGCCGGACCAGAGTCTTGCAGAGCGGGAGAATTATCGTTTTATCTCTGGAGTTGATCCTCTTTTTAATGCCAATATTCTGTTTGCTTTATTAGCAGCCGCTTTGCATTGCATACCATTGCTGAGCCTATCATCTACTAGGACCCCCAGGTCTTTTTCCATCCTAGATTCCCCCAGAGGTTCTCCCCCTAGTGTATAGATTGCATTCAGATTTTTGCCAACCAAATGCATTATTTTACATTTGTCTACATTAGACCTCATTTGCCATGTAGTTGCCCACCCCATTAATTTGTTCAGATCTTTTTAGAAGGTTTCCATATCCTGGAGAAGTTATTGCCCTGCTTAGCTTAGTATCGTCCGCAAATACAGAGATTATACTGTTTATCCCATCCTCCAGGTCGTTTATGAGCAAATTAAATAGGATTGGTCCCAGCACAGAACCCTGGGGAACCCCACTACCCACCCCTGACCATTCCGAGTACTCCCCATTTATCACCACCCTCTGAACACGCCCTTGTAGACAGTTTTCAATCCATGTACTCACCCTATGGTCCATGCCAACGAACCTTACTTTGTACAGTAAACGTTTATGGGGAACTGTGTCAAATGCTTTTGCAAAATCCAGATACACCACATCTACGGGCCTTCCTTTATCTAGATGGCAACTCACCTCCTCATAGAAAGTTAATAGATTGGTTTGGCAAGAACGATTCTTCACGAATCCATGCTGATTACTGCTAATGATACCGTTTTCTTTACTAAAATCTTGTATATAGTCCCTTATCATCCCCTCCAAGAGTTTGCATACTATTGATGTTAGGCTAACTGGTCTGTAATTCCCAGGGATGTATTTTGGGCCCTTCGCCATCTCCCCATCCTTTGTAACCAGATGTCCTTCCTCATTCTTTATGGGGCCAATATGGTCTGTCCTCCCTTTTTTACTGTTTACATGCTTAAAGAAATTCTTGGGATTGTTTTTGCTTACCTCAGCTATGTGTCTTTCATGTTCTATCTTAGCTGCCCTAATTGTACCCTTACACTTCTTGTTGCATTCTTTATAAAGTCTGAATGCTGATGATGATCCCTCAACCTTGTATTTTTTTAAGGCCTTTTCCTTTGCTTTTATATGCATTTTTACATTGGAGTTAAGCCATCCAGGACTTTTGTTCGCTCTTTTACATTTATTACCGAATGGGGTGCATTGGCTAATGCCCTTATTTAATATGCTTTTAAAGCAAACCCATCTCCTCTGCGTGTTCTTTGTTCCTAAGATTTTATCCCAATTTATATCTTCTAGCAAGGTTCGTAGTTTAGGGAAGTTGGCTCTTTTGAAATTCAGTGTCTTTGTATTCCCCTTAGGCTTCCCATTTGTGTGATTTATACTGAAGCGAATAGACCTGTGATCGCTGTTTTCCTAAATTGCCCCGTATTTCCACATCCATGATCAGGTCTGTCAGTAGATCCATTAACGCTTTATTCTAGTTGGTGCATCTACCATCTGACCCATAAAATTGTCCTGCAAGACATTTAGGAACTGGCGAGCTTTAGACGAATGCGCGGTTCCCTTCGCCCAGTCTATGTCTGGATAATTAAATGGCTGTGTTAAGTCGGCCATACATGGATCACAATTTGGCAGGTTCAGCAGATACCTGCCGAATTTCAGTCCCTGTTTGGGCAGACTGATTGTACCCAAGTTGAGCCATCAATCTACTTGGGTACAACCAGCCTGTCAGATTTTTCACATGCGATTACTGCCAGCGGTGTTCTCCAGGCCGGAAAGCTCCGCTTGCTCTCCCACCAGCAGAACACAACAGCACTGCGGGAGGGGCACAGCCTTGATGGGGGAATTGAGCCATTTTATTTCCTTCCAACCATGGGTTGAAGGAAAGAAAATTAAATCATCTGAGGGCTGCCTTAGAACCTCAGTTATCTGCCCCACCCAGGGCTGGACTGGAACAAAAATTTGGCCCTGGACTTCATCCAGACTGGCCCACTTTGACAGGTCTCTCCCATGCCGGCTTGCCACCCAAGCCCCCCCCTCCACTAGCCATTAGCCGTTCTACATTATTTCTCTTATAGGCAGTACCAGTGGGGAAGCTAGACATTATTTCACCTGGGGCAAAGAATCAGTTTGGCGCCCCCCCCCCAATGGGACAAGATTAGGCAGGAAAGTGAGGCCGCCCTCCTTCCAGATCATATGATGAGCTTCTCAGTGTTGACTCCTGAGCATCATGTCTGTATTCAGGCGCGCTGCATAACTAGCCAGGGAGAGGAGGTGAGCACTGCGGGGGGGGACAGAGGACCGGAGGGAGGCAGCGGTCCACTGTCACTGAAATCGGCCCACTGAGCCATCGGCCCACCGGGAAACTCCCTGTAGTCCCAATGGCCAGTACATGCCTGGCCCCACCTATATGTCCTATCTTGTCGCTGCACCCATCCAACAGATTCCCATTTCTTATGGATGACTACAGGAATTTATAAACACACAAGAGCCAGTTTGGGAGGAAGTTGGACCACCCATAGAAAAACCATGCAGACACAGGGAGAATATACGAACCCCACACAGGTAGTATACTAATTTGGGGTCGAAAACAAGGGTACAGGTCACCACAATTTAAGCTGGCCACACATGGACCGACTTTTTGCTAATTCACCAGGAATTCCTTGGTGGCCCTGTTGGCACCACCTGGCTCGACAAAAGTCAAGTCAATTCTGAAAAATTCTCAGCCGAACAGCGCTTGCAGCCAATCAGTTGTAGTCACTGTTCAGGTATTCTAACAACCACAGGTTGATTCATACATGCTTGGGAGAACCAAGTCATTTGCCGCATTCGGCCCCCCGAAGCTGAATGAAAGAAATTTTTATGGGTATGGTCAGTTTTAGTCGCCACACTGCTATTTCCCTTCAGCAGCCCCTTTTCTTTACGGCAGGTCTGTTTTTACCACCAGGCCCTTGTGGGCAAATGCCTAGAGCAGCAATTGATGGACTAAATACCCAGTTCTAACTTTAATAAACCCTGAGTTGCAGAGCAACGAGAGTGTTTACTAGCCATGGCATATTGGACAATTGCCTCTGAAGCAGCCGGCATGAGCGGTGAAACCGGTCAGGCTTCCAACCTTGCTCCCATGATGCCAGTTTCTGGGATACCTCCTCCCTTATCTCCTCCATCCATTTAAGGCACTATGAGGGCCCTGCTCATTAGAGCTTACAATCTAAATGCTATTAGCCACATGCTGTGGCCCATTAATACCGTCTACATGTGGGTTGGTTGGTCTTATGCTAAAGTCTATTAGAGGATCCCTTAATGAACCTTGAATGACACTCAGCCATATATTAGTCCCGGAATATATTCTACCATAGGATCCTTTCGAGGATTCTGAAGAACACTCAGTTACAAGCAATATGGAGGAGAAGCTTTAATTTTGTGATTTAGTTCATGTAGACGGTGCCCCCTACTGGGGCACACACACCACATCTTTCCCCCTCTTTTTCTGGGGAGGGGGGGGGATGTTTACACAATATTCCTGCAGCTGCCATGGTTGGGTTTTTAATAATTGGCCAATTTTGATTTGATTTTATTAGTTGGATAGTGGGTCTTGTATGTTCTAGACTATAAGTGTTTAATAAAGTTGTTATCATTCTTTAATTGTTACATGTGTCAGACTTCTATGCCAGGTCTCCTATATACTCCTATATACTGTACATGCATGGTGGAACCATGTGGAACCCACGTAAAAGTATTATTATTTCTGTCCATCCAGCCCTTAGTTTTATGCAGATCTGCCACACAGCACAGGTTTAGCTGGTCTGCTATGGTAACGCAGGTCTTGTCCCTGACCTGCACTATGATTGGACAGTACCAGAGAAGCAGCACACTAATTAGCTCATCTCTCTGTTCTCCTCATATCAGCGTGGTTCTTGCACTGCAGCCCACCTTATTGGCTCCTTGTGCTGCTTCTCTCTCCCCCTTTCTGTGTCTTGCTGTACGTGGCCCACAGGTGGCTGATACCAAGTCATATTGTGATGCACATACTACTGATGTCTTTTAAAGCTTCCTGTAGTTCATAATATATAATAATATAATAATATATCTAGCCTATGTGCAGTATAAATCACTGACCAGGTATTGTGTTCTTTATTTGACACTCTGTTTCCCAAAATATCAAACGTCAAGTCCTTTTATTTTTTTATAAAAACAATTTATTTTACACGTAACAATAATGAGAAAATATTAACATTATTAAAATATATACACACAGAATATATAGTTAGGTATAAAAGGTATAAAGTAGGCATAACCACAAGAAAAATATACTTTCTCCTAAATTCTCCTGAAAGAGCTCTGCTTCTCCAGAACTCACAGGTTTCTCATCTACGACCTCCCCTCTCCACTTCTTCACTTTTTCCGTCCACACTCAAGTTTTCCTATTACAAGCTTTAGGATATTTTTTAGTCCTCCTTTTTACTCCATCCTCTCTCTTCTTTATAACACATAATGCAGAGAAGGAAAATAGAAAGAAAGGAAGACAGGATACAGTACGTACTACTACTTAGGTCACCCCCGTTACATCGAAAAGCCCAAGATTATGTGGTACAGAGTAGGAACCACGTGCTTATTTATTCAGCTGGGGACCCAGGATCTCGTTTTAGAAAGAAGTTCTTCTCTAAAACTGAAACAAAGTGCTCTATAATGACTAAGTCTACTCTTCACAACTGTTTCAACCTCTCCTCCAAAGACTCCAGTTCCCACTCTATTTCGTAAGGCAGGTCAGCATTGACTTGGTCATCCAAATATTTTCGAATGTCCTTGACTTCATCTTCCCAGAATTCTTTGGATATTTCGAACAACTCTTCCATGTTGATGTCTCCGAGCCCTTTCAGGTTCAGACAGCCTTCGGCGGGGATGTGGCCAATAGGCGTCTCCTTGGCGCAGTCTTCTCCATTGATCCTATTGAACATCCACTCAAGAACGCGAATGTTTTCTCCATAACCAGGCCACAGGAAGTTTCCTTGCTTGTCTTTTCGGAACCAGTTGACGTGGAAGATCTTGGGCAGTTTAGCAGATGGCAGGTGCTCCATGCTTAGCCAATGGGCAAGGTACCGGCCAAAGTTGTATCCAAAGAAAGGCCTCATGGCAAACGGATCATGCATGATGACCTTGCCTACAAAAGAAACAACATAAGTTTTTTCAATTACTCCCTTTGGCCACAGTGGTTAGTATTTATTATATGATGCTTTTAAGATGGCTGATATAGGTGGAATTTCATAGTTACTCACCTTTGTGCTCAGCTGCAGCTGTTGCTTCAGACCTCATTGCTGACCCAACAAAGACACCATGTTGCCAACTCATTGCTTCATAAACCAGTGGCACACCTAGAATTTAAAGTGACAAACTGGTTACATAAAATCTTAAACAAATCAACCGTAATATTTAAGACAGGATACCGATTTTCAACGTTCTACAGCAAATCTACTGATATAAAGATTTTTTTCCTCCTTTTTATTTATTTATTTTTTTCTTACATGTTCAGTTAAATTTATTAGCTTTAGATTACATACCTGCAGGTCTACGACCACCAAAGATGATGCCTTCGATAGGTACACCTTCCGGAGATTCCCACTCAGAGTCAATGATCGGGCATTGGCTGGCCGGAGTACAGAAGCGAGAGTTGGGATGGGCAGCAGGTTCACCTGGAACAATGGAATTTTTATTAAAATTTATTGTTCAAGACATGGATCATCCTAGTGTCTGTGATTAAAGTTGTTGGAATGTTTACCCGTATTAATGCCCCATATTTAAGAAAAATATATACAGTAATTATTATAGCTTAAACATGGTTAGTGGACTAAATTAAAATTATGACATGCTTGAACAAGAATAATGCTTGTTGAATTTGATCTTCAGATTTTCTATTTTATGGTAGAATGGGGCCAAAACATTCTGGTGTATAAAATGTGTTAATTATTTTCAGAGTTATGCTCCCCTGGTGGTCTTACCATCTTCAGGTGTCCATTCTTTGTTTTTCCACGAAGTCAAAGTGACTCCAGGTTCAAGTTTGACGCCCATTCCCTCCCAGTAGACTCCACCATCGCTGGTCTCTGCTACGTTGGTGAATATGGTATTTTTTCTGATGGTTTCCATGGCGTTTGGGTTGGTCTTCACAGAGGTTCCAGGGGCTACGCCAAAAAATCCATTTTCAGGGTTGATAGCTCTTAGATTGCCTAAAAAAAAAAAAAAATCAATTATATTATCCAATTAGTATGCAAATTTAGACATCAACAAGATAAATGCTCTTTGGAGGGCAAACGAGATCAGAAAACACTATGTGGTACATTTTCCAATTATGTTTTTTGAAAAATGTTTTTATTTTTAAATCCTATAAATGCACAGACTGCATGCCATTGGCTACTTTGTGGCCTCCTGAAGGATATGTGTTTTGGTGCTCACTCAAGCCAGTGATGGAAAAAAATATTCTTTGGAGATGCATTTACTAAATGGTTTGGATTATTTTATTTACACTAGTTTACTTTGTATGTGAAGTCCATTCCATATGGCAGAGAGAAGCTTCAAACGTGGCACCAGTAATTTGTAAGGAAGCTGTAGGGAGCATAGGTGTGGAAGTATTGATTTGTAAAGGGGCTGCAATAGCAGTTATCTCTAGCAGTCTTGTGTAATTTGTCCCAAGTCTGACTGTCCCCTGAAGCATTTTCCCAGTTTCCATCAACTCCTATAGTATGTTTGCAGTCTCTATACATCTCCTATAGGATACCTGCAGTTTTTGACTATCTCCTGTTGCATCTCTACAGCTTTCTGTAGCATTATATTAGTTGAATATTATAGGTGGCCCTGTAGGGGGCAGCACATGAGGCCCCCAAAGTCAAGTAGGTTGACCACCACTGCTATAAATGACAAAACTTTGGAGAATAATCTACACCTACTAGAGTCTGTATGTATGGTACTGTAGATGCCAACTAATTATTACCTTGTTCATCAAACTTCATCCAGGCAATGTCATCACCAACACACTCAATCTTCCAGCCCGGCAGTGCAGGTCGCATCATGGCCAAGTTGGTTTTTCCACAAGCACTTGGGAAAGCAGCAGCAAAATATTTCTTCTGCCCTTCAGGATTGGTGATTCCCAAAATCTGTGAGGGTCAAGGAACAGAAGTACAATATAAATATAACAATCAAAGATCAAGACAATCTGATATATTTAATTTAAAATGTCACATAAAATTTGCAGAAACAAGCATGCAGCTAATGTAGGTAGAGAATACTTTTTAGGGTCAGTGACTCAAGATGTTGAAGCTTTTTGGATCAACATACGAGCTAGGCAATTAGAACTTCAAAAAATAGCTTTTAAGCCCAACTCCATGGAAGTTTTCTTTTTTTTTTTAAAGTCTCTTACATGCTCTCTAATGCGCACTACTTGGCCTCTCTAATGCTCTAGTGCTGCACTCTGCGCCTGCATTATTATGTGGCATTATCCTCTGCATGATATAGAACCACCACTGCAGAAAGAAAGAGAGGAGGATCGGGGTACCTAACAGTTCAGACCAAAAACAGATCTAAAAAGTTACGTATGCTAAAAAATGTTTTTCAAAATTCATGGGGAGGAGCAGCGGTATTCTGTGTTTATTCGTACCAGCATGTGTTCTGACAGCCAACCTTCTTCTTTTGCAATCCGACTTGCTATCCTTAGAGCGAAACATTTCTTCCCTAGGAGAGAATTTCCACCATAGCCACTTCCAAAGGAGATGATCTCTCTGCGGTCTGGGATGTGTGCAATGAGTGTCAGCTCTGGATTACATGGCCAGTTGTTCACCAGCGGTTCTGCAGAACACATATACAAATATTATTGATTTGCCTGAGACCATTTTCTTTACTTCATATCCAATACAGGTGCATACATTTTGAATACAGTCTCGTTGACCTACTTTTTAGTGGTAAAGGGCAGCCAACCGAATGAAGGCATCGAACAAATTCCCCTTCTCCAAGGGTATCCAAGATAGCCGTTCCCATACGGGTCATGATTCTCATACTGCCCACTACGTAGGGGGAATCCGTCAGCTGAATGCCAATCTTTGAAAGTGGGGAGCCAACAGGACCCATGCTGAATGGGATGACATACATTGTACGACCTACCAAAAAAAAAAGGCCATATAGACATTAACAACAAAGCTAGTTGTTTAAGCATTGAGATTGCCTAAAAGGTGTTGTGCTAAAAGCAAAGTTCAGTGGGTCGTTTGGGGACCCCATTGCCGTACCTTTCATGCAACCTGGGAATCTGGACTTGAATGCTTTCTCAAAATCATCCTCGGACATCCAGCGACCTAGTTGGCTTAGTCCGCTTTTGGCAATAGGCACCGTATCTCTTTGTTCTTGAGTAACTATCACAGTTTTGCTTTCAATTCTTGCAACATCACGGGGATCCGTACGAGCCAGCCAACTAATATGGTGAAAAGAGAAAAAAAAGTGTTAATAAGTGAACTCTGTAAATGCTAAATGCTAAGTTCTATGACTACTAGTATTTCAGAATGAATTCTCAAATCTTTCCCAGCCTACGATAGCATAGACTTACGTACCAGTTCTCATATTTGGGCAGGCTCTTGATCATGCCAGTCTCTTCCATCTGGTGGATGAGCTTCTTGTTCTCCTCCTCGGAGCCATCACAGATGTGGATGTTATCTGGCAAGCAAATGCGGGCGTTGGAAACGATAAAATCGACCACATCGGAACTTAAGCTGTTCAGATCTCCATGAGTCACGATGCCTGCAATGTTCAGCTCTGTCTTCTCCTGGGATGGCATTTTGATGTCAGGTATTCTTTGTTAACCTTTGGAGAAATAGAGGTTTAAAATCATGAGTGTTTAAAAACTACACTGGCAGTATATAAAATAGCAAATATTCTGAATTCAGATATAGGAATAATTGTTAGAACTTGATATTGTCTTTTTGTATCTTCCCAACCAGTTCCCCAAATGCCATTGCAAAGCCGAAGGATGGAGATTGGAGAGAGATTTCTGCAGCATATTTGGCAAGTACAGAATCACAGTATATATAAAATAATATGCAAAGTGGTTGGAAGTAAGCTTTAAAATAGCAAAGATGTTTTTCCTTCCATAGGTGGAAGGAATCTCAGCTGGTCCGTGCTGAACAGACCGAGATTCAATCCATCTATGGGCAGGCTGGTTGTACTGAAGGTGATTCATTGATTGACTTTGGTGCAACCAGCCAGTCATATTTTTCGCATTGTGTCCTGCTGGCTGAGAAGGCTCCCTCCTGGCAGAACGCAGTAGCTCAACAGGAGGGATTCCCCCATCATCACTGAATGTGTTGATGGGGAAATTAAGCAGTTTTCTTTCCTTCCACCCACGGTGGAAGGAAAGAAAATTGCATCATCCATGCCCTGCCTTAAACAAAGAGAAAGTGAGAGATGTTTCTGGATGATGAATACCAATGTTACATGTTTCATGGAACAAGATCCGCTTCTTCAAACACAGAGACCCTCAAAATGTGAACTATCATAGGCAAGCATGCATCGATTGCAGGGTTTCTCAACTAAGGTTCCTCCAGAGGTCTCTAGGGGTTCCTTGAGCAATGAGCAGTTTCTGCCTCTCAGATAAGTTTCCACCGACACCATTGATCTTTTTAACTATCAGTAAGGGGGGAATTCTTCTCAATGACCACAAGTGTAAGGAGCATTCTTCTCAATGACCATCACACAATTGTATCATGAGCTGTAGATATGGTAATTTTTAGCAGGGGTTCCTTCTAACCGAAAAGTTATTTCAAGGGTTCCTCTGTGTTGAAAAGGTTGAGAAAGGCTGGACTATTGAGTGTCTCATCCTATCCCATCCCAAACTTGTCCCTAGGGCTAGTGGGAAAGCATGGGCATGGGGGGAGGAATGCCCCTGCCCTGGCCAGCAGGCCACTGTTGGTAATGGAGAGAACTGCAATCCTGTTCATTACCATCTGTGGCCTGGCTGCCATAACGTATGATGACCGATACCAAGGACTGCAAAATCACATTGAATTGGAGAAATTGAGTATTGGAGGGATTATTATCATGTGTTATACATTTATGGTAACGCCATGTGTTCACCTTTTCCTTTTTTTTTTTTTCTTGTAAACTATTTTTAAACCTTAAGGTACGGTAATACTTTTATCTTTGTAATAGTAAATATTTTTTATTATGTTTTATGACTTTGTGACACAGCATAATTCTAGTAATAGGTGTCGTTATAGTCCCACCTTTCTGAATTCTTTTCTACTAAAAATACAGAAACTTATTTTATGTTACTTTCCAGTTTCCAGTTTAGGGAAAATAGCTATGGTCTTTTGAAAGTCACAGCTGGCAAGTGTGTAAAGAGGCAAAATGTCCAACCTTGCCCCAATGCCACAATTTTTCTCTGCCTTTTAATATTGCTCTTAAATAATTTCCATTCTGAACAGAATAGTAAGGTGAATAGGGAAAGGGATGATGTGGAGGGATGGGGATGTTGTAGAACAGTCATTCTCTACCATGGTTTATCCAGAGGTTTCTAGGGGTTCCTTGAGCTGTGGCTGATTGACCACCTATCTGATGTTGCCTTCATAGTTCCAGGTTTCAATAACATGACACCAATGATCTTTTCAGCTGACTGTAAGGCTTTATGTACACTGGACATTTTTACAACCTCTCCTGAACGATTTAATTTGCCAGATAGTAGCCCACATTTAAAATGTCCGTTTTGCTACATTTACATGCCGCGTTTAGCTGCGTTTTGCCGCGTTTGCATTTAGAAGCTTTTTAAAAAATAAAAAAATTATTTTTTTTTCAAACACTTCTAAACGAAATGCACCTAAACATGAGTTACCACATTTATAAGCGTTCGCCGCTTGAAATGCCTCTAAACGCAGCGTCTGAACCCATTTTTTTTGCGTTCCAAAAAAAAGCCTCTAAACTCAGCATTCTTCCCACTGATCACCAATGTAAGGAACATTCTTCCCACTAATCACCAATGTAAGGAACATTCTTCCCACTAATCACCAATTTAAGGGACATTCTTCTCACTGACCACCAATGTAAGGAACATTCTTCCCAATGATCACCAATGTAAGGAACATTCTTCCCAATGATCACCAATGTAAGGAACATTCTTCTCACTGATCACCAATGTAAGGAACATTCTTCTCACTGATCACCAATGTAAGGAACATTCTTCCCAATGATCACCAATGTAAGGAACATTCTTCTCACTGATCACCAATGTAAGGGACATTCTTCTCACTGATCACCAATGTAAGGAACATTCTTCTCACTGATCACCAATGTAAGGAACATTCTTCCCACTGATCACCAATGTAAGGAACATTCTTCCCACTGATCACCAATGTAAGGAACATTCTTCTCACTGATCACCAATGTAAGGAACATTCTTCTCACTGATCACCAATGTAAGGAACATTCTTCTCACTGATCACCAATGTAAGGGACATTCTTCTCACTGATCACCAATGTAAGGAACATTCTTCTCACTGATCACCAATGTAAAGAACATTCTTCTCACTGATCACCAATGTAAGAAGCATTTTCCTAATGACTCCCGATGAACTATTCTTAGCAGGGGTTCCCTGAGACCCGAAAATTATTTCAAGGGTTACTCTGGGGTAAAAAGGTTGAGAAAAACTGCTGTAGAGCTTTAACCTGAATGCCCCTATAATTCATACAAGAGTATGTGGTACATTTTCAAACCACATCACTCTCTCAAACACAGCAGGGCAGCCATATTGGTGGCCAAACCACTGCCCAGCCAATCAATTTTCTGGGACCTGGCCGAATCACAGAACCTGGAGTCAAGAAGTACCTCCAGTCTGCATCATATCGGCGGGTCCTAGTGAGTCGATAGGCTGCGTTCGCCCAATGCTAGTGTAGCACATCATCAAAATGGCCGTACACCTAACAATAGACAGGTATACGTAACAATATCAAGAACTAGCAATTCATTCCCAGGCATTTATACAAATTATAGGGGGAAAAAAGATTAATAATGCAAGCAAATACACAATACACAAAATACAGAAATATGCAAAACTTGACAAAAATTGTTAGAAAAAAAAAATCATCATCAAAGCAGAGTGTGAAAAAATATAAATGAAGTTGCACTTACAAGCAAAGAGTAGTAGAAAGTTGTAATTCTTCCTTCTTCTTCTTCTTCTTTAAAGTCAAGTAGATCAGTTTTCTTCATGACATCAGGTGAAAAGCCGGTTCTTTAAATAGTAACAAGTAACACAGACTCCGCCCCCAGCCCCCCCACTCCCCCCTCCTCTCGCAGGTCTGTCCCTTCGTCATATTGATCTGTTTCGGCTCTCAGACCTGCAAACAAGTTTTTGTCGTAAGAGAGTTTCTGATCAACAAAATTCCTTTAAGAGCTAATGATTGATCGGGAAGTGGAATACAGGATACACCGTGTACCATCATATCGCCCGGGGCCACAGGACACAACAACAGAAAAAAACACCTTCCCCAACATAAAAAATTATTCTTGGTGGACTGATTTATGAAAAAACTTTTTTTTTTAATAGAGATGTATTTTTTTTATTCTAAGCTTGCATTTCTTTTTTTATTGAAATTGCACAGAACTATTTACATATGAATTATCATTTTTTATTTTTTATTTTTAGCTTACGTTTCCTTTTTTATTGGCATTACACACAATTATTTATACAGGAATTATCTTTTTTTTTTTTTTTTTATCTTAAGCGTAAATTTCCTTTTTTATTGCAATTACACAGAAATATTTATATAGGAATTATCTTTTTTTTTAATTTTAAGCTTGCATTTCCTTTTTTATTGGAATTGCACAGAACTATTTACATATGAATTATTATTATCACGTTTCCTTTTTTAGTGGCATTATACACAAATATTTATAGAGGAATTATCATGTTTTTTATTTTTTATTTTAAGCTTACATTTCCTTTTTTTATTGGAATTACACACAAATATTTATACAGGAATTATCATTTTTTTTAATTATTTTAAGCTTACATTTCCTTTTTTATTGTAGTTGCACAGAACTATTTACATATAAATTATCTTTTTTTTAATTTTTTATTGTAAGCTTACTTCTCATTTTTTTATTGTAATTGTACATAAATATTTACATATGGATTATCATTTTTTTATTTTAAGCTTACGTTTTCTTTTTTAGTGGAATTGCACACAAATATTTATACAGGAATTATCTTTTTTTTTTTTTTTTTTTTTTAAGCGTACATTTCCTTTTTTATTGCAATTACACACAGATATTTATATAGGAATTATCTTTTTTTTTATTTTAGGCTTACATTTCCTTTTTTATTGTAGTTGCACAGAACTATTAACATTCGAATTATCATTTTATTTTTTATTTTAAGCTTATGTTTCCTTTTTTTCTTGGAGTTACACACACAAACATTTATACAGGAATTATAATTTTTTAAATTTTTTTTTTATTTTAAGCTTACGTTTCCTTTTTTATTGTAAGTGCACAGAACTACTTACATTCAAGTTATCATTTCATTTTTTTATTTTAAGCTTATGTTTCCTTTTTTAATGCACTTACACACAAATATTTATACAGGAATTATCACTTTTTAAGCGTACATTATCTTTTTTATTGCAATTACACAAAAGTATTTATATAGGAAATATCTTCTTTTTTTTTTTTTTTTTTTTGAAGCTTGCGTTTCTTTTTAATTGCAATTACGAAAAACTATTTGTGTAGAAATTTATTTAAATTTTTTTTATTTTAAGCCTACATTTCCTTTTTTCTAATTTGAATTACACAGAACTATTTATACTGCATTTAGTTTATTTTTATTATTTTATCATTGTCCTTTTAAGCTAGGCTCATAATACGGGACGCAACGCACAAAAATAGCACATCCCTTTTGCCGGCATGCAGCGGTGCCATGAATTCTTAAAGTGGAACTGAACTTCCCTTCCCTTCAATGGTCCTCTTTCCCTGCTGGCGCTGGCATCTTCTGCTGGGTGCCAGTCTTCGGCCGCCAGCTGACGCATTTCGCCCTGCCCACAGGGACCCCATTTCGAAGCCCTGTGGGTGGGCCTAGATTCTCCCAGGTCATGCCTCTGATGCATTTTGCACTGCCCACAGGGACCCCATGACTAAGTCCTGTGGGTGGGCCCAGATTCTCCCAGGCCACGCCACTGATGCATTTTTCTCTACCCGCAGGGACCCCATGACTAAGCCCTGTGGGTGGGCCCAGATTCTCCCAGGTCATGCCGCTGATGCATTTTGCTCTGCCCACAGGGACCTCATGACTAAGCCCTGTGGGTGGGCCCAGATTCTCCCAGGCCATGCCCCTGATGCATTTTTCTCTGCCCACAGGGACCTCATGACTAAGCCCTGTGGGTGGGCCCAGATTCTCCCAGGCCACGCCCCTGATGCATTTTTCTCTGCCCACAGGGACCCCATGACTAAGCCCTGTGGGTGGGGTGAAACATGTCAGGGTGTGGCCTCGGAGAAGCCGGGGTGAAGCCATTATGATTCTGTGTGTGGTGCTTCCTTCTTGTTCTTTCTACATGTGTATACCAGAGCCAGGACGGGCTTTTCTTAGCGCTGGCACCTACCTTCGACGTGAGTCACCAGAGACGCATGGGGTGAGTGCTTTGAAAGGCGCCCGTAGGCTTTTCTGCACTTTATAACGCACACGTGCTTAGGTAGGAACAGCACTGATCCCGAGCACTGGCCCAGTTTAAACAGGCCGTTTGGTGCCAACATCTGTCATTAGTACACATGAGCGCCGGCACGCACGTGTATGCGCGCTTGCACAGGTGCGCGCCCATGTATGCGCATGTGCATTAGGAAGTGCCCAATTTCTGCAAGCACGAATGGGAACATGTATTAGCCTGTGCATAGAAGTTTGTCCAGAGGAGCCATCTCACCTATTGGCATGCCCTTCCTTACAATGTAGTCTTTTTTTATTATGGCAGAGGAGACCCTGTATGTCTCTTCATAAAACCCTATTTGCTAACAATTTTTTTTTTCTAATTGTACACCGAAGTCCATAAATGCGCAGAATTCATCATTTTACAGAAGTAATATCTGGGTGTCAAGAAAAAATTTGCACATGGAATTCCACCATCTGTAGCTGACCAATGGAAAAAGACAGAAGACTCAGGACGTGGAAAAATTTATTGGGGGTGGGGGGGGGGGGGCATGGACCTCATTGAAAAGGGGGGAATTCTCTGTGGGAGCGCATACTGTGCTGTGGATGCTTTCATATTATGGCATGGCCCCAAATTTGTACAACTCCACCTTAATCACCTCGGTTTTATAAGATATTTATTTATTTTTATTTAATTTTTTTTTTTTTTTTGAATAAAAGATGAAAAAAAAAAAAAAAATTATTTATTTATTTATTTATTTAACACTAGCAAGTGCACAATGAATTTATGGATCAATTATTTATTTAGTTTTGCCCATAGAGGCCTTTTTCAAATGAGAGGAGAGGGGAAAGAAATGCACAATAAAATGTTGGCTCTTCTCATCCCTCTCCCCCCCCCCCCCCTTCTTTTTTTTTTTTTTTTTTTTTTTAATATGAAACAACTTCACTTTTTTTTTTTCCTGGAATTAGGGGTATAATGATGGATTGGTGCACTGAGAGATAATAGGAACATGAATAGCTAGGGAGCTTGGGGCCCTCAACTGGGGGGGGGGTGTCGGAGCAAATTCAACTTTTATAATATATTGTATGTTAAGAGGGGAAGTGATTTTTACCTTTTTTTTTTTTCTCTTCTTCTTCTTTTTTCTCTTGTTTTTCTCTTTTTGAATAGAACATTTTGATATGTGTATATAGAGTTTTTGGATATTATGTACTGAGTATTGAGTACTGCTTGGACCTTGCAGAAGGGGACATACCCTGAAAGCTTGTCCTGAAAAATATATGTATGTTCGTGCAAATAAAAAAAAGTATCACGGACAGTACTCAATTTTGTAAATGTATTATATGTATTATATAATTATGTAAATGTTTTATATGGACGTTTGTCTTTGTCCTTAGTTGACTGTTAAGCTGAATTCTAATAAAATAAAAAATTTAATTATAAAAAAAAAAAAAAGAATAAAAGATGAAAAAGGCAAATACAGAATATACATACACATGTAAGAAATAATTATTATTATTTAATTTTATAGGATAATTCTATATTTTTATTTTTTATAGGCTATTTTATTTCTTTTTATTCGTTCCAAAAAAAAAAAAAAAAAAAACGATCATTCCTTGGTCTGATTTTCCACTTTCTACCAATATATCCACAGCTAACTTTCATGTTATGGATGCAAAGAAAGATTGAATAACTTTTTCATATTTCGAACACAGAAACCGGACTTCTGTGTTTACAAGTGATTGTGCTGAGCAGGCACCAAAGGGTCTGAGCCAGAGGTGGTGGAACTGAGTTCCACCAAGTTTCCCGTGAAAAAAAGCCCTGTTCTTTATACTTTCAAATAGAGTTATTTATATCATTAAATAGGGGTTCAGTAATTAAATAGAGTCATTTATACTAATAAATAGAATTCTTTAATAAATAATAAATAATAATTATTAATAAATAAGGTTCTTTAATATCAATAAATAAGGGTTCTTTATATTATTAAATAGAATTCTTTACATTATTAAAAAGCTTTCTATTATATTATTATTTTGTTTAATTAAATAGGGTTCTTCATTCTATTAAATAAAGGTATTAGTCTTTACATTGTCTTTATATTGTTGAAAAGCTTTTTTTTTTATATTATTACATAGGGCTCTCTAATTAAATATGTTTTTTTTATAATAGGGTTCTCTAATTAAATCGTTTTTTTTTTTATATAATAGGGTTCTCTAATTAAATAGTTTTTTTTTTTTTTTTTTTTTTTTATAATAGGGTTCTCTAATTAAATAGTTTTTTTATAATAGGGTTTTTTAATTAAATTGTGTTTTTTTTTTATACTGGGGTTTTCTAATTAAATAAGGTTTTTTATAATAGGGTTTTCTAATTAAATAGGGTTTTTTATAATAGGTTCTCTAATTAAATAGTTTTTTTTTTATAATAGGGGTGTTTAATTAAATTGTGTTTTTTTTTATAATAGGGTTTTTATAATAGGGTTTTCTAATTAAATAGGGTTTTTTAATAATAGGGTTCTCTAAATAAATAGGATTCTTTATATTATTAAATAGGCTTCTTTATAATAAGGTTCTCTAATTATATAGGGATAATTATTTTATTAAATAGGTTTCTCTAATTAAGTAGGGCCCCCGGAAGAATTGGCTGCTCAATGACCAGGCCATTTTTTTTGCGATACGGCCTTGCGTCGCTTTAACTGACAATTGCGTCGTGCGATGCTGTACACAAATAGAGCTTTCTTTTGATGGTATTTAATCATCTCTGTGTTTTTTATTTTTTGCGCTATAAACAAAAAAAGAGCGACAATTTAGAAAAAAAAAACACAATATTTTGTACTTTTTGCTATAATAAATATCCCCAATTTTTTTTAAAAAAAGCTAATTTTTTTTCCTCAGTTTTGGTAATAAAAATCGCAATAAGTGTATATTGATTGGTTTGCGCAAAAGTTATAGCGTCTACAAAATAGGGGATAGATTTATGGCATTTTTATTATTTTTTTTTTTTTTACTAGTAATAATGGTCATCTGCGATTTTTATCGAGACTGCAACATTATGGCGGATACATTGGACACTTTTGACACATTTTTGGGTCGATTGACAATTATACAGCGATCAGTGCTATAAAAATGCACTGATTACTGTATAGATGTCACTGGCAGGGAAGGGGTTAACACTAGGGGGCGATCCACGCACACACACACATCCCTGTTCTGCCTCTCGTGGCCGGCGGTCATCGCGACCCCCGGTCACGAGCATCGACACCCCCACTGTGCAGCGGGCGCACGCCTGTTATCCCACTTGAAGGGACCGACGTATAGCTACGACGGTTCACGGGATCGTGTCCACCTGCCGCAGTATGACGATGGCTGGTCGGCAAGTGGTTAAATTAGGAGATGTGAGTGTAGCAAAGTCCCGGGTCTCTCTCGGCCTAATGGTGACCTCCAGGGTTAGGGACAGCTGACATCCTTCTGTGTAGATTGGGTTACGAGGCATGGTGGGTGTAATGCAAGATAGAAGCATGGGCGCCAGACACTTCTTGAGTGTGTCTGTGTCCCGACTACTGAATTAATGCATTTGATAGTCACTGGTGAGGCTGCAATTGATGGGCGCTGGTGAGGCTGGATTTGATGGGCACTGGTGAGGCTGGATTTGATGGGCACTGGTGAGGCTGCATTTGATGGGCGCTGGTGAGGCTGCATTTGATGGGTGCTGGTGAGGCTGAATTTGATGGGCGCTGGTGAGGCTGCATTTGATGGGCGCTGGTGAGGCTGCATTTGATGGGTGCTGGTGAGGCTGGATTTGATGAGTGCTTCATTAAAAAGGCAGAGTATACATTTGCAGGGCAAAGGGAGTGGAGTCAGGGGTGGAGCCAAGGGGGCAGAAAAATGAGGCTTCGCCTAGGGTGTCAGAAATCCTTGCACCAGCCCGGTAAAAAAAATTGCAATAAGCGCATGTATTGATTGGTTTGCGCAAAAGTTATAGCGTGTACAAAATAGGGGATAGATTTATGGCATTTTTATCATTTATTTATTTTTTACTAGTAATGGCGGCGATCTGCGATTTTAAGCGGGACTGCGACATTGCGGCGGACAGATCAGACACTTTTTTGGGACCATTGACATTTATACAGTGATCAGTGCTATAAAAATGCACTGATTACTGTCACTGGCAGGGAAGGGGTTAACACTAGGGGGCGATCAAAGGGGTTTACATTTTTCCTAGGGAGGTGTTTCTACCTGTGGAGTGGAGGAGGAGAGAGATCGCTGTTCCTGATCACTAGGAACAGCAGTTTTCTCTCTCTCTCCTCACCGGTCAGAACGGGGATCTGTCTGTATACATTGACAGATCCCCGTTCTGGCTCTCTATGGAGAGATCGCTTGTGGCCGGCGGACACGGTGGCCGCTGGCCAAGCGCATCTGCGTCACACTGCGGACGCGCGTGCGCGCCCACCTATCGCTCTTGAAGCGGCCGATGTACAACCTACGGCGATTCGCTCAGGAGAGCCAACCATGCCGCGGTATAGTGACGGCGGCTGGTCCTTACGCAGTTAAAGTGTATTTCCATCTAAAACTCATTTAGAGTCATCTGCAAAGTTTTTGAACTCCCCATCACTTTTTCACAAACAGAGAGGATGAATTTCCATAAAAACCTGACAGGGGCTCTAAAAAAAAAAAAAAAGTTTTGGCTAGAGATCCACTTTAAATAAAGAGTTGCAGCAAACGAATAATAAAAAAAAAATTCTGTTGCACAAGGTGGTACGATGTTGTAAAACCGATTGAACGTATTGTTTACTGCCGGGCTGACATAAAACCATAGTCCAGTGACATAAACCAGTTTAATGTATTTTCTGCCCCTTATAACCGTTGCAAAGGTCTGAGGTTGAAGAAAACATGTTTCCTGATTCCTGCGCTGCTCAGCAGAAAAACACGTTCACCTTTGCCCCAGTTCCTGATGCAAGAAGCGCTGGCTGTTACAATGGGAGAAGATCCAGGTATAATTACATCAGGTGAAGGGGCGGGGCCAAAGGCACAGGTCTGGCCCGGAGCGAGCCGTCTGATTGGCCAGGGGGCCGGGGGCTCGTGTTAGGTGTGTGGTAATGGGCCCGGAGACGGCTTTGGCAGCTCCGTCCCGTACAGTCGTCACTCTTACATTATCAGTCGGGGCATACTGTGCTCGCTGCAATCACATTCATACAGTGCCTGAAATTTTCCTACATTTTGTCATGTTACAACCAAAAAACGTAAATGTATTTTATTGGGATTTTATGTGATAGACCAACACAAAGTGTCACATAATTGTGAAGTGGAAGGAAAATGATAAATGGTTCTCCAAAGTTTTTACAATAAATATGTGAAAAGTGTGGGGGGGCATTTGTATTCAGCCCCCTTTACTCTGATACCCCTAACTAAAATCTAGTGGAACCAATTGCCCTCAGAAGTCACCTAATTAGTAAATAGAGTCCACCAGGGTGTAATTTAATCTCAGTATAAATACAGCTGTGAAGAGGTTTTTTATAGAACCTTAGTGAACAAAACAGCATCATGAAGGCCAAGGAACACACCAGACAGGTCAGGGATAAAGTTGTGAAGTATAAAGCAGGGTTAGGTTATAAAAAATATCCCAAGGTTTGAACATCTCACGGAGCTCTGTTCAATCCATCATTGGAAAATGGAAAGAGTATGGCACAACTGCAAACCTACCAAGACATGGCCGTCCACCTAAACCAGGGATCCTCAAACTACGGCCCTCCAGCTGTTGCAGAACTACACATCCCATGAGGCATTGTAAAACTCTGACATTCACAGACATGACTAGGCATGATGGGAATTGTGGTTCCTGAACACCTGGAGGGCCGCAGTTTGAAGTCCCCTGACCTAAACTGACCGGCCGGGCAAGGAGAGCATTCATCAGAGAAGAGCCAAGAGGTCCATGGTAACTCTGGAGGAGCTGCAGAGATCCACAGCTCAGGTGGGAGAATCTGTCCACAGGACAACTATTAGTCGTGTTCTCCACAAATCTGCCCTTTATGGAAGAGTGACAAGAAGAAAGACATTGGTGAAAGAAAGTCATAAGAAGTCCTGTTTGTAGTTTGCGAGAAGCCATGTGGAGGACTAAAATTCAACTTTT
The DNA here is from genome assembly GCF_042186555.1 of Aquarana catesbeiana. Taxonomy (NCBI): domain Eukaryota; kingdom Metazoa; phylum Chordata; class Amphibia; order Anura; family Ranidae; genus Aquarana; species Aquarana catesbeiana. The sequence continues at coordinate 9,297,309 of NC_133335.1, forward strand.
TGGTCTAAAAGTAAAATGCTACGTGTGGGGGAAAACTAACACTGCACATCACCCTGAACACACCATCCCCACCGTGATACATGGTGGTGGCAGCATCATGTGGTGGGGATGGTTTTCTTCAGCAGGGACAGGGAAGCTGGTCAGAGTTGATGGGAAGATGGATGGAGCCAAATACAGGACAATCTTAGAAGAAAACCTGTTAGAGTCTGCAAAAGACTTGAGACTGGGGGGGAGGTTCACCTTCCAGCAGGACAACGACCCGAAACATCCAGCCAGAGCTACAATGGAATGGTTTAGATCAAAGCATATTCATGTGTTAGAATGGCCCAGTCACAGTCCAGACCTAAATCACATTGAGAATCTGTGGCAAGACTTGAAAATTGCTGTTCACAGACACTCTCCATCCAATCTGACAGAACTTGAGATATTTTGCAAAGAAGAAGAATGGGCAAAAATGTCCCTCTCTAGATGTGCAAAGCTGGTAGAGACATCCCCAAAAAGACTTGCAGCTGTAATTGTAGAGAAAGGGGGTTCTACAAAGTATTGACTCCGGGGGGCGCCATACAAATGTACCCCCCACACTTTTCACATATTTATTTGTAAGAAAATTTGAAAACAATTTATCATTTTCCTTCTACTTCACAGTTATGTGCCACTTTTGTGACTTATGTTGCAGCAATCCCCCCCCCCCAGTGCTTCTAGGGACTGTCACTTATGTTCCTGCAAGCAAGGCCCATGATCTCTCGCAGGGCGCTCAGATGAGAACCCGTCAACTTCATAGACTATGAGCCTTGCCCATTTTTAAGGTTCTCATCTTGGCTGATCATGCAGGCACTTAGAGTTCTGTCCATACCAAGTACACCATGCCTTTGAGTATCCTGCCATACTAGGTTGATCGTACAGAGATTGTGTGTCCAGATTGTAACGTGCATAGTAAGCTTTATGAAATATATATATATATAGCCAAAGTAGATGCAAAAAATGTGTAATGGGATTTTTAATGCGCAGAATTTTTCATAAAATACAATTTCTTTATTAAAGATACACATATAAAAATGTATTTTTTATACAATGTATCATAAAATTGATCAATGATACAGTGCATCTGACCAGTCTATAGCATGTCAATTCCTCATACTATCATAGACATATACTGACAACAACACAGGGGTCATACCCAGCCTAGCTCCTAGATATATAACTTCATGTACATTGAACCACATAATCAAATAAAGAAATGCAATAGCTCTACCTGAATAAAATCAGTATGCCTTTTAGGGATGGTACGAACAACCCCCCCACCCCCCACCCCCGGTTTGGTTTACACCAGAACAAGGCGCACCAGCAAAAAATTTGAGCGAACATGCTAACAGCGTTAAAGTCTATGGGACACGAACATGAAAAATCAAAAGTGCTGCTTTTAAAGGCTTATATGCAAGTTAGTGCCATAAAAGGTATTTGGGGACCTGGGTCCTGCCCCAGGGGACATGGATCAATGCAAAAAAAGTTTTAAAAACAACCGGTTTTTCAGGAGCAGTGATTTTAAGAATGCTTAAAGTGAAACAATAAAAATGAAATATTCCTTTAAAAATCATGCCTGGGGGGTGCCAACAATATATACAGTCACTCATCCATGTCTTCATGGACCTTGCTTTGTGCACTGGTCCAAATCATTTGGTGGGGGGAGGGGGGATTATGGTGGGGGGATTGTTTTTCAGGGGCTGGGTTTGGCCCCTTAGTTCCAGTGAAGGGAACTCTTAAAGCGTCAGCATACCAAGACATTTTGGACAATTTCATGCTCCCAACTTTGTGGGGAACAGTTTGGGGATGGCCCCTTCTTTTTCCAACATGACCAGGCCTTCTTGTCCAACAAAAGTGCCTGACCTCACAAATGCTCTTCTGGAAGAATGGTCAAACATTCCCATAGACACACTCCTAAACCTTGTGGACAGACTTCCCAGAAGAGATGAAGCTGTTATAGCTGCAAAGGGTGGGCCAACTCAATATTGAACCCTACGGACTAATGCCCCGTACACACGGTCGGACATGAATCCAACATTCCGACATCAAAATCCTAGGATTTTTTCCAATGGATGTTGGCTCAAACTTGTCTTGCATACACACGGTCACTCAAAGTTGTCGGAAAATCCGATTGTTCTGAACGTGATGATGTAAAACACGTACGACGGGACTATAAACGGGGCAGTAGCCAATAGCTTTCATCTCTTTATTTATTCTGAGCATGCGTGGCACTTTGTCCGTCGGATTTGTGTACACACGATTGGAATTTCCGACAACGGATTTTGTTGTCGGAAAATTTTATAGCCTGCCCTCAAACTTTGTGTGTCGGAAATTCCGACGGAAAATGTGTGATGGAGCCTACACACGGTCGGAATTTCCGACAACAAGGTCCTACCACACATTTTCCGTCGGAGAATCCGACCGTGTGTAGGGGGCATAAGACTGGGATGCCATTTAAGTTCATGTGTGTGTAAAAGTAGGTGTCCCAATACTTTTGGTAATATAGTGTATATAGCACAGGAGAACACATTAATGTGGTTGTGAACGCTTTACAACATGCCCTCTAAAGGCTCAGGCTGGCCATACACAAGTCATTTTCTTTCCTTCAACCAGCAGGTGGAACAAAAGAAGATGACTCGATTCCTCCATCTACACATTCAATGGATGGAGGAATCCCTCCAGCTGAGCCTTTTGGGGGAGATTTCCTTGCCGTTAGAATACACTCCTCAGCACCGCCGATAGATAGATACAACCAGCCTGCCCATACATGAATTGAAACGCATCCGGTCACTGTTAAACCAGCCAAATTTTGATCCGTGTATGGCCAGCTTAAGTTGACCTTTTGCCTAACGTCCCATTCACACTTCGCCTAGTGGGGACTCTCTTTTTTTTTTCCCGCTCGTGGTTTTGTGTGTGTGTGTGTGTGTGTGTGTGGGGGGGGGGAATTTTTACACGATTCTGCATGTCACGCATAGGGCAGCTCATTAGCTTTGGTAACATCCTGTTAGAGTAATACCCAGAAAATGAATACTATCCTGGTGAGTATCAAAACTGAACTCAAGATTCAAAGAATTATTAAAAAGAACACAATATCAGTTTGATTACTCTCCATATAAGGAGGAGGTCGTCTATGAAACGACTAGACCACCTTATATGGTGAGCAAAACAGTTTGTCAGGTCACCTTGAGGCTAGGTGACAGATGCACACCGTTGGGATCAGGAGTGCACTGCAAGGTAGTGGACCCTAAGGCTGACTGCTGCAGATGGGAGTCAAGGTGGTAAGGAAGACAGGGCCGCTGGAACACCAACACGGATCCCACCGGGGTTAGAGCGTAAGATTCCCTGGGGCGCGGAGTCTAAGAGCCAGCAGGTGTTCACCAGAGCCTCTAGTGGTGAGGATGGACTGGGCTGCAACTGGCTCCAGGTCGCGACCCCCAGCTCACTCCCACAGTAGGCAACAGGAGGATAAGGATAGTAAGGGAATAATCCAAGGTCGGGGCCACAAGTAGACAAGGACAACAGAGTTCACGCCAACAGTACAGGGTCACAGGCAAACAGGGATAGTCGGGGACACGCCAAAGGTCAGGGTCATGAGCAGACAGGAATAGTTGAGAACACGCTAAGGTCAGTAACAGAAATAAACGTAGAGCACACGGCAAGCAGGAACAGGAAGCCAAACACACAATGGATACACAATGGTTGATCAGCACTGCTGGCTTGCAGTGCACAGGTTAATATAGGGTTCCCTGATAGGGCCTGGGGTGAGGCCATGCTTAGAGGAGAGGTTATAAAACCAGCCAGATGTGAGTGGCTGGCCTCTTAGTCTGAACACATGAGGAGCAGGTAAGCTGACAGAGAAAGATTACTGCATAACCATGACGGGGTTGGAGGGAGAGAAAATAAACTTTTCCTCACACCAACCCATATGCTGGCACTGCCTCCTTAGGCATCAGCTGTCTATAAGTCCATCCTCACTTGTGACGTGAAAGGTAGGTGACACAAATTTTACCAACTGAGCTGTCCCTCTGGTTTACTGGAAGAGCATGAAAGTTGTAGTGGTTACCTCCTGGGCCCCCTTGTGGATGCCAGACCATAGTGTAACACCCTCAAGCTAGGTAGGTGCTAGAGTAGGTAGGTAGTAGTAGATTTTTTTTGTCTTGGGGTAGGCAAATTTAGGCAGACCTGGTTGGCAGCCAGGCCTGTTTGATCTGGGCTGGGAGTGGCTCAAGATAGCAGCTGGTGACTCACAGGGAGCATCACTAAGACCTCCCTCTTCTTTCTAGAACTTTCTGGAAGGTACTGGAAAGAGAGGAGGGAGAGGAGAGGTGGAGCTGCCTGGGGTACTCTAAGGAGCCCTGACCAATCCCCAACTTGGATTGGCAGAGGGCAGGCCTCCTTAAGTACCCAGAGTCAGCCCAGCTGGGGAGGAGTTGGAGTTGTTCAGAGCTTGGAGATGGAATGCTAGGCTGTGGGGGCCTTTGAGGGAGCTCCCCAGTCTGGGGGGGTTACCTTTGGCCCGGGGCTCGGGTGCTGACAGAGCCCTTCAAGAAAGCATGAAGGTTCTGGACAGGAGGGCACAGGAGGAGCAAGAGAGGACTGCAGGAGAGCATTGCTGGGCAAGTCTCCAGGGAGAGGAACAACTGGTCGCAGCCAGGAGAGGGCTGGTGAGTGGCATGCACAGTTGGGAGGACTGGGGAGGCACGCCTGATAGGACTGGGAGCTTGCAGTCTGGGATGGGTGTAGAGCCAGTAGTATGTACTGTGGTGTCATGGGCAGTGGAGAAGGGCAGCTGCAGCCAGGAGGGCTGGCAGGGCCTGAAGATGGGTTACTGGGCTTAGTAACCAAAGTTAGGGTAGCTAGCACCAAGAACTTTCTATTGCTACACTAAAGGGGCCCGCGGTCCCTGCCTGCAAAGGGCACTTGCTAAGGCCTGGCTGAGCCAGTGTCAGGCCTAACCATGCGGTGCTAGCTGTGCCTGGAAGCTGAAGTAAGTAGAGTGCTGGAGGAGCTGAGGAGTAATAGTCTGCAGTAAAAGTTGTGCTGGAGGAAGAGGAGCCTGTATATACACGAGTGTATATAAGTTGTCACAATTATTTGTTCCAAATTCACTGGGCATCCCATATTTCCTATACCCCATCCAAGTTCAATCCCCTCAATAAAATACAAAAACCAAAGCTAATAGACTGTTCATTGCCTTGGAGTGTCTGAGGATTGAATGGCGGGTGACAGGTGGGCCACAACACTTAGCAGCCCCTACGGGGGGGTTACCGCTACAATTACAATTGCAGTAAATGTTGGCAGAAGTCCTGCTTGAAAATTTTGGTAAATTTTGTTGATCTGACCAGATCAACCTGAAAAAAAATCAGAATGTGGGTGGCCAACTCGAGACGCATGTAAAAGAAACACACGCTGGTAACGTGTACAAAAAATGGTGCCACATAGGGAATCGATGCAACTGGGCTCAGGGCCGGTTCACGCTGGAAAGTGCGGCCCTGTGCGGTCTGGTTTTGACAGGCCATTTATCTCAATGGACTGCCAAATGTAGCCTAACGTGAAAAAAGTAGTGCAAGCACTACTTTTTTTAGATTGCACCACTCCAAACCGCTTGGTACTGCGGTACCATGCAGTCTGATGGCCACAAACACTCTTGCATTTGCAAAATGCACTTGGGGCACCATTAAAAGTTTTATTGGCACCCGTTTGAATCTCTCTTAAGGGTGGCACTTTCATGTGCGATGCTGGAAAATAGTGTGGCCCCCCTCCACTGCATGTGTGTCATTCATGATGATTCTGTCAGGGCCGGGGTCAGCCCTTCCTTCTCTGAGCTGGCCGCTCAGCTGTCGGCTAATTGCCAGCTCCTATCTCTCCACAGTTACTCAGCTGTTGATGATATCCTGCTCGTCAGTCCTGCCTACTTAAGCCGTCCGGTCCAGAGGAGCTCTGCCTTCGCCTTGGTCACATCACAGAAACTATCTCCTGCAATCCTGTTCAAGACTTGCTTGGCTAACATCCCTTCTGGCTCCAGATCCGGCTTGCTGTTCCACTTCTGACTTCTGGCCTGGCTGACTATCAGTTCTGGTTACTAAACTTCGGCTATGTTTTGACTACGTTTGTTCTTTTTACTTTTATTATTAAACAAGTGTGATTTAACTGTACTTCTGTCTCGGCCTGATTCCATGGTTTCTGACAGATTCACTTATTTATGATGGAAGATTTGAATTGCAAAAATCATTCACAGTCAGCATGAAACATTTTGCAGGTTGCAGGTCAGAACCTGGGAGATGGTGGGGTTGCGGGCTGTTGAGTGCTGTGCCAGTGCTTTATGGTTTGCCGGCTGATATGATTGTCCAGGAGAGTCTGGGAGAAAGGTGACTGTCATCCATGATAAGTGCATTTGATGTACCTTGTGTAATCAAGAGGAGAAAGGGGGGGGGGGTGGCTGTGGTCTAGGGAAGGAGGCAGCAGATACAAGGGGCATGGGTAGCAGCAGCAGTGGGCATGGCTTGCTGTCACCCCAGTAGGGTAGAAAATGTTTGTTATCCTCAGGGCTGTGTGGATATGCATGATCCCAAGGCAATGGGGGGGGGGGGGGGGTCTGCCTGCCTCTGACCCCAAGATGGGAGATAGGGGTTCCTGTGTTTAATTTAATTTTCAGGGTTGCAACAGCAAGGATTAATCTAAAAAAAAAAAAAAAGAGAGAGCAGAACCAGGACTCGAGCAGAACCAACTTTACACCAAGGCTATACTGTATGTGTAAGAAGCAGTTGGCTAATTTAGCCCATCTGCAACAAATTTGACGTTGACCATTCATAACACAGACATATTAGAGCTGGGGTCGGCAACCCACCGATCGCGATCTACCTGTCGACAACAGGCAGCCAACTGGTAGATCTCCACCACCGAGATCGGGACGGAGGGCGGGATCGGGAGTTGCTGCAGGTAATTGGTTGTTACAGCAGGAAGCCGGGTGGTCCTAGAAAAGTTAGATATGAAAAGTTAACAGCGGCAGCTCCCACCCTCCATCCAGTACTGTGCTGCCTCCCCTCCCACTCTCCGCTCTGCTTTACTCCTCACAACAAGTAGGAGAATGCTATCTGCACACTCCTGTATGTGTCTGGGGGATGGTGTGAAGGGGCAAAAGGACACTGCTGTGTGTGGGGGGGGATACAGGGCACTACAGTGAGGAGGAGGTGAAGTGAAGGGGCAGAGGACACTGCTCTGGGGGGCAGAGGACACTACAGAGTGTAATGTGATGAGGACAGTGAGCACTGCTTTGGGGGGGGGGGCACAGGGCACTTCTGTGGGGGGGGCAGAAGACACTACAGTGGGGGGGGGGGGGGTGATGTGAAGGTGACAGGGGACACTGCTATGGGGGGGGGGGCAGATGGTCAGTGGACACTACAATGTATGTGGAGGGGGCCAAGGACACTGCTATGGGAGGGGGGGGCAGAGGACACTGCTATGGGAGGGGGGAGGCAGAGGACACTGCTATGGGGGGGTGATGTGAAGGTGACAGGGGACACTGCTATGGGGGGGGCAGATGGTCAGTGGACACTACAATGTATGTGGAGGGGGCCAAGGACACTGCTATGGGAGGGGGGGCAGAGGACACTGCTATGGGAGGGGGGAGGCAGAGGACACTGCTATGGGTGGGGGGGGTTAGAGGGGCAGCAGACACTACAGTGGTGGGGAAGCAGAAGGGGAGAGGACACTGCTATGGGTGGGGGTGGGGCATCAGACACCACAGTGGGGGGTGGGGAGCAGAAGGGCAGATGGCACTACAGTGAGGAGGAGGTGATGTGAAGGGGCGGAGGACACTGCTATGGGGGGCAGAGGACACTACAGAGTGAGGGTGTGATGTGAGGGGGACAGTGGACACTGCTTTGGGGGTTACAGGACCCTTCTGTGGCAGGGGGCAGAAGACACTACAGTGGGGGGGTGAAGCGAAAGGGACAGGGGACACTGCTATAGGGGGGGCACATGGTCAGTGGACACTACAGTGGGAGGGGGGTGATGTGGAGGGGGCCAAGGACACTGCTATAGGAGGGGGGGCAGCAGACGCTACAGTGGGGGGGAGCAGAAGGGCAGAGGACACCACAGTAGGGGGGAAGTAATTTGAAGGGGGCAGAGGACACTGCTATGGGGGGCAGAGGGGCAGAGGACACTACAGTGGTGGGGGGGGTAATTTGATGGGGGCAGAGGACACTGATTTAAAAAACTCTGTAATGGGGGGGCAGGGGGGCAGAGGACACCACAGTGGGGGGGGGGGGGTGATGTGAAGGGGACAGGGGACACTGCTAGGGGGGGCAGAGGGTCAGCGGACACTACAGTGGGAGGGGGGTGATGTGGAGGGGGCAGAGGACACTGTTATGGGGGGGCAGAGAGGGGCAGCAAACTCCAGAGCTTGGGGGGATGATGTGCAGGGGACAGAGGATACTGCTATAGGTGGGGGGCAGAGGGGTAGCAGACACTACAGTTGGTCGGGGAGCAGAGGGGGAGAGGACACTACAGTGGGGGCCAGAGGACACTACAGTGGGGGGGGGGGTGATTTGAAGGGGGCAGAGGACAATTATATGAAACACTGCAATGGGGGGGGGGGGGTAGGGGGGCAGAGAACACTACAGTGGGGGGGATGGTGATGTGAAGGGGGGGCAGAGGACATTACTGTGGGGGGGGGGGTCAGAGGCCACTATTGTGGGGGGTTATATGAAGTGATGTGAAGAGGGGGGTATACTACTGGGAACACACTGTGTGTTCTCCATGCCGTCTTTTTTTTTTATAATTGGGTGCTTGATAGTTTTGTTTTGTTTTTTTAAAGGGCACTGCCCCCCCCGGGGATCTTTGATTTCCTCCATATTGTCCAGCTAGATCTCAACCTCTGGAAGGTTGCCTACCCCTGTATTAGAGAGTAGGCTTCGGAGGACAATAATTTTAGACGTACAGAACTCTGTGTACAGAGCAGAGTACATGGCCAACTACTCTGAGCTCAACAGGCCGAGTTCTGGACAGATAGGGGCTGTTTTCCACAATACTGAAGGCCGCAATGTATAAGCTTGTTGACGACTTAGTTGCCAGAGGCTGAAAGTAGGTGAAAGATCAGGACAGCCAGGTGTGACGTATGTGCCCATTGATCTCACTCCACAAACTCGGAGCCTTGGGTTAGTGGTTAACAAATCTAAAAACAGTTCTAGGATAAGCCATCAGTGAACAGAACAAACCTAACAGCTAGAACACGGACATTGTGGACCTTGCTTCTCCCTTTTGCCTGTTCCTGCTTCAAAGAAAATAAAATAGTTGGGCCGTCAGGCATTGTGATATCTCAGGGGAAACAAAATCCGAACAGGTAGACATAACCTGCAATAAAATGATTTTCAAACCAAAAATAATCCATGCACATTTTGACACTCATTCGTTGTATCAAACATGAGTCCAATAAACTATATCCCCAAAGGTATGTGGACAACCCTCCGAATTCTTAATTTCAAGTGTTTTCAGTGAAAGGTAGTGGTAAAACTCCATCATACAAAGTACAAAGATATTTTAGAACTGGCTTCACTAAATGGCCGAGTGGCAGTCCTATATCCAGACCATGTCCGCACCACTTAGCAGCCTGGGTGTCCTCTCCTGAGTATCCCCCCTCCTAACAGCAGGGCAGAGGGAGGGACGCATGGCAGGTCTGAACGGAGGGTGGGAGCTACCCAACTTTTTAAGTTAACAAGCAGGGATGGTACTAGCAACCAATCACCCACTTGTTAACATGAGGGGGGGGGGCTGTGGTTGAAAGGGGAGAGTTTGCCGTTAAGGGGGCTGAGGACACTGATATGAAAGGAGGGCTATGATTTGAAAGTGGGAATGTGGTATAAGGAAGAAGGGAGGGGGACTTTGAAGGGGACTTTAATGTAAGGGGGGAGCTGTGGTGTGGGTGTGAATGTGATGCAAGGAGGGGGGGGGGCTGTGATGTAAAGGGTTGGTTGGGGGGGGGCCTGTGACAAGGAGGGGGTGTCAGAAACTATGAAATCAGACCGAGACAGAAGTACAGTTAAATCACACTTGTTTAATAATAAAAGTAAAAAACACATGTGGTCAAAACATAGCCAAAGTTCAGTAACCGGAATGGATAGTCAGCCAAGGCAGAAGTCAGGGATCAAAGTAGTGGAACAGCAAGCAGGATCCGGAGCCAGAAGGGATGTCAGCAAAGCCAGTCTTTATACAGGAACGCAGGAGATGTTTCTTGTGATGTTGACCAAGGCAAAGGCAGAGCTCCTCTGGACTGGACGGCTTAAGTAGGCAGGACTGACGAGCAGGATATCATCAACAGCTGAGTAACTGTGGAGAGAGATGAGATCTGGCAATTAGCCGACAGCTGAGTGGCCAGTTTAGAGAAGGAAGGGCTGAGCCCAGCCCTGACAGGGGGAGGACTGTGATGTAAGGATTTAAGGGGGGGGGGACAGTAATGTAAAGGAGGGGGCCATGATGTGGAGGGAAAACTATAATGTAGAGAGGCAGATGACACTAGAGTGGCGGGGGGGGGGGGGGTGTGATGTGAAGGGGGCAGAGGAGACTGCATTGGGGGCACAGAGGGACATCGAACACTACATTGGAGCGGGTGATGTGGAGGGGGGAGAGGACACTGCTATGGGGGTCTTGGATGTGAAGGTGACTGGTTTGCCCCCCCCCCATACAACTGTTTCTTCAGTCTCCCCAGACTGAAGAAACTGTTGTAGGGGAGGGGGGGATGATGTAGAGGAGGGACTGTGATTTAAGGGGGATTTGTGATGTAAAGGGGCGATTTTGATGTAAAGAGGAGGAGCTGAAATGTGAAGGAGTGATTGAGGACACCGATGTAAAAGGGGGGGGGCTTTGATGTGAAGGGGTGACTGTGGAGAATGGTGTACAGTGGGACTGTGATGTAAAGGGGATGGGGACTGTGAACTAAAGTGGATAGGGACCATTGGAGGCCCGTCCATTAAGGGCGCATGGGTGCAGCCCTCCTATCTATGCATTCGGCCCGCTAATCTACATGGAAAGCGCCAGACGCATGGATTCCAATGGGGGGGGGTTTGAAGCACGTGATTAGAGCCTGAGGCTCTAATAGGCTTCAAAAGAGGGTGGGCTCGGGGCGCAGAGTACTGCGCTCCGAGCCCACCCAGTTATGTGACAGTATCGAATGAATATTCGCTATTTTGACACTGAGCCTCCTCCCGGCCAATCAGGAAGCAGGTCCTGAGACCTGTCACCCAATTGGCTGAAAGGACAGGCGATCCTATTGGATGCCTAGGAGGAGGAGGAGACGCATGGCAGAAGCGGCCAGGATGCAGAAGAGGAGAAGGAGACATGATAGAAGCCCGTCGCCCATTGGAGCACTGCCCGCCCGCAACCTAGATGGGGTAAGTGCAGGGGCTGGATGACCGACCGCAGGACCCCCCCCCCCCCCCGGGAACTGATGGGGACTGTGATGTGAAGGGGTGATTGTGAAGGTTTGTGTAAAGGGGAACTGTGATGTAAAGGGGATGGGGACTATGATGTGAAGTATCTGAGTCATCGGACAAACAACTTTCCTGACTGTGAATTTGAATTCAGTACCCCTGTTTTAAACATTTGCCTTTCCAATCTTGTGGTAACAGTTTGGGGAAGGCTCTTCTCTGTTCTTGCATTAATATGTCCCTGTGTACAAAGCCAGCTATATAAAGACATGGTGTAACCAGTACAGGCAGTCCCCGAGTTACGAACACCTGAGTTACGAACGACTCCTACTTCCGAATGGCCTCAAATGCCGGCCACTTGTGCTCCATGCTGGTCCTGGATACCTCCGGACACATCCCACACTGCAGTACTACAAGTACTGCATGGCCAGAAGAGCCCCAGATAACATAACAAGCACCCGGAACATCCCACATCCATGGACAGGCAGACGTTACACTTACGAATGCAGTGTTGCGACTTACAAACAACTTCGACTTACGAACAAATCTACTGTGTTCCTAACTCGGGGACTTCCTGTATGGTGTGGAGGAACTTTAGAGTCATGACCTCAACCCTACTGGACACCTTTGGGATGAATTGGAACACCAATTATGAGCCAAGTCTTCTTGGCCCAAATCAGTACCTGGTTTCACAAATGTTCTTTTGGCTGAATGGGAACAATTATCCGCAGGCAATCCAAAATCTTGTGGAAGGCCTTCCCAGAAGAGTGGAGATTGTATTATCCGCAAGGAGGGTGGGATGGGGGGAACTCCCTATTAATGCTCATGGTTTTGGAATGGTTATGAAGATGTGACAGTCAGGAGTATACAAACGTTTATCAAAATCATGTATGTATGATCTGTAGTCAGTGGTGTGCATGAACCCTTATGGGTTCTGTCTCTCCTTTTAACTAATGTGTAAACCTATTGGGCCATTAGAACAATGCCTGGTTATGATGACCACGCGCCTTTTGTTTTTTGGTCTTTCTGTGTTCCTACTGTGGAATTGCAATTTATTTTTTTTGCCAGGTATTTCAGGCAAAACTTAGAGCCAACACTCCAATCTGTCTGATTGTACTGTCGTTTTTGCTTTTCTGTGACACTGTGCAGTTCTAGATTATCTTATTCTCTTTGTTGTATGAAACTATGACAGAGTAATGTTTGCAATTCTCATACATGCTGACATATTGCATGTTTTGTAATTGTCGTTCTGCTGGCTCAGATAAGCCCGAAGGAAAAAACATAAGCGTAGGGCTGGCATGACTAGGTAGCAGGGCTTACAGGCATACATGGGGTTAATTAAGTTGTGAAGGAAGTCACATACCAGTAGGGGTGGGTTTTGCAGAATTAGGAAGGGCTTTGGTGTGGTAAAGGTGGGGTCGAGGATTCTCCAGGCAGTTGGAGGTCATCGGACGAAGAAGAAACTTCCCAACCTCCCCCCCTGTTGATCGGAAAGGCGTACAGCAGCTGTCATAATGGCTTGGCGGTTGGGATCTTTTGGAGGCCTTCTAAAATAGCAGTGATATGGCATAGTGGGGAACCATCTATGGTATGGGGTCCTCTGTAAAATTGCAGTTAACAGTGTGGTAAAGGTGGGGTCAAGAATTCTCCAGGCAGTTGGAGGTCATCGGACGAAGAAGAAACTTCCCAATCTCCCACTTTGTGGATCGGAAAGACGTACATCGGCTGTCGTAATGGCTTGGCGGTTGGGATCTTTTAGAGGCCTTCTAAAATAGCAGTGATATGGCATAGTGGGGAACCATCTATGGTATGGGGTCCTCTGTAAAATTGCAGTTAACAGTGTGGTAAAGGTGGGGTCAAGAATTCTCCAGGCAGTTGGAGGTCATCGGACGAAGAAGAAACTTCTCAACCTCCCACCCTGTGGATCGGAAAGGCGTACAGCAGCTGTCATAATGGCTTGGCGGTTGGGATCTTTTGGAGGCCTTCTAAAATAGCAGTGATATGGCATAGTGGGGAACCATCTATGGTATGGGGTCCTCTGTAAAATTGCAGTTAACAGTGTGGTAAAGGTGGGGTCAAGAATTCTCCAGGCAGTTGGAGGTCATCGGACGAAGAAGAAACTTCCCAATCTCCCACTTTGTGGATCGGAAAGACGTACATCGGCTGTCGTAATGGCTTGGCGGTTGGGATCTTTTAGAGGCCTTCTAAAATAGCAGTGATATGGCATAGTGGGGAACCATCTATGGTATGGGGTCCTCTGTAAAATTGCAGTTAACAGTGTGGTAAAGGTGGGGTCAAGAATTCTCCAGGCAGTTGGAGGTCATCGGACGAAGAAGAAACTTCTCAACCTCCCACCCTGTGGATCGGAAAGGCGTACAGCAGCTGTCATAATGGCTTGGCGGTTGGGATCTTTTGGAGGCCTTCTAAAAAAGCAGTGATATGACATAGTGGGGAACCATCTATGGTACGGGGTCCTCTGTAAAATTGCAGTTAACAGTGTGGTAAAGGTGGGGTCAAGAATTCTCCAGGCAGTTGGAGGTCATCGGACGAAGAAGAAACTTCCCAATCTCCCACCCTGTGGATCGGAAAGGCATACATCGGCTGTCGTAATGGCTTGGCGGTTGGGATCTTTTGGAGGCCTTCTAAAATAGCAGTGATATGGCATAGTGGGGAACCATCTTTGGTATGGGGTCCTCTGTAAAATTGCAGTTAATGGAGGTTTAACTGGGCATTGGGGATATGGAGATATCTGCGTAGAATGTGGAGAGTTGGGATCGTCCCCGAGTTGGTGTGTTGCAGCTGAGGACCTGTATGTGGACAATTGCGCGGTCATGCGCCCCTGTACCCAAATAAAATCGATGTCCTTTTTTTCCCCCCACAAATAGAGCTTTGTTTTGGTGATATTTGATCACCTCTGTGTTTTTTTATTTTTTGTGCTATAAACTTAAAAAGATCGACAATTTTGAAAAAAATTTAAAAAAAAAAACAATATTTTTTACTTTCTGCTATAAAACATATCCAATAAAAAAAATTTAAAAAATCTAATTTCTTCATCAATTTAGGGCAATATGTATTCTGCTAAATATTTTCGGTTAAAAAAAAATCCCAATAAGTGTATATTGATTGGTTTGTGCAAAAGCTATAGCGTCTACAAACTATGGGATAGATTTATGGAATTTTTATTTATTTATTTGTACTAGTAATGGCGGGACTGTGACATTGCGGTGCCGCCCCCCCCAAGAAAATTGAGCACCGGCCACCACTGGCCATTCTTACTGACCCTGGGGGTCTCAGATTTTGCTGCTACATTTTTTACGGTATATTCTTATTATATAGAAAGAAACCCAACAGAGTGGAATCTCAGCACAGGGGGCTGCAACAGGTGTGATGATCTTGGAAGGTGAACGCAGAGACCATCATGATATTTTACCCCTTTCCAATGGAGACCATACAGTGCCTTGAAAAAGTATTCATACCCCTTGAAATTTCCCACATTTTGTCATGTTACAACCAAAAACGTAAATGTATTTTATTGGGATTTTATGTGATAGACCAACACAACGTGGCACATAATTGTGAAGTGGAAGGAAAATGATAAATGGTTTTCATTTTTTTTTTTACAAATAAATATATGAAAAGTGTGGGGGGGAGCATTTGTATGGCGCCCCCCGGAGTCAATACTTTGTAGAACCCCCCTTCACTGCAATTACAGCTGCAAGTCTTTTTGGGGATGTCTCTACCAGCTTTGCACATCTAGAGAGGGACATTTTTGCCCATTCTTCTTCTTTGCAGAATATCTCAAGCTCTGTTAGATTGGATGGAGAGCGTCTGTGAACAGCAATTTTCAAGTCTTGCCACAGATTCTCAATGTGATTTAGGTCTGGACTGTGACTGGGCCATTCTAACACATGAATATGCTTTGATCTAAACCATTCCATTGTAGCTCTGGCTGGATGTTTCGGGTCGTTGTCCTGCTGGAAGGTGAACCTCCGCCCCAGTCTCAAGTCTTTTGTAGACTCTAACAGGTTTTCTTCTAAGATTGTCCTGTATTTGGCTCCATCCATCTTCCCATCAACTCTGACCAGCTTCCCTGTCCCTGCTGAAGAAAACCATCCCCACCACATGATGCTGCCACCACCATGTTGGTGTGTTCAGGGTGATGTGCAGTGTTAGTTTTCCGCCGCACATAGGATTTTGCTTTTATGCCAAAAAGTTGAATTTTGGTCTCATCTGACCAGATCACCTTCTTCCACATGTTTGCTGTGTCCTCCACATGGCTTCTCACAAACTACAAACAGGACTTCTTATGACTTTCTTTCACCAATGTCTTTCTTCTTGTCACTCTTCCATAAAGGGCAGATTTGTGGAGAACACGACTAATAGTTGTCCTGTGGACAGATTCTCCCACCTGAGCTGTGGATCTCTGCAGCTCCTCCAGAGTTACCATGGACCTCTTGGATCTTCTCTGATGAATGCTCTCCTTGCCCGGCCGGTCAGTTTAGGTGGACGGCCATGTCTTGGTAGGTTGGCAGTTGTGCCATACTCTTTCCATTTTCCTATGATGGATTGAACAGAGCTCCGTGAGATGTTCAAAGCTTGGGATATTTTTTTATAACCTAACCCTGCTTTATACTTCTCCACAACTTTATCCCTGGCCTGTCTGGTGTGTTCCTTGGCCTTCATGATGCTGTTTGTTCACTAAGATTCTCTAACAAACCTCTGAGGGCTTCCAGGAACTGCATTTATATAACAGTATATAGTATACTAAGATTAAATTACACACAGGTGGACTCTATTTACTAATCAGGTGACTTCTGAAGGCAATTGGTTCCACTAGATTTTAGTTAGGGGTATCAGAGTAAAGGGGGCTGAATACAAACGCCCCCCCCCCCCCCCACACTTTTTACATATTTATTTGTAAAAAAATTGGAAAACCATTTATTATTTTCCTTCCACTTCACAATTATGTGCCACTTTGTGTTGGTCTATCACATAAAACCCTAATAAAATACATTTCTGTTTTTGGTTGTAACATGGCGAAATGTGGAACATTTCAAGGGGTATGAATACTTTTTCAAGGCTCTGTATGTATAGTGGAGGAAGGGTTAATGATTGGGCCAGCTTCAGAACGCCCTGTTTGATTGCTATAATAATGGTGTTTTTTTCAGGTGCTGCTCCCTTTTATATGGAGGACCTTTCACCTGACAAAGTGTTCTGAGCTCTTATCTGCTGGCCGGAGGCACAACGCGCTGCACTATATATGTTGTTCTCGTTATACAGTAAAACATCTACATTTTATGTCAGGGAATCTTCTACAGAAAATGAAAAACAAGACAAGAGTCAACTATGTTTTCTCATGTGCTCACTACTATTCTCTGCAGATCTGCAGGCTGTTTATGTACTGGAAGCTGAAGCTTTGGTATGGACATCAAGGCCCGGGACAAGGGGTGGGCAGGAGGGACAGCTGCCCTGGACGCAGTGAAGCAAAGGGGGCAAAAAGTAGACGCAGGGTGGTACACCCATTCTACAACATGTATTAACAGTGGGGGAGAGGGGGAACCAGTTTTGGATCCTTGCCCTGGGCACTGGAACGACCCCTGTTTCGGTACTGATGGACATTGCTGCATAGTTACATTGGTCCACTATAGACCGATGTAAGTATCCATGGGCCATGCCTGGCCCATCCCCATCAAAGCTGGAAATCTCTGTAGTAGGCACTGCTATTGTAGGGATAACCACTAGCTTCCAGGTCCCGTGTCGAGCTTCTGCCCTGCTGTTATTTTCTATTCAATTCTAATCTATTCTTTTCTATTTGTAGCAAGGTCCCAGGCCTCCTTCGGTCTAATGAGAACCTCCAAGGCCAGAGATAGCTGACATCCTTCTGAATATGGTGGGTTGTGAGGCATAATGGGTGCAAGGTAGTTGAAGTTATTGGGCGCCAGACCCTTCTTGAATGCAAAAGAGATTTTATTTCTCTTAACAGAACTTTTGGGAGAGAGGATTAGGGCCAGGACACTCTTAAGTAGTTGCAAGATTAATTGGCAGACTCCGAGACTTCAACAGGACTACCATGCAGGGAAAGGCATCCAGCAAGACACCCAGGGCTGTCTTTATGATTATTTGGACCCCCCCCAGCCAGGCACAGCAGCATTACACATTATGGAGCCCCGCCCTCTGCCCTGCTAACACTGGCTGTGGCCACCCTATTATCTGAGCCAGGCCACCATTCTCATTGGCCCTTTGCACTGTCCATCTACCATCGGGCTGCTGCTGATTGGGCAGGACCCTGTAGACTCCCAGGGTGGAGGCTGCATGTGTTGTGTGTCCACACATTGCGAAGTGTGCGTGCTGGAAAGAAAATGCCGGGAAAACTATTTTCAGACAGAGAGGCCTCAAGGGGCAGCTGCTTCTTGTTCCACAACAATGACGGCCTGGGGCAGCTGCCCCTTTTGTCCAGCGTTAAAGACGGCCCTGAGGACACCACATCTGCACGTGCAGGAATGCCGTCTCCTATGGCAAAAGTCTTTAACAGTTCCTAACACAAAGCATAACAGTTCTTTCACTTCCACTACAATCACTCCTTGTAGTTCTTCAGCCCACTGAGCTCCCCGTCTCTCACTGTCACCGAATCCCTTGAGCCCCTCCAATCTTCACGGTGGTATCTTCCTCAAGCCGCACCCCCGCCTCTCTGCTTGGCACTCCAGATACTTCTCAAGCTTCACCCCGCTGGCCTGCTCTGACCCTGGCTTGACACACAAGGCTTGATACCCACTAAAGTTTCCCGATTCTTCACCGTCCCCGGTTGGTGAGAATACTGCTCCAGTTCCTGCTTCACTTACTCACGGTGGTCCCTGGTAATAAGGTGGTTGATCCCTTAGTGGTGACAGCTTCTCCTTTAACCTCCAACCATGACAGGTTGGCAGAACCGTCACTTCTGGTTGGACTGCAAGCCGCAATCCCAACCCTGCGCTGCTCTCTCTTGCTTCCGGATAGGCCCTCAGACAGCCTAGCAGCCAGATGTGCCCGGGATAGGCCCAATGTCCGGCCTAGCAGCCCGGGCAGTACAACACACATCCAACTAGACAGCTGTCTAAGTGTCACAGAACATAGATCACCTGACCTCACCCAAATATATAGGCTCTCCCAGCAGGCCAAGGGATCCAAGAAAACCCCTGCCCATTAGCTGAGACACCCCATATACCCATAACCTGACCTTGCAATGCCCTTCTTGTATCTAGTACCACCAAGTATCCGGTCACCTAGCGGCAGAAGAGAGAAGTGCAGCAATGCCAGACTTGGGAACAAATCAATTAATTTCTAACAATTAGCCAAGGTAGCTACTCCTGGCAGGTAAATTAAGGGGCAACATTGCCTAAACACCAGGGTGCTACATATTCTATTCAAATTCAAATTGGTTCTATTTGAATTTTGTAAAATGGTTATATTTTTTCTATTCTATTCTATTGTTTTTTTTTTAATTCTATATTCTATTCTTTTCTATTTCATTGTAGCCTATTCTATTGAGTTTTTCTTTCTATTCTATTCCTTTCTTATGTATTCAAATTAAAATGTATTCTATTTGAAATTCAAATTTCAGAAGATGTTTATATTCTTTCTATGTTATTCCATTCTATTCTATTTGTTTCTATTATACTCTAGTCTAGTCGATTCTGTTCTTTTATTTTTTATTCTATTTTGTTCAGTTTTACTCTATTATATTCTATTATTTTATTTTCTGTTATATTCTTTTTTTCCATTCTATTCCTTTATTTTTTTATTCTATTTTAGTCTCTTTGGAAATTGGAAAACTATTGTAATTGGAAAACTTTTTGAATTCAAATTACGTATACATTTTTTTTTTCTGTTATTTCGAATTGGTTTAAATTTGGTACTATTGTAATTCTGAAAATTTCAATACACCCAAATTTCCTTAAAACAATACTTCGTCCAAATTTCAATTCGGAACGAAACAAACCGCACATGTCTAGTATCCAATTATATTATGTACATTTAGGAAATAACCCAGGCCTTTCTTGAAGCGATCTACTGAGCTGGACAGAACCACCTCTGGAGGGAGTCTATTCCACATTTTCACAGCTCTTACTGTGAAGAAACCTTTCCGTATTTGGAGATTAAATCTCTTTTCCTCCAGATGTAAAGCGTGCCCCCTTGTCCTCTGAGTTCACTATATGGACCATTTATGTAGTTGCATCATAGGCGTGCGCAGGGGGTGTGCCAGGTGTGCTTGGGCACACCCTAATCACTGCGTGCAGTGCCAATTCCTCCTACTGCCCAGGCACCCCGCAGTCCTGCTGGCTTCCCCTCTCTTCCCCCAGCTGCTGCGGAGGATGTTTTAGGATGAAGAGTGGGGGAAGGGGCTAGTAAATATGTCATTTACCAGCTCCTTCCTTTTCTAGATGAACACAGTGAACACACTCACTCACTGTGTTCTTTCATATCTGAAGTATAGTAAACTGTTTACTGTGCTTCAGTTTGTGAATGAACAGGAACTTGCTCAGCACAGAGCTCCTCCCATTCATTCCCTGAGCAGTGCGTGTCATGTGTGTTTGAGCTTTGGGGTGCACACCCTAATGTAATAGGCTGCACACACTTATGAGTTGCATGCTATTGTTAAGCTTATGATCTACCAGAGCCCCCAGATCCTTCTCCACCATCGGCTCCCCCAGTTGTACTCCCTCTAGTATGTATCATGTGTGCATATTCTTAGCCCCCAAGTGCATAACTTTACATTCAGAAAACAGTTTGCATTCACTCAATGAATGCAAAGCAATTAATTGACTTGATGTTTAGTCAAGTGATAGTTGCCTTGGCCAATTGATAGGTCAATTGATTCCACCCTAATTCTGGAATTGCTGCACTTCTCTCTTCTGTCACTCGATGGCCTGGTGTCTGGTGGCATTAGATAAGACAAGGGCTTTGCAAGGACAGATTAGGAATAAATGGGGTGTCTCAGCCAATGGACATGAGAAGGAAGTGTCACCAGAACACCAGGATCTCCAAAATTGGGTGCAACATTTTAATCACATAGTATCAAAAAA
Organism: Aquarana catesbeiana; assembly: GCF_042186555.1. NCBI lineage: Eukaryota > Metazoa > Chordata > Amphibia > Anura > Ranidae > Aquarana > Aquarana catesbeiana. Next base: position 9,317,812 of record NC_133335.1, read on the forward strand.
AAAATAAATAGAAGCTATGAAGCTATTTGATACTATGTGATTAAAATCTTGGACCCGATTTTGGAGATCCTGGTGTGCTGGTGACACTTCCTTCTCATGATTGCAGTCGGTTCCAGCCGTTGGTCATTTCAGCACCCAATTTAAGATACAGCCGTTTTTGTGCAGGTACGTGTGTGTTGGGAGTCTTGCATTGGAGGTTCAGCCAATGGGCAGGAACTTTCTTGGGTCCCTTGGCCTGCTGGGAAAGCATATTTATTTGGGTGAGGTCAGGTGATCCAGGTTCTGTGCCACCTGGACGGCTGTCTGGGTGGACGTGTGCTGTGCTGCCCCGGGCTGCTAGGCCAGAGCCTGAGACCTAAAATAAACCAAAAATTTCTGCGCTGCTCACAGTGTTTTAGCAGCTAACACACCACATTGAAAAAAATGGTAAATGGAACTAAGATAACAAAGTGTAGCGCTAGGGATAGAAGTGCTCTGATGCAATTCAAACAAATATCAAAGGTAACAATAAAATGACAACACGTATGAAATATAAATTGTGGTATAAACAGTTATGCACAACGTGTATATCAGGGGTCTTCAAAGTACGGCCCTCCAGGTGTTCAGGAACTACTATTCCCATCATGCCTAGTCATGTCTGTGAATGTCAGAGTTTTACAATGCCTCATGGGACGTGTAGTTCTGCAACAGCTGGAGGGCCCTAGTTTGAGGATCCCTGGTGTATATAGTGAAAATGAGAGTATACACACTCAAAATAAGTCCATGAATAAAAGTAGAAATGAATTTGTTCACAGTCAAGTGCAATGAAGTCTTTGCAAAAGGTGAATATGTACACTCATGAAAAAAAACCACCACCGAATGAAGAGAAGGCTTACCAAATCGTTTTAACACACTAGGGTATACGCTCTCTGTGTCAAATAGGCTTGTTATATAATGGATGGACCGTAGGTAGATGCCGTCAAACAGGTATATGCGGGTAGCAGTAGGGTCATGGGGAAATGGCACCACAGGCAAACCAACAGCTCAGAAATCCATAGACATGTGGAGAGTATTGGAAAGGAAACGAGAGAGGACCATAGCGTAATTCCATAAAACAGAGATATATTTATTAAAATGAAAAACCACTCACATGGATATAGGTAAAAACAGCGCTGTAGAATAATGCAGGCAGCAGTGGGGACCGTCCCGACGCGTTTCGTCTCTAAAAGGACATCATCTGGGGTGTCCCATCACTGCTGCTGATCCCATATTTATATAAAAAATGGCCCCCATCATGAGAGCCAAAAACACAAGCAATTGCGGTGCGTGTAGGTTGTACTTCCGGTTTCGCCCAAGATGGCGATCCCGCGTGCGTTCCACCTGTCTAGCGTAGCATGGTGGATTGAATTGCATCAGAGCACTTCTATCCCTAGCGCTACACTTTGTTATCTCAGAGCCTGAGACCTATCCTGGGGACTTCTGGCTGCTAAGCTGTCTGAGGGCCTATCCAGAAGCAAGAGAGCAGTGTAGGGTTGGGAGTCCAACCAGAAGTGACAGTTCTGCCGGCCAGAGAACCTGTCGTGGTCAGAGGTAGAGGGGAAGCTGTCACCACGAAGGGACCATCCGCCTTAAATACCAGCGACCACAGTGAGCAGCTGAAGCAAGTACCAGAGCAGTATACTCACCAACCGGGGACGGTGAAGAATTGGGAAACTTCAGCAGATGTCAAGCCAGGAACCCGGCCATTGAGGTGACGCTTGCAGAGCAGTCTTGTGTGCCAAGCTGGAGACCTAACAGGCCAGTGGGGTGAAGCTTGAAGAAGTATCGGCGAGTGCCAAGCTAGGGACCCAGCAGGGACGCGGGGGTGATGCTTGAGGAAGATACTGAAGCAGAAGATTGGAAGAGCTCAGGAGATCCAGTGGCAGTGGATCGGCAAGTCTAGTAAGAGAGACTGGGAGCTCAGACAAGTGAAGATCTACAATAGGAGATTGTAGAGGAAGTGAATAAGTTCATTACAACCTTGGTTATAAGACTGTTGCCATAGGAGACAGCGGTTCTACTCATGCTGATGTGGTGTTTTGCTGGATGCCTTTCCCTGCATGGCGTTTTACAAGTGTTATTTTTAGCGCTAAAACACCTTAAAAAACGCCTCTAGTTTGAAAGGGGGTCTTACACTCACCATTGCGATATATCCTCCAACACGAGCCCCCATAGAGAATAAAAACGAAAAAGGCAAAAAGTCGCGCTAAGTAATGAGGCTATTGGAGAAATACGGTATAAGCTCCCAATGGTGTATGTCAATAAGACACACTAGGTGCACATAAATAATATAAAACTAGGTAGACTCAACTAAATATAAAGCAGAGTGGTTATGACATCAACTGAGAATAAAGCAGAGTGAATAAAACATCAAGCCTACGCAAATACAGAAATATCATGATATATATAAACAAGTGATGAAAAATAGTGCAGTGACTAACTAGTAAAATATGAATTACTCCATAGTGAAAAGGAAATCAGTCCACATTCAGATGAAAAAACAGAATATAAGTGAAAGTCCATAAAAAAACTAGTAGTGCTCAAAAAATGAAGTGCCGTGAAGTCCACACTAAAGTGACAGGTGAACAATTCCTCCACCACAAAGGACTGCCGCTTACCAGAAGTCAATGGTCCCTTGTTACAGGGGACCGACCCGAGCAGATGGCTGCAACCCCAGCCTGGGATCTCACTGGCATGCACCATGTTCCTAGACATAGCATTCACCATAAAAAAATAAAAAGCCCCACATAGCCTTAAACCTTACATTTATTGTAGTTTAAAGAAAGAGACAATTGAACACTTACAAATCGGTGAGCAATAATGGGCGAATAGGACATAAAATTACAAGCCGGCCGGCTTCCAAACAGCCCGTACCTCCCGGGACTGATCGTACAGCGTTGACGTCAGAACGTAGCTCCTCCTCCCCACGTCGTTTCGTCACTATCGGACGTGGTCACGGGAAATTCTGGGGCTGAAGTGGTTAATATATTATTGGACATCCTGTTGATGGGCCCATGTTGTTTCATCTCTCTCTTTTTTTTTTTTTTCCCGTTTGTTTTTTTTTTTTTTTCTTTATCTCTTTTATTCTCTCTTTTTTTTTTTTCTATACTTAATTATGGTCATTAATGTTGAATCTTTAATGTACACTTGCAAATTAATTTGAATGTATTTTTTGTAAATCTAGGTTGGTTTTCATGGGTATATTACTTGGGGCATATACAGGCTTTACTGTACATTTCCATGTTGATAATTGTGTTTCTTTTCTTTTGTAAATTTCTATAATTTTCTGTAAAAATTTTCAATAAAAATCTATTATGAGTAAACAATAACAATAAATATTCGCGCAAAAATGACAAAGAAAGAACACTGCTTTTATATTCTGAGTAAGTAGTTTTTTTGACTCCCCAAAAAAGTGTCAAATATGTCACTTAGTGTCCGATGGACCGCCGCAATGTCGCAGTTGTTCCAGTTATAAGACGCTGATCACCACCATTACTAGTAAAAGAAAAAAAAATAATGAAACATTCCAGAAATCTATCCCGTAGATTGTAGACCCAATAACTTTTGCGCAAACCAATCAATATACGTTTATTGGGATTTTTTTTACCAAAAATATGTAGCAGAATACAGTGACAGTGCATATTTAATTTTTTAGCACTGATCACTGTATTAGTGTCACTGCCCCCCCTCCAAAAAAAAAGTGTCAAATATGTCACTTAGTGTCCGACTTGACCGCCGCAATGTCGCAGTCCCGCTATAAGTCGCTGATCGTCGCCATTTTTAGTAAACAAAAAAAAAAAAAAATTCCAGTATATATCCCATATTTTTTGACGCTATAACTTCTGCAAAAAACAATCAATATACGCTTATTGGGATATTAATTTTTACCAAAAAATATGTAGCAGAATACATATTGGCCTAAATTGATGAAGAAATTCGATTTTTTTTTTACTTTTTTTTTTTTTTTTGATTGGATATGTTTTATAGCAGAAAGTAAAAAAAAAAAAAAAAATTAGTAAACAAAAAACAAAAAAAAAAGTAAAAATTTCAGTATATATCCCATAGTTTTTAGACGCTATAACTTCCGCAAAAAACAATCAATATACGCTTATTGAGATATTTTTTTTTTAACCAAAAAATATGTAGCAGAATACATATTGGCCTAAATTGATGAAAAAAATCTATTTTTTTACTTTTTTTTTATTATTGGATATGTTTTATAACAGAAAGTAAAAAAAAAAAAAAAAAAATTATTTTTTTTTCAAAATTGTCGCTCTTTTTTTGGTTTATAGCACAAAAAAAAACAAAAAAAAAACGCAGAGGTGATCAAATACCACTAAAAGAAAGCTCTATTTTTGGGGGGGGGGGGCATTTTTTTATTTGGGTACAGCGTCGCACGACTGTGCAATAGTCAGTTAAAACAACGCAAAAAATGGCCTGGTCATGAAAGGGGTGGGGGGGTGGGGGGTAAACCTTCCAGGGCTGAAGTGGTTAAAGAATTGCACAATTTGTATTCAATTAGTGTAAAATCTATTAGATAAGATTAAAAAATGAAAAGGGGCTTGTCTAGGTGTGAATAAGTTCACCTGTCGGGATGTTTTGTGAATGACATGGAACCAGTTGGGATCGGATTGGCCTCTTATCGCCTTCTGTAATATATGTAGAATAGTTAATATTAACTGTCCTCATAGACTTGGCACAACGAGGACCAGGGAAAGGTCTCCTATTGTAAAGTGTAAAGTCTGATTTATGTCACTTCTTCAGTATGTTGTGCAAAGTTCTTTTTGGGTGGAAGGGTCGGCTCTAAGCAACTCGGAATACAACTGTCACTTCTTGTAATGGAACAACATGCAGATAGCAGATCGATCGTAGATCTCTTTTTTTTTTTTCCAGGTTGCCTTGTAACAGAGAGAGAGAGTAACAAGAGATTATTACAGAATGCTCGGGGGCAAACGTTTTACTCAGGTAGTGCAGGTAGATGAAGCTGTGAGAGTCCAGGGTTCATACAGGGGGCAAAAGGGGCAGCTGCCCCGGGCCCAGTCATTGATTGTGGGGCTCAAGGCGGCTTTCCCTTGAGCCTGCGCTGCCTGAAAACAACAGTTGATAAATGGATTCGGGGGGGCCCAAGAAAATGTTTGCCCAGGGTCCAATCAGTATTAAAGATGGCCCTGGGTTATTATTTAATAATATGACAATGTAAATGCTCCTGTTGTGCCAAACCTATCACCTTAATGCCCGGCGCACACCGATGAGATTACTCAAAATCGGAAGAAGTTCTGGACTCCAAAGAAGTTTTTGCCTTTTATTCAAAAAAATGTCATCAAAAATACATGCCACAGCAGAACGGACAAAAGAGCTTACACGTTTCACACTACAAACAGTGCTTAATCATAACTAACAATCACAAGCACACCATGAGATTATCGTACGAATGATCGTCTGTTTTTTTTTTTTTTTTTTTGCATGCTATTCTCAGATCGGATCTGATGAGTTCAGTTCGGAAGTGATGTCATGTAATGCATTTGTATTTAGACACGTGCACTGCCAAAAAATTCATTTGTTTTCGTTTCATTCGTTTTTTTGTTTTTTCTGTTTTTCGGGTCATTAGTTACAATCGCAGTTCGTAAATTCGTACATTCGTAAATTCAAAAATTAGGAAATTCGTACATTCAAAAATTAGGAAATTCGTACATTCGTAATGTCTATCATTAATTTAGTCAGGGACTGCTTAGCAATGGACTATTTGGTGAGAAGTATATGATATACAATATAGTGCACATAGTGCTGGAATCTGTAGGGCAGAGTGCAGGGGTGTGCATTGCACAGAGTACAAGGGTCAGGAGTATGTAACGCACAGAGTACAAGGGTCAGGAGTATGTAACGCACAGAGTACAAGGGTCAGGAGTATGTAACGCACAGAGTACAAGGGTCAGGAGTATGTAACGCACAGAGTACAAGGGTCAGGAGTATGTAACTCACAGAGTGCAAGGGTCAGGAGTATGTAATTCAAGGATCAGGAGTATGTAACGCACAGAGTACAAGGATCAGGAGTATGTAAGTCACAGAGTACAAGGATCAGGAGTATGTAACACACAGAGTACAACGGTCAGGAGTATGTAACTCACAGAGTACAAGGATCAGGAGTATGTAATTCAAGGATCAGGAGTATGTAACGCACAGAGTACAAGGGTCAGGAGTATGTAACGCACAGAGTACAAGGGTCAGGAGTATGTAACACAGAGTGCAAGGGTCAGGAGTATGACCAAGAGACCAACAATGCCAGAGCATTGACCAACAAGAGGCCAACAATGCCAGGGCATTGCTAGGATTGTAAAAGAGCTGGGGCACCCCAAGGAGACCAACAATGCCAGGGCATTGACCAACAAGAGACCAACAATGCCAGGGCATTGACCAACAAGAGACCAACAATGCCAGGGTATTGCTAGGATTGTAAAAGAGCTGGGGCACCCCAAGGAGACAAACAATGCCAGTCCATTGAGCAACAAGAGACCAACAATGCCAGGGCATTGACCAACAAGAGACCAACAATGCCAGGGCATTGTTAGGATTGTAAAAGTGCTGGGGCACCTTTGGGCACCCCAAAGAGAGCAGTAATGTACAGTGTGTGGCAGCGAGTGATGGGTGTGGCCAAACTGTTAACAGCGGGAGGGGCTTAAGTGGCACGGTTAAACAAAACCTGAGCCTCCTTGTACTGATAAAATATGATTTCATTGCTGTGCCCATAGGCGTGCGCAGGGGGTGTGCCAGGCGTGCCTGGGCACACTCTAATCACTACGTGCAGTGTAGATTCAAGGTGTGTGCAAGGGTCAGGAGTATGTAACGCACAGAGTGCAAGGGTCAGGTGTATGTAACGCACAGAGTGCAAGGGTCAGGAGTATGTAATGCACAGAGTGCAGGGGTCAGGAGTATGTAACGCGCAGAGTACAAGGGTCAGGAGTATGTAACGCGAGGAGTACAAGGATCAGGAGTATGTAACTCAAGGATCAGGAGTATGTAACGCAGAGTACAAGGATCAGGAGTATGTAACTCACAGAGTACAAGGATCAGGAGTATGTAACTCAAGGATCAGGAGTATGTAGCGCACAGAGTACAAGGATCAAAAGTATGTAACTCACAGAGTAGAAGGATCAGGAGTATGTAACGCACAGAGTACAAGGGTCAGGAGTATGTAACGCAGAGTGCAAGGGTCAGGAGTATGACCAAGAGACCAACAATGCCAGAGCATTGACCAACAAGAGGCCAACAATGCCAGGGCATTGCTAGGATTGTAAAAGAGCTGGGGCACCCCAAGGAGACCAACAATGCCAGGGCATTGACCAACAAGAGACCAACAATGCCAGGGCATTGACCAACAAGAGACCAACAATGCCAGGGTATTGCTAGGATTGTAAAAGAGCTGGGGCACCCCAAGGAGACAAACAATGCCAGGGCATTGAGCAACAAGAGACCAACAATGCTAGGGCATTGACCAACAAGAGACCAACAATGCCAGGGTATTGCTAGGATTGTAAAAGAGCTGGGGCACCCCAAGGAGACAAACAATGCCAGTCCATTGAGCAACAAGAGACCAACAATGCCAGGGCATTGCGCAACAAGAGACCAACAATGCCAGGGCATTGACCAACAAGAGACCAACAATGCCAGGGCATTGTTAGGATTGTAAAAGTGCTGGGGCACCTTTGGGCACCCCAAAGAGAGCAGTAATGTACAGTGTGTGGCAGCGAGTGATGGGTGTGGCCAAACTGTTAACAGCGGGAGGGGCTTAAGTGGCACGGTTAAACAAAACCTGAGCCTCCTTGTACTGATAAAATATGATTTCATTGCTGTGCCCATAGGCGTGCGCAGGGGGTGTGCCAGGCGTGCCTGGGCACACTCTAATCACTACGTGCAGTGTAGATTCAAGGTGTGTGCAAGGGTCAGGAGTATGTAACGCACAGAGTGCAAGGGTCAGGAGTATGTAACGCACAGAGTGCAAGGGTCAGGAGTATGTAATGCACAGAGTGCAGGGGTCAGGAGTATGTAACGCGCAGAGTGCAAGGGTCAGGAGTATGTAACGCGAGGAGTACAAGGATCAGGAGTATGTAACTCAAGGATCAGGAGTATGTAACGCAGAGTACAAGGATCAGGAGTATGTAACTCACAGAGTACAAGGATCAGGAGTATGTAACTCAAGGATCAGGAGTATGTAACGCACAGAGTACAAGGATCAAAAGTATGTAACTCACAGAGTAGAAGGATCAGGAGTATGTAACGCACAGAGTACAAGGGTCAGGAGTATGTAACGCAGAGTGCAAGGGTCAGGAGTATGACCAAGAGACCAACAATGCCAGAGCATTGACCAACAAGAGGCCAACAATGCCAGGGCATTGCTAGGATTGTAAAAGAGCTGGGGCACCCCAAGGAGACCAACAATGCCAGGGCATTGACCAACAAGAGACCAACAATGCCAGGGCATTGACCAACAAGAGACCAACAATGCCAGGGTATTGCTAGGATTGTAAAAGAGCTGGGGCACCCCAAGGAGACAAACAATGCCAGGGCATTGAGCAACAAGAGACCAACAATGCTAGGGCATTGACCAACAAGAGACCAACAATGCCAGGGCATTGTTAGGATTGTAAAAGTGCTGGGGCATCTTTGGGCACCCCAAAGAGAGCAGTAATGTACAGTGTGTGGCAGCGAGTGATGGGTGTGGCCAAACTGTTAACAGCGGGAGGGGCTTAAGTGGCACGGTTAAACAAAACCTGAGCCTCCTTGTACTGATAAAATATGATTTCATTGCTGTGCCCATAGGTGTGCGCAGGGGGTGTGCCAGGCGTGCCTGGGCACACTCTAATCACTACGTGCAGTGTAGATTCAAAGTGTGTGCAAGGGTCAGGAGTATGTAATGCACAGAGTGCAAGGGTCAGGAGTATGTAACGCACAGAGTGCAAGGGTCAGGAGTATGTAACGCACAGAGTGCAGGGGTCAGGAGTATGTAACGCACAGAGTACAAGGGTCAGGAGTATGTAATGCACAGTGTACAAGGATCAGGAGTATGTAACTCAAGGATCAGGAGTATGTAACGCAGAGTACAAGGATCAGGAGTATGTAACTCACAGAGTACAAGGATCAGGAGTATGTAACTCAAGGATCAGGAGTATGTAACTCACAGAGTACAAGGATCAGGAGTATGTAACTCACAGAGTAGAAGGATCAGGAGTATGTAAACGCAGAGTGCAAGGGTCAGGAGTATGACCAAGAGACCAACAATGCCAGAGCATTGACCAACAAGAGACTAACAATGCCAGGGCATTGCCAGGATTGTAAAAGAGCTGGGGCACCCCAAGGAGACCAACAATGCCAGGGCATTGAGCAACAAGAGACCAACAATGCCAGGGCATTGTTAGGATTGTAAAAGTGCTGGGGCACCTTGGGGCACCCCAAAGAGAGCAGTAATGTACAGTGTGCGGCAACGAGTGATGGGCGTGGCCAAACTGTTAACAGCGGGAGAGGCTTAAGTGGCACGGTTAAACAAAACCTGAGCCTCCTTGTACTGATAAAATATGATTTCATTGCTGTGCCCATAGGCGTGCGCAGGGGGTGTGCCAGGCGTGCCTGGGCACACTCTAATCACTACGTGCAGTGTAGATTCAAGGTGTGTGCAAGGGTCAGGAGTATGTAACGCACAGAGTGCAAGGGTCAGGAGTATGTAACGCACAGAGTGCAGGGGTCAGGAGAATGTAATGCACAGAGTGCAAGGGTCAGGAGTATGTAACGCACAGAGTGCAAGGGTCAGGAGTATGTAACTCACAGAGTGCAAGAGTCAGGAGTATGTAATGCACAGAGTGCAAGGGTCAGGAGTATGTAACGCACAGAGTGCAAGGGTCAGGAGTATGTAACTCGCAGAGTGCAAGGGTCAGGAGTATGTAATGCACAGAGTGCAAGGATCAGGAGTATGTAACTCACAGAGTAGAAGGATCAGGAGTATGTAACGCACAGAGTACAAGGGTCAGGAGTATGTATCGCAGAGTGCAAGGGTCAGGAGTATGACCAAGAGACCAACAATGCCAGAGCATTGACCAACAAGAGACCAACAATGCCAGGGCATTGCCAGGATTGTAAAAGAGCTGGGGCACCCCAAGGAGACAAACAATGCCAGGGCATTGAGCAACAAGAGACCAACAATGCCAGGGCATTGACCAACAAGAGACCAACAATGCCAGGGTATTGCTAGGATTGTAAAAGAGCTGGGGCACCCCAAGGAGACAAACAATGCCAGGGCATTGAGCAACAAGAGATCAACAATGCCAGGGCATTGACCAACAAGAGACCAACAATGCCAGGGCATTGTTAGGATTGTAAAAGTGCTGGGGCACCTTTGGCACCCCAAAGAGAGCAGTAATGCAGGGGGTGCACAGGGGGTGGGCCAGGCGTGCCTGGGCACACTCTAATCACTACGTGCAGTGTAGATTCAAGGTGTGTGCAAGGGTCAGGAGTATGTAATGCACAGAGTGCAAGGGTCAGGAGTATGTAACGCACAGAGTGCAAGAGTCAGGAGTATGTAACGCACAGAGTGCAAAGGTCAGGAGTATGTAACGCACAGAGTGCAAGGGTCAGGAGTATGTAACGCACAGAGTGCAGGGGTCAGGAGCATGTAATGCACAGAGTGCAGGGGTCAGGAGTATGTAATGCACAGAGTGCAAGGGTCAGGAGTATATAACTCACAGAGTGCAAGGGTCAGGAGTATGTAACGCACATAGTGCAAGGGTCAGGAGTATGTAACTCACAGAGTGCAAGGGTCAGGAGTATGTAACTCACAGAGTGCAAGGGTCAGGAGTATGTAACTCAGAGTGCAAGGGTCAGGAGTATGTAATGCACAGAGTGCAAGGGTCAGGAGTATGTAACTCACAGAGTGCAAGGGCCAGGAGTATGTAACTCACAGAGTGCAAGGGTCAGGAGTATGTAACTCACAGAGTGCAAGGGTCAGGAGTATGTAACTCACAGAGTACAAGGGTCAGGAGTATGTAACTCACAGAGTACAAGGGTCAGGAGTATGTAACTCACAGAGTACAAGGGTCAGGAGTATGTAACGCACAGAGTACAAGGATCAGGAGTATGTAACACACAGAGTACAAGGTTCAGGAGTATGTAACGCACAGAGTACAAGGGTCAGGAGTATGTAACGCAGAGTGCAAGGGTCAGGAGTATGACCAAGAGACCAACAATGCCAAAGCATTGACCAACAAGAGACCAGCAATCCCAGGGCATTGCAAGGATTGTAAAAGTGCTGGGGCACCTTTGGGTACCCCAAAGTGAACAGTGATGTACAGTGTGTGGCAGCGAGCGATGGGTGTGGCCAAACTGTTTACAGCGGGAGGGGCTTAAGTGGCACAGTTAAACAAAACCTGAGCCTCCTTGTACTGATAAAATATGATTTCATTGCTGTGCCCATAGGCGTGCGCAGGGGGTGTGCCAGGCGTGCCTAGGCACACTCTAATCACTACGTGCAGTGTAGATTCAAGGTGTGTGCAAGGGTCAGGAGTATGTAATGCACAGAGTGCAAGGGTCAGGAGTATGTAACTCACAGAGTGCAAGGGTCAGGAGTATGTAACTCACAGAGTGCAAGGGTCAGGAGTATGTAACTCACAGAGTGCAAGGGTCAGGAGTATGTAACTCACAGAGTGCAAGGGTCAGGAGTATGACCAAGAGACCAACAATGCCAGAGCATTGACCAACAAGAGACCAACAATGCCAGGGCATTGCTAGGATTGTAAAAGAGCTGGGGCACCCCAAGGAGACAAACAATGCATGTGAATAAGTTCACCTGTCGGGTTTTTCCTGAGTCGGGATGTTTTGTTGAATGACATGAAACCAGTTGTGATTGGATTGGCCTTTTATCGCCAATATATGTAGAATAGTTCATATTAACTGTCCTCATAGACTTAGTATGGCACAATGTGGACCATAGAAAGGTCTCCTATTGTAAAGTGTAAAGCCTGATTTATGTCACTTCTTCAGCATGTCGTGCAAAGTTCCTTTTGGGTGGAAGGGTCGGCTCTAAGCAACTCAGAATACAACTGTCACTTCTTGTAATGAAACAACATGCAGACACAAGATCGATCGCAGATCTCTTTTTTTTCCAGGTTGCCTTGTAACAGAGAGAGAGAGAGAGTAACAAGAGATTATTACAGAACGCTCAGAGGCAAACGTTTTACTCAGGTAGTGCAGGTAGATAAAGCTGTGAAAGTCCAGGATTCATACAGGGGGCAAAAGGGGCAGCTGCCCCCGGCCCCGTCATTGATTGTGGGGCTCAAGGCAGCTTTCCCTTGAGCCTGCGCTGCCTGCAAACAGTTGATGAGTGGATTCGGGGGGGGGGGAGAAAATGTTTGCCCAGGATCCAATCAGTATTAAAGATGGATCTGGGTTCATATCTAATATAACATGACAATGTAAATCCTCCTGTTGTGCCAAACCTATCACCTTAATGCCCGCCGCAAACACCATGAGATTATCGGACGAATGATCGTCTGGTTTTTTTTGTTTTTTTTTTTTGTGCATGCTAGTCTCAGATCGGATCTGATGAGTTCAATTTAGAAGTGATGTCTTGTAATGTATTTGTATTTAGACATGTGCACTGCCAAAAAATTCATTCATTTTCGTTTCATTCATTTTTTGTTTTTTCTGTTACGATCGCAATTCGGAAATTCATAAATTCGGAAATTCGTACATTCGTAACGTCTATCATTAATTTAGTCAGGGACTGCTTAGCAATGGACTATTTGGTGAGAAGTATATGATATACAATATAGTGCACATAGTGCTGGAATCTGTAGGGCAGAGTGCAGGGGTGTGCATTGCACAGAGTACAAGGGTCAGGAGTATGTAACTCACAGAGTACAAGGGTCTGGAGTATTTAACGCACAGAGTACAAGGGTCAGGAGTATGTAACACACAGAGTACAAGGGTCAGGAGTATGTAACTCACAGAGTACAAGGGTCAGGAGTATGTAACTCACAGAGTACAAGGGTCAGGAGTATGTAACACACAGAGTACAAGGGTCAGGAGTATGTAACTCACAGAGTACAAGGGTCAGGAGTATGTAACTCACAGAGTACAAGGGTCAGGAGTATGTAACTCACAGAGTACAAGGGTCAGGAGTATGTAACACACAGAGTACAAGGGTCAGGAGTATGTAACGCACAGAGTACAAGGGTCAGGAGTATGTAACTCACAGAGTACAAGGGTCAGGAGTATGTAACACACATAGTACAAGGATCAGGAGTATGTAACGCACAGAGTACAAGGGTCAGGAGTATGTAACGCACAGAATACAAGGATCAGGAGTATGTAACGCACAGAGTACAAGGGTCAGGAGTATGTAACGCACAGAGTACAAGGGTCAGGAGTATGTAACTCACAGAGTACAAGGGTCAGGAGTATGTAACTCACAGAGTACAAGGGTCAGGAGTATGTAACTCCCCCCAAGGAGACCAACAGTGCCGGGGCATTGACCAACAAGAGACCAACAATGCCAGGGCATTGCTAGGATTGTAAAAGTGCTGGGGCACCTTTGGGTACCCCAAAGTGAGCAGTGATGTACAGTGTGTGGCAGCGAGCGATGGGTGTGGCCAAACTGTTTACAGCGGGAGGGGCTTAAGTGGCACGGTTAAACAAAACCTGAGCCTCCTTGTACTGATAAAATATGATTTCATTGCTGTACCCATAGGCGTGCGCAGGGGGTGTGCCAGGTGTGCCTGGGCACACCCTAATCAATACGTGCAGTGTAGATTCAAGGTGTGTGCAAGGGTCAGGAGTATGTAATGCACAGAGTGCAAGGGTCAGGAGTATGTAATGCACAGAGTACAAGGGTCAGAAGTATGTAACGCATAGAGTACAAGGGTCAGGAGTATGTAATGCACAGAGTGCAAGGGTCAAGAGTATGTAATGCACAGAGTACAAGGGTCAGGAGTACGTAACGCACAGAGTGCTGCAGTCACTGATGGGTTTAGGAATACATAAAGCAGAGTGCAGGGATCTGGGGTGTGTAATGCAAAGAGTTCAAGGGTCAGGAGTATGTAATGCAGTCAGTGTTGGCTTTAGGAGTAAATAACACACCGAGAACAAGGGTCAGGAGTACGTAATGCACAAAATGCAGGAGAAAGGAGTGTTTACTGCACACTGCCTTTACACGCACATGGAACTTTAATGTTCTTCAGGGATGAGCGAGTTTGGGCTGGAGGAACTTGACTGGCCTGCACAGAGTCCTGACCTCAACCCGATAGAACACCTTTGGGATGAATTAGAGCGGGGACTGCGAGCCAGGCCTTCTTGTCCAACATCAGTGCTTGACCTCACAAATTCTCTTCTGGAAGAATGGTCAAACATTCCCATAGACACACTCCTAAACCTTGTGAACCGCCTTCCCAGAAGAGTTGAAGATATTCTATCGTGTTGAGGTCAGGACTCTGTGCAGGTCAGTCAAGCTCCTCCAACCCAAACTCGCTCATCCATGTCTTTATCGACCTTGCTTTGTGCACTGGTCCAAATCATTTGGTGGAGGGGGGATTATGGTGTGGGGTTGTTTTTCAGGGGTTGGGCTTGGCCCCTTAGTTCCAGTGAAGGGAACTCTTAAGGCGTCAGCATACCAAGACATTTTGGACAATTTCATGCTCCCAACTTTGTGGGAACAGTTTGGGGATGGCCCCTCCCTGTTCCAACATGACTGTGCACCAGTGCACAAAGCAAGGTCCATAATGACATGGATGAGCAAGTTTGGGGTGGAGGAACTTGACTGGCCTGCACAGAGTCCTGACCTCAACCCAATAGAACGCCGCTGGGATGAATTAGAGCGGAGACTGCGAGCCAGGCCTTCTCGTCTAACATCAGTGCCTGACCTCACAGATGCGCTTCTGGAAGAATGGTCAAACATTCCCATAGACACACTCGTAAAGCTTGTGGACGGCCTTCCCAGAAGAGATGAAGCTGTTATAGCTGCAAAGGGTGGGCCAACTCAATATTGAACCCTACGGACTAAGACTGGGGATGCCATTAGAGTTCACGTGCGTGTAAAGGCAGGCGTCCCAATACTTTTGGTAATATAGTGTACATCTAAAGAGATGAGATGATTGTCAACTGATTTAGTCAATAACCACTGGAATAGAGCAATAGGGAAAAAAAATGGGACCACCCCCTGACCTAGTGAACACGCAACCTAAGCTAAGTTCCTCTTGTGGACAATCGGTCGGCCCAGCGTGATCAGGAGGTGATCACATTTTTCCACTGCCATCTCCATTCTGTAACATGCCTTGTTGTTGACAGTTTCTGCTTTTAAGGCCCCGGGGGACTTGAACATAAAAGGAATTGGTCAACATGTTGCAAATTTAACTTTAAAAAAACAAAATAGCCATGTAGCCCCAAGGCCAAAACCGAGGCATTGATGGACATACCAAGCAGAACGTGACGTCACCACGTCGGTCTGAAATGTAGATGTTCTAGAATTACAGAACGTGTCCTAGGAGGAGACAACAGCTGAAAAACACTACCTTTTACCTGGTCAGTTTCCGGGAGTTCTTCAGCAGAGAGAAAAACATATCAATCAGTAGCTGTACATGAATGTGAAAGTTCCTTCAGCCCAACCTTGCTTGCTTCAAAAGAAGGCTTGACTGTTTGGGCAATCTGAAGCCATGAGAACAATTTACACAGCGGGTAAAATAAGTATTGAACATGTCACCATTTTTCTAGGTAAATCTATTGGTAAAGGTGATATTGACATGAAATGTTCCCCCACATGTCGGTGACAACCCATGGAATCCATACATACAAAGACACCAAAACAAATACATTCAGAAATGAAGTTCTGTGCTATGAAACGGAAAGACACACGGAAAAAGTATTGAACACGCTAACTGAAATGTATGTAATGCTTGGTATGAAATCCTTTGTTGGTAATGACGGCTTCAAGTCTAATGCCCCGTACAGACGATCGGACATTCCGACAACAAAATCCATGGATTTTTTTCCAACAGATGTTGGCTCAAACTTGTCTTGCATACACACGGACACACAAATGTTATCGGAAATTCAGAACGTCAAGAACGCGGTGACGTACAAGACGTACGACGAGCCGAGAAAAATGAAGTTCAATAGCCGGCGCGGCTCTTCTGCTTGATTCCGAGCATGCGTGGCACTTTGTGCGTCAGAATTGTCTACAAACGCTTGGAATTTCCGACAACGGATTTTGTTGTCGGAAAATTTGAGGTCCAGATTTCAAATTTTGTGTGACGGAAAATTCCCATGGAAGATGTCCGATGGATTTTGATTTTGGCCCGTTCTTCCACACAAATAGTCTTCAAATCTTGAAGGTCCCCTGGGCCTCTTCTATGAACTCTTCTTTCCATAGATGTTCTATTGGGTTCAGGTCAGGAGATTGGTTGGGCCATTCTAGCAGCTTTATTTTCTTTGAAACCAATGGAGAGTTTCCTTGGCTTTGTGTTTGGGATCATTGTCCTTCTGAGATGTCCTCCCTCGTTTCATCTTCATCATCCTGGTAGATGGCAGCAGATGTTTATCAAGAATGTCTTGGTACATCTTTCCATCCATCCTTCCTTCAATGATATGAAGTTTGCCAGTACCATATGCTAAAAAACAACCCCGCACCATGATGTTCTCACCTCCAAACCTCACTGTTGGTATGGGGGGTGTTTTTGGGGACCATATGACCACCAAATATGGTGTGTATTATGGCACCCAAAGAGACAATAGACCCACCCCAGCAACACTAGATAACATACACAACATTACATCCCCCAGCAACAATGGACTGCCCATTACAAAATACCACTCCAGCAACAATAGATGCACCCCTGCAATAATAGACCCCAAGAAACATCAACAGATTTCCCAGCAGCCAGCAACAATAGACCCTCCAGCAGCCGGAAACAATTAAACCCCCCCCCGTCAGCCACAATAGATCCCCCCCAGCAACAATAGACCCCCCTTCACAACAATGGATCCCCCGGCAACAATATACCCCACCCCAGCTGCAATAGACCCCCATACACAACATTACATCCCCCAGCAACAATGGACTGCCCATTACAAAATACCACCCCAGCAACAATAGATCCACCCCTGCAATAAGAGACCCCCAGCAACATCAACAGATTTCCCAGCAACCAGCAACAATAGACCCTCCAGCAGGCGGCAACAATTGACCCCCCCGTCAGCCACAATAGATCCCCCCCAGCAACAATGGATCCCCAGCGACAATATACCCCACTCCAGCTACAATAGACCCCATACACAACATTACATCCCCCAGCAACAATGGACTGCCCATTACAAAATACCACCCCAGCAACAATAGATCCCCCCCTGCAATAATAGACCCCAAGAAACATCAACAGATTTCCCAACAGCCAGCAACAATAGACCCTCCATCATCCGGAAACAATTGACCCCCCCCCTCCCCCAAGCAACAATAAACCCCCTCCACAACAATGGATCCCCAGCGACAATATACCCCACTCCAGCTACAACAGACCCACCCCAGCAACAAAAGATCCCATACACAACATTACATCCCCCCTCCCCAGCAACAATGGACTGCCCATTACAAAATATCACCCCAACAACAATAAATCAATCCTTGCAACAATAGACTCCCAGAAATATCAACAGATTTCTCAGCAGCCAGCAACAATAGACCCCTTGCCAGCCACAATAGACCCCCCACAGAAAAATAGATTCCTGCCAGCATCAATAGACCCTCCAGCATTACCCCAGTCCCCCTTGCCATCACATACATTCAGTGCTGGGGGTGTATGAACTGCGTTCTCCCGCGTTCTCGCTGATAGCAAACGAAATGCCGTCCTGCTAGGGCTTAGATGTACTTTGGTTTCATTGAGTGCATTATTAGTAGCAGTGGAATGTCTTTATTGCGGAGTCACACTCAGACCTCATTATTGGGTGAACCCCAAAATACACTTGACAAGTCGCTCTTCTTGCACTATGAACTAGTAAGTGAGGCATGGAAGAAAGAAAATGTTAGATTGCTCTAATCAATAAATGACCTATAAGGTGACATACAATGGAATACATTGCCCTCCGGTTATCAGGACAAAGTTTAAACTACTTTACAGGCGAAAGGACAAAGGGTCCCATTGAATTTCAATAATGTTTTATTTATTACTGTTGTAATGTATTGACTTTTCACCTAGGCTTTGATGAGCCGTCCATTACTGTCAGGGCTGGAAGCTCAGGACTGGTAGTTTTTGGCACAGAGCTCCTGGTGCACAGAATAGAGCCCTACCTAATGCCCCCATACACCAAGCAATCCACCCTGTAACCTCACAGTAACCCCAACCCTCTGACTACAACCCTAAAGCCAAGCCTAGTACACACCAGTAGTTTTTTTTTCATTTCATTTTTTTTCATTCAACCCAGTAGGGCTGAACAGAAAAAAACTGACAGCTTGGGGGGAGCCGCTGTACTAACTATCCAATGTTAGTACAGCAATGTGCCCCCGCTGTTCTATTGTGTTCTGACAGGGGGACGCCACGCCCCCCTCCCCGCCCTGCCAGAACACACTGGTCAGCGCTCTCAGCAATTGGAAGCCGACCGGCAGACCTTTATTCGGTCATGCCCATTCGACCGAAGCCCGTCGGACTGACTCCAGTACACATGGGCCAAATGTTGTCTGGTTTCTATTGAACCGGCCGATGCCGCACCACATTCAGCCCATACAGTGGCGGCCGGTGGTAATTTTTTGGGGGGGCGGCAAACAGTATGCAGTAGGCACCCAAACCCCATAGCTTCACCGGCAGTTTCCCCTGCTCGGCGGTGGCCTCCCGCTCCCCTGCTCTCCATGGGTCATCACGGCGACGGCTCCCGTCCCCCTGCTCTCCACGGGTCATCATGGCGGCGGCGGTGGCCTCCTGTTCCCCTGCTCTCCACAGGTCATCATGACGGTGGCAGCGGCCTCCTGTTCCCCTGCTCTCCACAGGTGATCACGGCAGCAGCGGTGGGCTCCCATTCCCCTGCTCCCGGGTCATCACAGTGGCCGCCTCCTGTTCCCCTGCTCTCTATGGATCATCAAGGCGGCGGCGGCCTCCCGTTCCTCTGCTCTCTACGGGTCATCACGGCGGCCGCCTCCTGTTCCCCTGCTCTCCATGGATCATCATGGCGGCAGCCTCCCGTTCCCCTGCTCTCTATGGGTCATCATAGCAGTGGCCTCCTGTTCCCCTGCTCTCTACGGGTCATCACGGCGGCCGCCTCCTGTTCCCCTGCTCTCTATGGATCATCACGGCGGCCGCCTCCTGTTCCCCTGCTCTCTATGGATCATCATGGCGGCGGCCTCCCGTTCCCCTGCTCTCTATGGGTCATCATGGCTGTGGCCTCCTGTTCCCCTGCACTCTATGGGTCATCACGACGGCCGCCTCCTGTTCCCCTGCTCGGCGGCGGTGGCGGCCTCCCATTCCCCTGCTCTCCACGGGTCATCACGGCGGCCGCCTCCTGTTCCCCTGCTCTCTACGTGTCATCATGGCGGCGGCGGCCTCACGTTCCCTTGCTCTCTACGGGTCATTACACCGGCAGTGGCTTCCAATTCCCTTGCTCTCCATGAGTCATCACGGCGGCGGTGGCGGCCTCCTGTTCCCCTGCTCTCCAAGGGTCATGACTGTGGTGGCGGCTTCTGTTTCCTCCCTCCTCCTCAGCGGCCAACCGGGAGTCTTCTCTTTTCGGCCAACTGGAGAATGGGTCTCACACCCGCTTCTGATTGGCTGGATTGAGGATCAGTGTTTCAACAGTGTTTCTGCGCCATGAGCTCACCCTATTTTGAAGTCTATTAGAGCCTATGCTATGCATGAATCTATCTATTATACATATAGGGGGTGGCTTGAATAGAGGGGGAGGCGCCCCTAATGGATGGGCCACCACTGGGCCCGTGTGTACTAGGCTTAACAGTAACCTTGCCTGTAACTCCAGCCCTAAACCTGAGTGTACACTAGAATGGGGGTCAGCAACCTGTAGATCACAGCCTGGGCTTGCTGGCCCGCCATTCCAGAGCATCACACAGAGTGCAATGCAGAGGGACTGCTTGTAAAGTTGGAGCTCAGTGGCATCGGGAGGGGGGGGCTAGGGGGTGCTGGAGCCCCGAATGGGTCCCTGAAAAGCCCCAGGTCTCAGACATGCCCCATTGCATTGTTAGCCCCGAGCGCCGCCGCCGAGCGGGGATCAATCTGATCCCTAGTGCGGCTGAGTGACATAGCAGGTCCTGCCTTCTGCAGCCTGCAGCGCCTATGATGGACGTCCCACTGGTCCAACGCCGGGACCGCGGGACGTGTGACGTCCGTCATAGGCGTTGCAGGCTCCAGAAGGCGGGAATTCTCACTGTGAGACCCCCGCTCGGGCGGGCGGCTCTCCTCTCCTCTTATGGCTGCCTGCTGTGATGATGATGGGCGCACTGCACACTACGGCTGAGCTGAGCTGCTGCAGGACACATGAAGTCTGTCTCCTGGTCAGGTAGGTCAGTGTATGTATGTCAGGTAGGTAGGTCAGTGTATGTCAGGTAGGTCAGTGTATGTAAGTCAGGTAGGTCAGTGTATGTATGTCAGGTAGGTAGGTCAGTGTATGTAAATCAGGTAGGTCAGTGTATGTCAGGTGGGTCAGTGTATGTATGTCAGGTAGGTAGGTCAGTGTATGTATGTCAATTAGGTCAGTGTATGTCAGGTAGGTCAGTGTATGTATGTCAGGTAGGTAGGTCAGTGTATGTAAGTCAGGTAGGTCAGTGTATGTATGTCAGGTAGGTCAGTGTATGTCAGGTAGGTCAGTGTATGTATGTCAGGTTGGTCAGTGTATGTATGTCAGGTAAGTCCGTGTATGTCAGGTAGATCAGTGTATGTATGTCAGGTAGGTAGATCAGTGTATGTATGTCAGGTAGGTCAGTGTATGTATGTCAGGTAGGTAGGTCAGTGTATGTATGTCAGGTAGGTAGATCAGTGTATGTATGTCAGGTAGGTCAGTGTATGTATGTCAGGTAGGTAGATCAGTGTATGTATGTCAGGTAGGTCAGTGTATGTATGTCAGGTAGGTAGATCAGTGTATGTATGTCAGGTAGGTCAGTGTATGTATGTCAGGTAGGTAGATCAGTGTATGTATGTCAGGTAGGTAGATCAGTGTATGTATGTCAGGTAGGTAGGTCAGTGTATGTATGTCAGGTAGGTCAGTGTATGTCAGGTAGGTCAGTGTATGTATGTCAGGTAGGTAGATCAGTGTATGTATGTCAGGTAGGTAGATCAGTGTATGTATGTCAGGTAGGTCAGTATATGTCAGGTAGGTAGGTCAGTGTATGTCAGGTAGGTCAGTGTATGTATGTCAGGTAGGTAGGTCAGTGTATGTATGTCAGGTAGGTCAGTGTATGTCAGGTAGGTCAGTGTATGTATGTCAGGTAGGTCAGTATATGTCAGGTAGGTAGGTCAGTGTATGTATGTCAGGTAAGTCAGTATATGTCAGGTAGGTAGGTCAGTGTATGTATGTCAGGTAGGTCAGTGTATGTGTGTTCATAAACAGCCAAATTTGAAAGGAAATTCCATTACCTATAATCTAATAGTTAGTTATTGTTAGTTATTATTTTGGAGTTTCGGATTTTCGAACTTACGAATTTTACGAATACTGCATCTAAACAAATGGAACCTAACGAATTAAAATTTTTCCGAAGTTACGAATTTATTCGAAATAAGGAATTTCGATCATAAAGAATGACCCGAAAAACGGGAAAAAAAAAACGAATGAAAAGGAAACGAACACATGTCTAGTCTACAAAGTGATTCCAGCAGCAGGAAAGAAGAGTGAAAAGCGATCTGAGTGTGTTTGACAAGTGGTGAGAAGACGATATGTCGCCTCCTCCATAATTGCCGTGCATTGCACGCGATTGTGACACGGTAGTACGACAATTAGAGGTTTAAATAAGGTGTGGGGAGGCGAAACTACAGGACACTGTGCCCCGGTGATCTTTGACTTCTCCCGTGTTGTTCAGGTAGATCTCCACCTCTTTAAGGTTGCCTATCCCTGCACCAGAAGAATTTTGTTTGTCGTTTTTCATTGTAAGAACATTCATTTGTTTTTCTAATCATTAGTGGGGTCAAATCAACGTTCATTTTTGACTGCAGTGATGAGAAAACTCCAAGGAGGAGGTTTCCATGTTTGTGATTGCATCAGAACAACATCAGGAATCATTCTTTTTCTTGCCGTTTCCCAACATGGTGGCCTTAGGTACGTCATGTGTCACTATTGCCAAAAACTTTGTCTAGAAGGAATGAGCTTGGAGCACTTCATCTCACTAACTTTCTGCTATAAAAAAAAAAAAAAAGATCTGAAATCTCATTGGTTAGTATAGGAAACCCCAGCAAAAGAACAAAGAGAAGAGGCGTCCCAGTTCACCAAGTTCTGATTGGATCAAGTTTACGACACTCTGCACATTGAAGATCACCATACGAAGATGTTGCAGATTATGTTCACTATATTACCAAAAGTATTGGGACGCCTGCCTTTACACACACATGAATTTTAATGACATCCCAGTCTTAGTCCGTAGGGTTCAATACTGAGTTGGCTCCGCCCTTTGCAGCTATAACAGCTTCAACTCTTCTGGGAAGGCCGTCCACAAGGTTTAGGAGTGTGTCTATGGGAATGTTTGATCATTCTTCCAGAAGAGCATTTGTGAGGTCAGGCACTGATGTTGGACGAGAAGGCCTGGCTCGCAGTCTCCACTCTAATTCATCCCAATGATGTTCTATAAGATTGAGCTCAGGACTCTGTGCAGGCCAATCAAGTTCCTCCACCCCAAACTTGCTCACCCATGTCTTTATGGACCTTGCTTTGTGCACTGGTGTGCAGTCATGTTGGAACAGGAAGGAGCCATCCCCAAACTGTTCCCACAAAGTTGGGAGCATGAAATTGTCCAAAATGTCTTGGTATGCTGACGCCTTAAGAGTTCCCTTCACTGGGACTAAGGGGGCCAAGCCCAACCCCTGAAAAACAACCCCCACACCATAATCCCCCCTCCACCAAATGATGTGGACCAGCACAAAGCAAGGTCCATAAAGACATGGATGAGCGAGTTTGGGGTGGAGGAACTTGACTGGCCTGCACAGAGTCCTGACCTCAACCCGATAAAACACCTTTGGGATGAATTAGAGCGGAGACTGCGAGCCAGGCCTTCTCATCCAACATCAGTGCCTGACCTCACAAATGTGCTTCTGGAAGAATGGTCAAACATTCCCATAGACACACTCCTAAACCTTGTGGACAGCCTTACCAGAAGAGTTGAAGCTGTTATAGCTGCAAAGGGTGGGCCAACTCAATATTGAACCCTACGGACGAAGACTGGGGTGCCACTAAAGTTCATGTGCGTGTAAAGGCAGGTGTCCCAATACTTTTGGTAATATAGTGTATATCTAAAGAGATGAGATGATTGTCAACTGATTTAGTCAATAATCACTGGAATAGAGCAATAGGGAAAAAAAATGGGACCACTCCCTGACCTAGTGAACACGCAACCTAAGCTAAGTTCCTCTTGTGCTGCGAAGGGTGGAGCCAACTCAATATTGAACTCTACGGACTAAGACTGGGATGCCATTAAAGTTCATGTGCATGTAAAGGCAGGCGTCCCAATACTTTTGGCAATATAGTGTATGTAAAAATGCCTTTTATTCAAGATTTTAGTACCTCTGATTCATATAAAAAGAAATAAAGCAGGAGTTTTTTTTTAGTTTTTAGTGCTGTGCTGCAGTGTTCAGACTTGTTTTGTAATATACGTTCCAGGGACAATGGTGTAAACCATGAAGATATTACACCATACGCGGCTCCTCTGTCCTCTATTGACACTGCACTTCTCTATGATAGCTCAGCATTTCTACTAAACCGCACTCTACTTTACAAAACTCAATGAAAAACTCCAGCACACTTCAGCACACTCACAATAAAGTGATATTAAACCCTCAAATTTTTACCTTATAGGGACCCTGCTAGGTTAACCACTTCAATACCAGGCACTTAGACACCTTCCCGCCCAGACCAATTTTCAGCTTTCAGCGCTGTCGCAATTTGAATGACAATTGCGCGGTCATGCTACACTGTACCCAAACAAATTTTTTATCATTTTGTTCCCACAAATAGAGCTTTCTTTTGGTGGTATTTGATCACCTCTGCGGTTTTTATTTTTTGCGCAACAAATAAAAAAAGACCGAAAATTTTGAAAAAAAACAAGTTTTTCTTTGTTTCTGTTAAAATTTTTTTGTAAATAAGTACGTTTTCTTCTTCAACGACGGGCACTGATATGGCTGCACTGACGGGCACTGACTGGCACTGATACGGCGGCACTGATGGGCACCGATGAGGTGGCACCAATGAGGTGGCACTGATGAGGTGGCACTGACGGGCACTGATGATGGGCACTGATAGGCGGCACTGAGGGGCACTGATAGGTGGCACTGGTATGCGGCACTGATGGGCACTCATAGGTGGCACGGATGGGCACTTATAGGCGGCGCTGATGGGCACTCATAGGTGGCATTGATGGGCACTCATAGGTGGCATTGATGGTTACTTATGGGTGGCACTGATAGTTGGCACAGATGGGCATGGATGGGCACTGATAGATGGGCACTGATGGGCACGGATGGGCACTGACAGGTGGCATGAATGGACACTGATGGGTGGCACTGACGGCACTGGTTGTTTGCAGTGATGCCCCTAAGGGTGGCATTGTTGGGCATCATTGCAACATAATGGTGCCAATCAGTGCCCATTTGTGGGCACTGATTGGCACTGACTGGGCACACTGGGCACATGTGGATGGCCATGGGGTACATACCTGGCCATCCACATGTTGCCCCTTCCCTGGTGGTCCTAGTGGCGATCCCTGGTGGTCCAGTGTGGTGATCTGAGGGGGGGCTGCACTGATAAACAATCAGCACAGACCCCCCCTGCCAGGAGAACCGCCGATCGGCTCTCCTCTAATCGCGTCTGTCAGACGCGAGTGAGGAAGAGCCGATCAACGGCTCTTCCTATTGACAGCGTGATCAGCCGTGATTGGACACGGCTGATCACGTGGTAAAGAGCCTCCGCCGGAGGCTTTTTACCAAGATCAGTGTAGCGGTGTGTCAGACTGACACACCACTCCACCGATCGCCGCGATGCGCGCCCCCCGGGGGCGCGCTGCGGCATGTTATCCTGCTGGACGTCATATGATGTCCAGTCAGGATAACACAACCACTTCCCGGACGTCAATCCGCTATAGGGCGGGCGGGAAGTGGTTAAATAAAAAATCAGCTTAAAGGTCCCTGTAAAAGAACAGGTATTGTACTCACCTCTCTAGACTCTCTCTCCTGGCTTCACTCTGTTCCAGCACTACAGCCTCCATAGGACTTTGGCATTGAGACATCTGGGGGTGTCCGTTAGCTGTGCCCCCCCCCCCCACACACACACACACCAAGCAATGATTCCATTTTCTGATTCCTACATTACTGCAGTACTCAGCAGTGATGGAACCATGGCACATGGTGGGGGGAAAGTGTCCAATGCCAAAGAGTTTCTGTGTTAGAGACCATGAATCAGACTGAGACAGAAGTACATTTAAATCACACTTGTTTAATAATAATAAAAAAAGGTAAACAGAGTAAACGCAGTCAAAACATAGCCAGAGTTCAGGAACCGGAATGGATAGTCAGACAAGCCAAAACGTCAGGGAGCCAGGGAGGAGCGTAGTAGAACAAAAAGCAGGATCTTGAGCCAGAAGGGACGTCAGCCAAGCAAGTCTTTAACAGGAACACAGGAGAGCGTCTCTAGAGATGTGACCAAGGCGAAGGCAGAGGTCATCTGGGCTGGACGGCTTAAGTAGGCAGGACTGACGAGCAGGATATCATCAACAGGTGAGTCACTGTGGAGAGATAGGAACTGGCAAATTGGCAATTAGCCGACAGCTGAGCGGCCAGCTTTGAGGAGGAAGGGCCCTGACATTTTGTAGGCTGCAGTGCTGGAACAGATGTAAGGAAGGGGGAAGAGGCCACCTGAAACGTGAGCATAATATTTTTTTTTATTCTAGAAATATTTAATCTGCATTTTTTTTAAACCTCACAGGGTCATTTTTAAGGGAAAAAAGGGTCATGTTGGAGGGTGTGATCTCACGGGAGGGTTAGTTTAATCAAAAATGTAGGGAGAAGGTCAGGAGCAAAATATTTTCTACGTTTTGGTAGGACATGCTGGAGGGTGTGATCTCACGGGAAGGTAAGTGTAATCAGGAAAGTAGAGAGAAGATCAGGAGCAGAGTGCTTTCTACTTTTTGGAGTGTCATGTTGGAGGATATGATATCCCAGTGGTGGTGATGTAATCAGAAAGATAAGAAGAGGGTCAGGAGCAGAGAATCTTTCCCTCCTTATGGAGGGTCATTTTATAGGGTATGATACCCCTATAGAAGTGTAATCAGAAAAGTAGTGAGAAGATCAGGAGCAGAGTATTTTCTACCCCTATGAAGGGTTGTGTTGAAGGTGTGATATCTTGCTGGTAGCTATTATCAGAAAGGTGGAGTGAAGGGCAGAAGCAGGGCATTTTCTACCTTATGAAGGTCCTGCTGGAAGTGAGATATCACAATGGTGAGCGTAATCAGAACGGTAGAGAAAAGGTCAGGAGTAGGGATGAGCCGAACACCCCCCTGTTCGGTTCGCATCCAGAACATGCGAACAGGCAAAAAAATTTGTTCGAACACGCGAACACTCTATGGGAACATGAAAAATCAAAAGTGCTAATTTTTAAAGGTTAATATGCAAGTTATTGTCCTAAAAAGTGTTTGGGGACCCGGGTCCTGCCCCAGGGGACATGTATTAATGCAAAAAAAAAGTTTTAAAAACGGACGTTTTTTCGGGAGCAGTGATTTTAATAATGCTTAAAGTGAAACAATAAAAGTGATAGGATGGGCTATCTGTTCTAGTCGAACATGAGTTCGACTCGAACATTGGTTGTTCGCCCGTTCGCCGAACAGCGAACAATTTGGGGTGTTCGCGGCAAATTCGAAAAGCCGTGGAACACGCTTTAAAAAGTCTATAGGAGAAATCTAAAATGCTAATTTTAAAGGCTAATATGCAAGTTATTGTCATAAAAAGTGTTTGGGGACCCGGGTCCTGCCCCAGGGGACATGGATCAATGCAAAAAAAAGTTTTAAAAATGGCCGTTTTTTCGGGAGCAGTGATTTTAATAATGTTTAAAGTGAAACAATAAAAGTGAAATATTCCTCTAAATTTCGTACCCTGGGGTGTCTATAGTATGCCTGTAAAATAGCACATGTTTCCCATGTTTATAACAGTCCGAGAGCAAAATGACATTTCTAAAGGAAAAGAAAGTCATTTAAAAGTGCTAGCACTAGTGAATTGTCGGTCCCAACAATACACATAAAAGTCATTGAAAAAATAAAAAAGGTGTGGGGGTCCCCCAAAATTCCATTACCAGGCCCTTCAGGTCTGGTATGGGTATTAAGGGGAACTCCACGCCAAAATTTAAAAAAAATGGCGTGGGGTTCCCCCCAAAAAAATCTGTATGGATTTTAAGGGGAACTCTGCGCCAAAATGAAAAAAAATGTTCCCCCAAAAATCCACACCAGACCCTTATCCGAGCACGCAACCTGGCAGGCTGCAGGAAAAGAGGGGGAACGAGAAAGCGCCCCCCCTCCTGAACCGTACCAGGCCACGTGCCCTCAACATGGGGAGGATGTCCCCATGTTGATGGGGACAAGGGCCTCATCCCCACAACCCTTGCCCGGTGGTTGTGGGGGCTTATCGGAATCTGGAAGCCCCCTTTAACATTCAACATTGTACCCCTACCATTTTACAAAAAGAAAGTGCCAAAATGTTAAAAAACCACAGGAGATGGCTTGGGACAAGTCCTTTATTAAAATTAAAAAAATTAAAAATAAAAAAGAGATTCCAGCAATGTAATCCAATAAATCCATGCTCCTACTCCAGCAATGTAATTCGTCTCCTGTGCTTTTTTAACATTTTGACACTTTCTTTTTGTGAAATGGTATGGGTACAATGTACTCCTTACCAATTCACATGTTGGGGCCAGGATCTGGGTGTCCCCTTTGTTAAAGGGGGCTTCCAGATTCCGATAAGCCCCCCGCCCGCAGACCCCCACAACCACCGGGCAATGGTTGTGGGGATGAGGCCCTTGTCCCCATCAACATGGGGACATCCTCCCCATGTTGAGGGCATGTGACCTGGTATGGTTCAGGAGGGGGGGGCGCTCTCTCGTCCCCCCCTCTTTTCCTTCGGTCTGCCAGGTTGCATGCTCAGATAAGGGTCTGGTGTGGATTTTTGGGGGAACCCCACGCCATTTTTTTTTAAATTTTGGCATGGAGTTCCCCTTAATATCCATACCAGACCTGAAGGGCCTGGTAATGGAATTTTGGGGACCCCCACGCATTTTTTTTTTTCAATGACTTTTATGTGTATTGTCGGGACGGACAATTCATTAATAGCCGGCACTAGTGCTAGAAGTTTTAAAGGACTTTTTTTTTCCTTTAGAAATGTCATTTTGCTCTCGGACTGTTATAAACACAGGAAACATGCGCTACTTTACAGGCATACTATAGACACCCCCGGGTATGAAATGTAGAGGAATATTTCACTTTTATTGTTTCACTTTAAACATTATTAAAATCACTGCTCCCGAAAAAAACGGCCATTTTTAAAACTTTTTTTTGCGTTGATACATGTCCCCTGGGCCAGTACCCGGGTCCCCAAACACTTTTTATGACAATAACTTGCATATTAGCCTTTAAAATTAGCATTTTAGATTTCTCCCATAGACTTTTAAAGGGTGTTCCGCGGCTTTTCGAATTTGCCGCGAACACCCCAAATTGTTCGCTGTTCGGCGAACAGGCGAAAGACCAATGTTCGAGTCAAACTCATGTTCGACTCGAGCAGATAGCCCATCCCTAGTGAGGAGCAGAGTATTTACTACCTTGTGAAGGGTCATATTGGAGGGTATAATATCCCAGTGGTAGGTGTAATCAGGAAGAGCATATCCTACCATATGGAGCGTCATGTTAGAGGAGATCATGATATCCCGGTGTCAGAAACCATGAAATCAGACCGAGACAGAAGTACAGTTAAATCACACTTGTTTAATAATAAAAAGTAAAAAGAACAAATGTAGTCAAAACATAACCAAAGTTCAGTAACCGGAACGGATAGTCAGCCAAGACAGAAGTTAGGGATCAAAGTAATGGAACAGCAAGCAGGATCTGGAGCCAGAAGGGATGTCAGCAAAGCCAGTCTTTAAACAGGAACGCAGGAGATAGTTTCTTGTGATGTGACCAAGGCGAAGGCAGAGATCCTCTGGACTGGACAGCGTAAGTAGGCAGGACCGACGAGCAGGATCATCAACAGCTGAGTAACTGTGGAGAGAGATGGGAGCTGGTCATTAGCCGAAAGCTGAGCGTCCAGCTCAGAGAAGGAAGGGCTGAGCCCAGGCCCGACAGTACCCCCTCCTCAACTACCCCTCCCCCTGGGAGGACCACCAGGCTTGAGGGGAAAAGGTCTATGGAAATCACAGAGGAGGACAGGGGCATGTACGTCCGAGGATGAGACCCAAGAGCGTTTCTCCGGACCGTACCCTTTCCAATGCAACAGGTACTGTATGCGACCACTGAACCTACGGGAGTCAACAATGTAATGTACTAGGGTTGTCCCGATACCACTTTTTTTGGACCGAGTACAAGTACCGATACTTTTTTTCAAGTACTCGCCGATACCGTTTACCGATACTTTTTTTTTAATGTCACGTGACAGTTTTTTTTTTTGCTATTTTTTTTTTTGGGGGGGGGGGGTGAACTTTGTATGTGTGTGTGTTTTTTTTTATTTTTTTTTACAATTTTTATTTTTTACAATAATATTTTTTTATTCTTTATTTTTTTATTTTTTTTAATCAGCCCTGTTGGGGGGCTTTGGTGAGATATCAGGGGTCTTAACAGACCTCTGATATCTCCCCCTTGAGACAGAGAAAGAGACAGAGGATAGAGATTCCCCAGTCCCTTTCTCTGCAGCCTCAGCTGCACTGAGAATGAATGGAGAGAAGACAGCGGCTCCTCTCCATTCATAAACTGACACAATGTAATCACAGGAGATTAAAATGTTTCAGTTATGTGAATGGACAGAGTCAGCTGACTCTCTCCATACACAAAGGAAAGAGGAGGGGGACGGAGGAACTGAGGGGGAGAACGGAGGGGACAGATAAGGAGAAAGGAATGCAGGGGACAGATAAGGAGAGAGGAACGGAGGGGGAGAACGGAGAGGGACAGATAAGGATAGAGGAACGAAGGGGGAGTACGGAGGGGGACAGATAAGGAGAGAGGAATGCAGGGGACAGCGGAGAGGCACAGAGGAACAGAGGGGGCATGGAGGAGGATGCAGTGACAGTCAGCGGTGAGCGATCACCGCTGTATGTCACTAAAGCTGGTGAAAGCCGCTGGGGGAGAATCTTGTAACTCCCCCACGCGCCGATCACAGCTGTCCTCTAGGTATCAGGGAAGCATCGGGAGCATTTGCCCGAGTACAAGTACTTGGGCAAATGCTCGGTATCGGTGCCGATACCGATGCTAGTATCGGGACAACCCTATAATGTACTTCATACTCCTCATGGTTCTCAACCTGTACAGGGTGAGGACGTGGCACCAAGGTGGTAAAGCAGTTGCAGACCAAAGGTTTTACCAAGGAGACATGAAATACATTCGAAATACACATATTAGAAGGAAGGTCCAATGCGTAAGAAGGTCTTCTGCGAAGAATACGGAAAGGCCCAATAAACCGAGGTGCGAACTTCAGTGAGGGAACACGAAGTCGGAGGTTGCAAGATGACAGCCAGACCCTGTCCCCAACTTTGTAGAAAGGCGCAGGCAGGCGTCTGAGGTCAGCATGGACGCAAAGCCTCCTGGACTGCACAAGTGGAACGAAGACCATGGAGATGCTCCTCTAATATAGGAATACTCTGCGGAACAAACGAGTCAGGCAACATAGAAGGTTGGAAACCATAATTCGCCATAAACGGGGACAATCTGGAAGCAAAGTTCAAGGCACTGTTGTGAGCAAACTCTGCCCATGGTAATAGATCTGACCAGTTGTTATGATGGTCAGAAATATAACAATGTAGGAATTGCTCCAAGGACTGATTGGCACGTCCTGCGGGTGATAAGCAGAGGAGAAAGCAAGCTGAATTCCCAACTGTGCACAAAAGGCTTGCCAGAACCAGGACACAAACTGACTACCCCTGTCTGAGACAATCACCTTGGCTAGCCCATGTAAGTGAAAGATCTCCCGAGCAAAAATGGAAGGCAGTTCCTTAGAAGTGGGCAACTTCTTAAGTGGAATACAATGACACATCTTTGAGAACTGGTCAACCACCATAAGGATAACAGTGTTGCCTTGGGAGTTGGGCAGCTCCACAATGAAATCCATAGACAGGTGGGTCCAGGACCTCTCTCCATTGGGTATGGGTTGAAGGAGGCCCACTGGAAGGTGTCTTACTCTGAGCAATCACGGAACAGGCAGCTACGAAGGCAGTTACATAGACTAGGCCACCAGAAATGTTGGGAAATGGCCCAAACGAGTTGATTCTTCCCAGGGTGGCCAGCTGCCTTGGGAGAATGGTAAATCTGGAGCACAGCAGTACGGAGACTCTCTGGGACAAAGCAGCCGTCACAAGGTTTCTCAAGAGGAGCATGGACCTAAGCAGCAAGAATTTTGTTGCCCAAAGGAGAAGTGAGACTGGTGTGAACTGTAGCCAGAGGTAATTTCTGGAGGGTCATGCTGGAAGGTGTGATATCAGGGTGGTGGTAACTAATCAGAAAGGTAGATAGAAGGTCAGGAGCAGAGTATATCCTTCCATATGGAGGGTTCTGTTGGAGGATGTGATAGACCGGTGGGAAACTACAGAACTTCAGCTTACAGGTGGTAATTTCTGGAGGGTCATGTTGGAAGGTGTGATATCCTGGTGGTGGTAACTAATCAGAAAGGTAGGTCAGAAGCAGAGTATATCCTCCCATATGGAGGATTATGTTGAAGAATGTGAAATCCTGGTAATGGAAAGTAATCAGAAAGGTACATAGAAGGTCAGGAGCAGAGTATATCCTTCCATGTTGGAGAATGTGATATCCTGCTGGTGGTAACTAATCAGAAAGTTAGATAGAAGGTCAAGAGCAGAGTATATCCTTCCATGTTGGAGGATGTGATATCCTGGTGGTGGTAACTAATCAGAAAGGTAGGTCAGAAGCAGAGTATACCCTCCCATATGGAGGATTATGTTGAAGAATGTGATATCCTGGTGGTGGTAACTAATCAGAAAGGTAGAGTGAAGGTCAGGAGCGGTGTACTTTCTACTTATGGAGGGTCATGTTAGAGGATGTAATAGCTTGGTGGGGAATTCTAGAACCTCAGCTTACAGGTGATTACCAGAATGTGATTTCTACATCGTTTGATAAAACGTTGCAGAACTTTAAACCAACTTCACATCCAGCCAAACACTTTAATATCATTATGGTGTGTGAAACTCAAAGCTTTGTAGATGTGAATAGAGGATTCATAAACAAAAAAAAAACAAACTTTCACATATTGGCATTTACATGCCTGGCAGCTCACAGGGATGCTGATGAATTTTTTATTCCCTCGGCATGAGTGCCAATTGAGGCGACATCCGTGACAGCCTGTTCTTTTATCAGCTCGAGACCTCCAGAACAGAAATAAACAGCTTTTTCCTGCGCAGTACGGAGTGGCTCTTAAAGCTGTCTGCAGGAATTTGAAGAATATGGATGTTTTCCAAATTCTTCAAATACTGCAGCTGAGTAAGTCGGTAGAAAAACACCACATTTGATTTGGGTATCTGTTTACCGCATCCGAGGACACGGAGCAGGGACACACCCAGAGGAGGTATAGTGTATTGGGTACACCATTTTTGTACGGCTCTCCAAGGTACCAAAGAAATGCGCCTCCATTGTAGCACGCCGTAATGCATGGTAGTAATGTGTTGTGCATTTCGTTAGAGGTTAAAGAGTAGCATGCAATGTATTAATCACTGCAACACATTCTGAAGACATGGAGTGTGCTAGGTATTGCCACTCCAGTGGTCCACTACTTGAATGGGTGCCGTCTAGAATGTTCATCTAGGAAAACATAATGACTATATGCGATATGAAGGCGCCGCACTCCCGACAGCCCAGTGTGTGGTAACGGTGAGAAGCGGCCTCAGCTCTTCCTAAGCCATACCAACTGACGCATTTTGCTTGCCCCCCCCCCCGAGGCTTTGTCATAGTCATGATTAGGATTCGCCCCAATACCACAATATTTTCTGCAGATTGAAAGTTATTCAGTGCAAAGAAAATACACTGTATTACCAAAATTATGGGGACGCCTGCTTTTACACACACACACATGAGCTTTAATGGCATCCCAGTCTTAGTCCGTAGGGTCCAATATTGAGTTGGCCCACCCTTTGCAGCTATAACAGCTTCAACTCTTCTGGGAAGGCCGTCCACAAGGTTTAGGAGTGTGTCTATGGGAATGTTTGACCATTCTTCCAGAAGCACAGGGTTGAGGTCAGGACTCGGACTGTGCAGGCCAGTCATGTTCCTCCACCCCAAACTCGCTCATCTATGTTTTTACCTTGCTTTGTGCACTGGTCCAAATCATTTGGTGGAGGGGGGATCATGGAGTGGGGTTGTTTTTCAGGGGTTGGGCTTGGCCCCTTAGTTCCAGTGAAGGGAATTCTTAAGGCGTCAGCATACCAAGACATTTTGGACAATTTCATGCTCCCAACTTTGTGGGAACAGTTTGGGGATGGCCCCTCCCTGTTCCAACATGACTGCGCACCAGTGCACAAAGAAAGGTCCATAAAGACATGGATGAGCGAGTTTGGTGTGGAGGAACCCAAAAAGAGTCCTTCCCAGAAGAGTGGAAGCTGTTATAGCTGCAAAGGTTGGGCCAACTCAATATTGAACCCTACGGACTAAGACTGGGATGCCATTAAAGTTCATGTACGTGTAAAGGCAGGCGTCCCAGAACTTTTAATAATATAGTGTAAGTGTGAATGGAGAAAGTACTGCATTATGGCCACTAGGTGGCGCTGAGGAATATACTTAGTTCCTGTTATGCTCAGTGCCATCTAGTGGCCATATGCTGTTTTTTTTTTCTCCTTGCACAGTTATACAACCATTTTAAAAATACAACCCTTAACCTTTTAGGCTTTTACATTTAAAGGATAACTAAAGGTTCAGTTTTATTTTTGTTTTTTTTTAAAACAAACATGTCATACTTGCCTCCTCCGTGCAGTGGCCCCAACCCTCCTCTTCTGGGCACCCCCAGTGGTGCTCCAGGCTCCTCCTCTTCTCGAGTGCCCCGTTCGAGAAGAGCCCTTCCTTGAGCCACGTGTGTGGGCATGCTCCCGTGTCCTGCTGTCTGTGTCCATTGACACAGACAGCAGGACTCGGCTCCATCCCCAGGCTCCTGCGTCATTGGATTTGATTGACAGTAGCGGGAGCCAATGGCTGCGCTGCTATCAGTCTATCCAATCAGGACCCGAGACACTGACTGGAGCTGGTGTGCTCGTCCCCGGCGCAGGAACATTTGGGCTCAGGTAGGTAAAAGGGGGGCTCTGGGAGGCTGTTGCACTACAAGAGGTTTTTCACTTTAATGCATAGAATGCATTGAAGCGAAAAACTGCGAGGGTTTATAACCTCTTTACCCTAACACAACCTTTCTCATCATTGTAATCCTAAAAATGGACAATTAACCTTCAACGTATCCTTACCATTCCCTAGAGTAGAAAATAAAATCATTTTGATTTTTTTTATGTTTTTAGGTCTGCACTCACCCTACAAAAACTGAGCCTTCTAGTGGCCATGGCTCCCCGGTCTTCCCCGGTTTCAAATCTTCAGGTTCCTGTCCTGATTGACCGGGACGAGAAGCTGGAAACTTATGGGGAATATTGATTCACTAATATCATGAGTGGGAGAGTTCGGGGCGCAGTGCTCTGCGCCCTGGAGTCAACCTTTTTACAAGCCAATTAGAGCCTCAGGCTCTAATCACGTGCTTGTTAAAAAATTACAGACCTCATAGAAACCCTTTAGTCCGGTACCCCACATGCAAACTAGGGGGGCGGCGCCCCTGCGCCCCTTATGGACCGGCCGTCACTGCTCCATAGGCTTACCTATCTTCACTTTACCCCTTACCAACCGTTCAAGTGTCCGCCACCCCTCTCTGCCAATCCCTCCACTGGCTTCCTATCACCCAATGAATAAAATTCAAAATACTAATAATAACATACCATTTACACCATTCACAACTCTTCCCCAAGCTACATCACCAATCTTGTCTCCAAATATCACTCGAACCGTCCTCTCCGCTCCTCTCAAGAACTCCTGCTCTCTAGCTCCCTTGTCACCTCCTCCCACGCTCGCCTCCAGGACTTCTCCAGAGCCTCTCCCATCCTCTGGAACTCCCTACCCCAATCTATCCGGTTATCTCCTACTCTGTCCACTTTTAGGAGACTCATCTTCAGCTGATAACCGAATCTTCTATTTCTGACATCAGTTCACCTCTCACAGTTACTACCTTTTGTTCCACCAGCCCCTCCCTATTAGATTGTAAGCTCCCAGGGCCCTCCTAACCGTATTGTATTGTATTGTCGCTGAACTGTCCCCCTTTGTATTGTAAAGTGCTGCGCAAACTGTTGGCGCTATATAAATCCTGTATAATAATCAGTGGCGTCCTATCTATACGGGCCGCCCCCCTAATGCATGCGCTACGGCCCCTAATCTACATGCAGGGTGCTGGACGCATGGATTCCAATAGGGGTTTTCTCTTATTTTTTTTTAATTACATGATTAAAGCCTGAGGCTCTAATTGGCTTCAAAAAAGGGTGGGCTCGGGGCGCAGTGAGCCCACCCAGTTGTGTGACAATAGCGAATACATTTTTTGCTATTGTCTTCCTGAGTCTCCTCCCGGCCAATCAGAAAGTGGGTCCTGAGACCCAATTGGCCGAGAGGAGAAGCTATCGTATTGGCCGCCAAGGAGGGGGAGCCGCAGGGGAAGCCACCAAGGAGCAGACAACAAAAAGGCCCGCGACCTAGATGGGGTAAGTGCGGGGTTTGCCGTAGACATGTGCACCGAAGAAAAATTTGTTTGTTTAAGTTTTATTCGTTTTGTTTTTTCATTTTTGGGGTCATTCTTTATGATTGAAATTTGTTATTTCTAATAAATTCTTAACTTCTGAAACGTTTGAATTCGTTAAGTTCCATTAGTTTAGATGCAGTATTTGTAAATTTGAAAATGCGTAAATTCGCAAATCCGAAAATTAGAAAATCCGAAATAATAACTAACTAATTATGATTAACTATTAGATTATAGGTATTGGAATTTCCTTTCAAATTTGGCTGTTAGTGAACGTAACGAATACAAATTTATCTGCAGTTACGAATTATCCAAAATAACGAATGCCGCATCGAAATGAATGAATGTAACGTAACAAATTAATAATAATAAATAATTAATAATAAAAAGATTTTATTATTATTATTAATAATAATAATAATAATAATAATAATTAATAATAATAATAATAATAATAAAGTCTTTTTATTATTAATATTATTATTATTATTATTATTATTATTATTATTAATAATTATTTATTATTATTAATTAGTTATGTTCCATTCGTTTAGATTTTGCAGCATTCGTTATTTCGGATAATTCGTAACTTCGGATAAATTCGTATTCGTTACGTTCACTAACAGACAAATTTGAAAGGAAATTCCAATACCTATAATTTAATAGTTAGTAATAGTTATTATTAGTTAGTTATTTAGTTATTATGTCGGATTTTCGGGGTTTCCGAATTTTTGGATTTTCGTTCTTATTTTTGGATTTTCGTTCTTTGGAATTTTCGGATTTTCATTCTTATTTTCGGATCTTCTAATTTTCGGAAAAATTCGTTTTTTTGAATATTTCCGAATTAACGAATTTGTCGAATTTCATTGAAAAACTAATTCAGAACGAAACTAATTGCTCATATCTAGTTTGCCGATCGACCAACCGAATTTGGGGGGGGATTTGACTGACCGACAATCCAGGGGGGTGGCGAGTGGTTTGTTTGCCTCCCCAAGCCCCCCCCCCCCCAAAAATGGAGCACCAGCCACCACAGGCACAAAGAATGTGAAATCTCGGCAAAAAATCACAAAAATAGATGTAAACTCCACCCAGAAGACATTTAGACAGCTCTGTACATGATGTGTCATCAAATATTGCTATGTTGTTTTTCCTTTTAGAAAATGTTTTCACCTTTTTTTTCTCATCTGGTGGAGCTACGTGCAGTCTCCACCAGAACACATGTGATAGAGGAGTGACCATGCTGGACTTGTATATTGGGGAGGTGGGGGGGGAGTCTGTACAGGTGGGATGCAGGTTGTCTGTATGAAGAATGCCTGAGGGTGGGGCATGTGCTATGGGGGTGGTCTGTACTGCGAAGGTGCTGGGAGAAGAATCTGTGCTGAGGGTGGTTTCATCTGAACCACAACCTACCTTGGAGCTGTGCCAAGACTATACCATACCCGGGGCTTTTTTTTTCCCAGCGGAAACGTGGGGGAATGCACTTCCGGCACCTCCAGCACTGACTGTATGTAATGGCAAGGGATGCTGGGGGTGTGCTGAAGGGTCTAGTAATGCTGGCTGCTGAGGGATCTATTGTTGGTGGAGTGGATCTATTTTTGTGTGGTGGTCTATTTTTGCTGACAAAGTCTATTGTTGCTTGGGGTCAATTGTTGCCGGGGGGTCAATAGTTGTTGGGAGGGATCGACTGTTGAGGGAGGGGGTGTATAGATGCTGGCTGCTGGAAGATCTGTTGTTGCTGCTGGGGGTTTATTTTTGCTGGATGGGGGGTCTATTGTTGCTGGTGGAATCTATTGTTGTTGGGGGGGGGTCTTTTGCTGCTGGCTGCAGGGGATCTTTAACAAATTCCATAAAAATTACATAGCACCACAAAATAATACTTGGCTCTGGGGCGGTACTGAGAGGTGGATCGGGGATAGAACCAAGGGACGGTGCTTGGAGGTAGGTAAGGGGGAGTTCCTGCACCTATTCCCTGAGAACAAAAAACCCTGACCATACTTATACTGCATGTAGGTTAACTGGGATTGTCATTAAGTGCAAAGACACTCTTAAAGGGCCCCAACGATAGCCGGCAGAAGAACATCTTAATGGACTGCCCTCCTGTGATAATTATTCTGCAAGCCCCCTTTGTTCCCCTGCCCCTTCCAATACTAATGTTTTTCTTTTGGACAGTGCCTACCCATTTGGTTTAGTACCACCACCATGAAAGCGCTCTGGCAGTATAGCTCCAGCACTCATTAGTTTATACTCTACTACTGCTCACTGCTTCACTTATGGTGGCCTTGCTACTGTTTATGCTGATCTATTGTTACTGGGCGGGGGGTTGGTCTATTGCTGCTGGCTGCAAGGGATCATTAAAAAATTCCATACAAATGACTTAGCATAACAAAATAATGCTTGGTTCTGGGGCGGTACTGAAATGTGGGTGGGGGCTGGAACCAAGGGACAGCGCTTGGAGGTTGGTAGGTTGGAGTTCCTGCACCCTTTCCTTAAGAAAAAAAAAGCCTTACCCATACCTATACTGCATGCAGGTTAAAGTGGTTGTATACCTTTTTTGTTTACTTTTACCTACAGGTAAGCCTATAATAAGGCTTACCTGTAGGTAAAAAAATATCTCCTAAACCTGTACGGTTTAGGAGATATTCCCCTCGCAATGAGCCGCTGACTACAGCGACGCATGCGCACAGGGGATTCTCGACTGACAGCCCGGCAAACTCCGGAGCTTGCCGGACAGAAGTCTCCTGCACACATGCGCGGGAGTGACGACATCGCGGCTCCGGCCACTCACAGCGCCGGAGCCGCGATACCCGGAAGACACGCCGAGGGGAAATGTCAGCGTGGACAGGGTGAGATGCTGGCGCCTCGTTCTAAGGTAAGTATCTCATAATGAGCTAGTATGCGGTGCATACTAGCTCATTATGCCTTTTCCCTTGCAGGTGTAGAAAAAAAACAAAAAAAACAGCGGGTATACAACCGCTTTAACTGGGACTGTCATTAAGTGCAAAGATACTCTTAAAGGGCCCCAATGATAGCCGGCAGAAGAACATCTCAAAGGACTGCCCTCATGTGATAATTATTCTGCAAGCCCCCTATGTAACCCTGCCCCTTCCATTAACATTCTCCTTTTCTTTTGGACAGTGCCTACCCATTTGGTTTAGTACTGCCACCATAAAAGCGCTCTGGCAGTATAGTTCCAGCACTCGGAAGTTTAAACTCTACTACTGCTCACTGCTGCACTTGAGGTGGCCTTGCTACTGTTTATGCTGATCTGGATGCCAAATGTCATCTTATGCCTAAGTCCGGCCATAGACGTATCTCAGCCGGGTCAGCAGAAACTGGCCGAGATTCGAACCGTGTGTGTGGGCAGGCTGAATGCACCAAGTTGATCAATCGATCAACTTGGGTACAACCAGCCTGCCGGATTCACCTGCGGTTATCGCTAGCGGCTGCTTTAGCCGCTAGCAATAGTCACTATCTTCTCCCGGCGGGGGCGTCTTCTTCGGCCCATCCCCGCAGGGAGTAGACAATTGCTCGGCAGGAGGGATTCTCCTGTCAGCACTGTCTGTGATGTTAGGGGAATTGTCTATGGCCTGCCTAATACCTACTGTTAATCACTTTGTATGCCAAATTGTGTTTTTATCATTGTTAATCCGGGTTATCCTTGCCTAGTTACCAATCATATTGGGTTACAATATATAAGGTTTGGGTGCTGCGCTATCCAAAAAGAACGGCTGCTAGGACTAACAATGTGTAGTATTGTTGAAGTATAGGTAGGGGGCTGCTACCAGCCTATAAAGCAGGAAAGTGATAGTAACCACTATGAATCAATCTCAACTTAATACACTAATGCTAATGCCCAATTGGGAAGTGTAAACACAATCTATGTGCAAAAACCTGCAATAAATAAATCCTATCTATAAATGTACAGTAAAAAAAATTCAAAAGGTGTACTCCTGTGCAAATATAAATAAATGAATGCGTGTGCCACATCCAGCAGTGCATTAAACAAAAATGAATAAAATAAATAATGCAAACACAGTCATATAAAAAGCTTCCTGTGTAAACGTGCAAAAAACGCATAGAAAGTGCATAGTGATATGTGACATAAATAATCCAATAGAGTCACAAAGTGTCATGACAGTAAATGATCCAATATGGTCTGGTAATAGGGAAGATCCAGATAACATACAACTGTGTGCATAAGTGAAAAAATAAGTGAAAAAAAAAAAAAAAAACACAAAATGCAGTGTGGTAATATCCTCTTAAAAGCAATGCAAAAGTCCAATGTGCTCAACCAAATGAAGTGGAGTGCCTAACATAAGACAAATGTGTATCCTCTTCGTGCATAGATCACACTGAAGTAAGCAGTGGCCCCTTACCTAGCGGTAGTGGGTAAAACCCGCAGAGAAGTCAATACAGATGGCGGCAGTTGTCTCTACTTGGGGGTCCTGGACCAGCGCGGGTCCTGCCTCTGTCTCCGTGCCTCAGTATAGGTGAAACGAGTTCAAAAAAACAGTAACTGTGTCCTAGACAGATGATAATTTGATGGCTTATCGAATGACACTCCGAGTTCCAATCTCCATAATACCAGTCAACAATGTCTTTGAGGGAGTAGAACGGTATGCGGAACCATATATTAAGGGCTACAGATTAGAAATCATATGAAGTTCCTCCAGTGTGTGTCTAATAGACCTTAGCATCGAATCAAGGACACGTCGGATATGCCGGGCCAGGGAGTCCACAAGGAACAGCAAAAGGGAGAGGTGCGGGTCCTGAATGGTTGAATCTGCAATGAAATCTCCCTGTTCCTGGATGTGGAGTCTAGGTGTGCAACAGGGAGATTTCATTGCAGATTCAACCATTCAGGACCCGCACCTCTCCCTTTTGCTGTTCCTTGTGGACTCCCTGGCCCGGCATATCCGACGTGTCCTTGATTCGATGCTAAGCTCTATTAGACACACACTGGAGGAACTTCATATGATTTCTAATCTGTAGCCCTTAATATATGGTTCCGCATACCGTTCTACTCCCTCAAAGACATTGTTGACTGGTATTATGGAGATTGGAACTCGGAGTGTCATTCGATAAGCCATCAAATTATCATCTGTCTAGGACACGGTTACTGTTTTTTTGAACTGGTTTCACCTATACTGAGGCACGGAGACAGAGGCAGGACCCGCGCTGGTCCAGGACCCCCAAGTAGAGACAACTGCTATCTGTATTTACTTCTCTGCGGTTTTACCCACTACCGCTAGGCAGGGGCGTTGCTAGGTCTACAAAAGATCTGGGGCTGGAGCCCATAGCAGCGTAGTAAAGACAGTCATACGCTTGGGCGGGCATACACATGTATATACAGTAATATACGTGTGGGTGTATATATATCCCCAGA
Source organism: Aquarana catesbeiana (assembly GCF_042186555.1). Taxonomy (NCBI): domain Eukaryota; kingdom Metazoa; phylum Chordata; class Amphibia; order Anura; family Ranidae; genus Aquarana; species Aquarana catesbeiana. The sequence goes on from NC_133335.1 coordinate 9,359,425, forward strand.
GAGCCCCCCCACTTACATCAGGGTCCCCAGAGAGCCCTCCCCTTACATCACCTTACATCAGGGTCCCCAGAGAGCCTCCTCCTTACATCAGAGTCCTCAGAGAGCCTCCCCCTTTCATCAGGGTACCCAGAGGGCCCCCCCCCCCCCACTTACATCAGGGTTCCCAGAGAGGCCCCCTTACATTAGGGTCCCCAGAGAGCCTCCCCCTTAAATCTGGGTCCCTAGAGAGCCTAGGCCTTAAAATCAGGGTCCCCAGAGAGCCTCTCCCTTACATCAGGGTCCCCAGAGAGCCCCCCCCCACTTACATAAGGGTCCCCAGAGAGCCTCCCCTCCCCTTGGGGAACACCTGCAGAGACTCGGGGCTATTGGCCTCAGATTCAGGGCTATAGCCCCAAAAGCCCCCCCCTAGCAATGCCCCTGCCGCTAGGTAAGGGGCCACTGCTTACTTCAGTGTGATCTATGCACGAAGAGGATACACATTTGTCTTATGTTAGGCACTCCACTTCATTTGGTTGAGCACATTGGACTTTTGCATTGCTTTTAAGAGGATATTACCACACTGCATTTTGTGGTTTTTTTTTCACTTATTTTTTCACTTATGCACACAGTTGCATGTTATCTGGATCTTCCCTATTACCAGACCATATTGGATCATTTACTGTTGTGACACTTTGTGACTCTATTGGATTATTTATGTCACATATCACTATGCACTTTCTATGCGTTTTTTGCACGTTTACACAGGAAGCTTTTTATATGACTGTGTTTGCACATTGATTTGTTTTTTTTTTTTTTTTTGCATAATGTATTTCATTGCTAGTTTCTTTGCATTATTTATTTTTATTCATTTTTGTTTAATGCACTGTTGGATGTGGCACACGCATTCATTTATTTATATTTGCACAGGAGTACACCTTTTGAATTTTTTTTACTGTACATTTATAGATAGGATTTATTTATTGCAGGTTTTTGCACATAGATTGTGTTTACACTTCCCAATTGGGCATTAGCATTAGTGTATTAAAGTGGTGTCCCAGCCCGAAATTATACTTTTTAAATACAAATACCCCTATAATACACAAGCTCAATGTATTCTAGTAAAGTTAGTCTGTAAATTAAGGTCTGTTTTGTTAGTTTATAGCAGTAGTTTGTTATTTTATAAACTTACATCAGGCCGTGGCCATCTTAAGTCTGGGCATCTGAAGCCAGACTGTATTTCTTCCTGGATCTCATCCTTGCAGATCTCGCACATGCTCAGTGCAGCACAAGCTGTGTAATAGGTTTCAGGTCAGGTTTCCATAGCAACAGGCAGTGTCAGAGGAAGTTGCCGCCCCTTCCCAGAAGGCATTGCAAACAGGAAATGATGCGATGGGCCGCGGCCAGGGAGGAGGAAGTGAAAAATGAATACAGCAGATATACAGTAGGTACTGAGAAAAAAAATTTAAAAATATCCAATTTGTTTACAGTGCGCAGTTTAGTGAGGGATGCTGAAGAGTTGTAAAAGTGGGTGGAACTCCACTTTAAGTTGAGATTGATTCATAGTGGTTACTATCACTTTCCTGCTTTATAGGCTGGTAGCAGCCCCCTACCTATATACTTCAACAATACTACACATTGTTAGTCCTAGCAGCCGTTCTTTTTGGAGCACCCGCCCCTATTTTCCTGTATTCTTCTTTGGGCGTCGTTTGACCCCATTCGGTGGGTGCAGCTGTTCATACTTTTACCTTTATCTTTTTTATCCTTTTACTTCTCCAGCACGGTGGCGCGGGAATAACCCATACTACATTCCAATATATAAGGTTTGCCTTTACTCCCTGGTTTGGTGATGGTTTTCTTTGCTATAGCGCTACTATTGGACACTAAGTTTTACGTTCTGTGATTTCCCTTTGATATTGTATGTTTGGACACTCAACCTGGTGTGTCAGAGGAGCTGAGGTTCTTCAGAGGGTTGAGGCAAAGAACGGAGGACCCATCCTTCCCGGTGGCTTCTACGGAGGAAGCGCTTCATACAGTATATATCTTAATGCCAACTGTGTTTACAATGTAACTGGTGTTTATCGCTGTATTCTCCGCAGGAAATGATGGGTTGTCACACTATAAATAGACTGTACTAAAACTTCTAGCCAGCTAAACAAATCCATAAACACTTTTATTGATGAACTGCCCTGTCCTAGCTGTGTTTCCGTCCTTATCTTCCAGTGCCAGCTGGGATTCTTATCAAAGCTGTTGCAGGTATACCTTTGACACGCGTGCAACTTGCCATGCAACTCTGGACATCGAAGTCGCATGTCGAGTAGTTCCCCCATATTTTCCATTGATAACAATTCATATCCACTATATATCCACTATATTACGCACATGGACTTTAATGGCATCCCAGTCTTAGTCCGTAGGGTTCAATATTGAGTTGGCCCACCCTTTGCAGCTATAACAGCTTCAACTCTTCTGGGAAGGCCGTCCACAAGGTTTAGGAGGGTGTCTATGGGAATGTTTGACCATTCTTCCAGAAGAGCATTTGTGAGGTCAGGCACTGATGTTGGATGAGAAGGCCTGGCTCGCAGTCTCCGCTCTAATTCATCCCAAAGGTGTTCTTTTGGGTTGAGGTCAGGACTCTGTGCAGGCCAGACAAGTTCCCCCACCCCAAACGCGCTCAACCATGTCTATATATATATATATATATACCTATCCCACACCCACCTAAAAACCCCATCAAATCATTCCCAGCATCTATTACCTTTTGTACCACCAACCCCTCCCTTTAGAATGTAAGCTCTACGAGCTTACATTCTAAAGAGAACTGAACTTTGATGGGCCATTTTAACACATGAATATGCTTTGATCTAAACCAGTGGTCTCAAACTGGTGGCCCTCCAACTGTTGCAGAACTACAAGTCCCATGAGGCATTGCAAGACTGACAGTTACAAGCATGACTCCCACAGACAGATGGGAATTGTAGTTCTGCAACAGCTGGAGGGCCACCAGTTTGAGACCCCTGATCTTAACCATTCCATTGTAGCTCTGGCTGGATGTTTCGGGTCGTTGTCCTGCTGGAAGGTGAACCTCCGCCCCAGTCTCAAGTCTTCTGCAGACTCTAACAGGTTTTCTTCTAAGATTGCCCTGTATTTGGCTCCATCCATCTTCCCATCAACTCTGACCAGCTTCCCTGTCCCTGCTGAAGAAAAGCATCCCCACCACTTGAGGCTGCCACCACCATGTTTCACGGTGGGGATGGTGTGTTCAGGGTGATGTGCAGTGTTAGTTTTCCGCCACACATAGCGTTTTGCTTTTAGGCCAAAAAGTTGAATTTTGGTCTCCTCTGACCAGATCACCTTCTTCCACATGTTTGCTGTGTCCTCCACATGGCTTCTCACAAACTACAAACAGGACTTCTTATGACTTTCTTTCACCAATGTCTTTCTTCTTGTCACTCTTCCATAAAGGGCAGATTTGTGGAGAACACGACTAATAGTTGTCCTGTGGACAGATTCTCCCACCTGAGCTGTGGATCTCTGCAGCTCCTCCAGAGTTACCATGGACCTCTTGGCTCTTCTCTGATGAATGCTCTCCTTGCCCGGCCGGTCAGTTTAGGTGGACGGTCATGTCTTGGTAGGTTTGCAGTTGTGCCATACTCTTTCCATTTTCCGATGATGGATTGAACAGAGCTCCGTGAGATGTTCAAAGCTTGGGAGATTTTTTTATAACCTGACCCTGCTTTATACTTCTCCACAACTTTATCCCTGACCTGTCTGGTGTGTTCCTTGGCCTTCATGATGCTGTTTGTTTACTAAGGTTCTCTAACAAATCTCTGAGGGCTTCACAGAACAGCTGTATTTATACTGAGATTACATTACACACAGGTGGACTTTATTTACTAATTAGGTGACTTCTGAAGGCAATTGGTTCCACTAGATTTTAGTTAGGGGTATCAGAGTAAAGGGGGCTGAATACAAATGCCCCCCCCCCCCCCCCCCACACTTTTCACATATTTATTTGTAAAAAATGCTGAAAACCATTTATCATTTTCCTTCCACTTCACAATTATGTGCCACTTTGTGTTGGTCTATCACATAAAATCCCAATAAAATACATTTATGTTTTTGGTTGTAACATGACAAAATGTGGAAAATTTCAAGGGGTATGAATACTTTTTCAAGGCACTGTAGATATTAGTGTTTGAGGGTTCTGAGTAATTTTCTAGCAAAAAAAAGAATGCAGATTTTTACATGTAGGAGAGAAATGTCAGAACTGGCCTTGACTGGAACTGGTTAAAGATCGGTAAGCAGCAAATATATAACATTTTTGGTTTTGGGTTTAATACCCCTCGCTTTGAATTACTGGAAAAAAAATAAAAAGGTCCACATCACTACTTTATTAACCTGAGATTACGTAAGTGTTCCCGTCCTCCGCGTCCTGTTATCCTTAGTTGACAATTTTGGATTAAACTTTGCTGTTTTCTAGCATTTCTGCGAAACAAACACACGGCGGAGTGTTGACTCTCTTTTATGCATTTACTATGCCGGGTTATAAATTAAACCCCCCCACAAATACAGCACAAGGGCTTTTTTTTTTTTTTTTTACCACTACTATTCCTTTATATTGGCTTTTAAAATTTACAAATACAGCAATTTAGAATTGGGATGGAAGGTTTAGCACTGGGAAACACTTTTTGAAAGATAAAAAGTGCATTTTATATACAACTAGGCCAAAATGAGGGACAAATGGAGGGTGAACAGGGGACATTGTTCCAAATCAGGGACAGTACCTCGAAATCAGGGACAGTTGGGAAGCTATGCAAGTCCATCAGTCATGGCTGACTGATAGAAAACAAACGGGATCTTTATGAAGCTAAGATTGTATTTATCTCAGCAGTGCTTGATCTGGAGTGATCCATACAGAAAGTCAGGGAGCATCTAAAATGCTGTATCCAGCCTACAGCAATGGCAGGATCAGGTGTCACATAGCTGAAAACAATGGACTCTCAATATCTCTACACTAATACAGCCGTGGCCAAAAGTTTTGAGAATGGGATACTGAAGTGTTATTACAAGCATTCCATAAGTGTCAAAGGCTTTTATTGACAATGACATGAAGTTTATGCAAAGTTTCAATATTTGCAGTGGTGACCCTTCGTTTTCAAGACCTCTGCAATTCCCCCCCGGCATGCTGTCCATCAACTTCTGGGCCACATCCTGACTGATGGCTGCCCCCTATTCTTCCATAATCAACGCTTGGCGTTTGTCAGAATTTGTGGGGGGTTTTTTGTTCCCCCACCTCTTGAGGATTGACCAAAAGTTCCCAATGGGATTAAGATTTGTGGAGTTCCCTGGCCATGGACCCAAAATTTCCATGTTTTGTTCCCCAAGCCACTTATTTATCACTTTTGCCTTATGCCAAGGTGCTCCATCATGCTGGAAAAGGACATTGTTCCTCACCAAACTGTTCTTGGATGGTTGAGAGAAGTTGTTCTCGGAGGATGTTTTTGTACCATTCTTTATTCATGGCGGTGTTCTTAGGCAAAATTGTGAGCCCACTCCCTTGGCTGAGAAGCAACCCCACACATGAATGGTCTCAGGATGCTTTACTGTTGGCATGACACATGACTGATGGTAGAGCTCACCTTTTTTTCTCAGGACAAGGTTTTTTCCAGATGCCCCAAACAATCAGAAAGGGGATTCATCAGAGAAAATGACTTTCCCCCAGTCCTCAGCAGTCCAGTCCCTGTACCTTTTGCAGAATATCAGTCTGTCCCTGATGTTTTTCCTGGAGAGAAGTGGCTTCTTTGCTGCCCTTCTTGACACCAGGCCATCCTCCAAAAGTCTTCTCCTCACTGTGTGTGCCGATGTCCTCACACCTGTCTGCTGCCATTCCTGAGCAAGCTCTGCACTGGTGGTGCCACCGATCCCACAGCTGAATCATCTGTAGGAGACGGTCCTGGCGCTTGCTGGACTTTCTTGGGCGCCCTGAAGCCTCCTTGCAGTGGAAATGTTTTTTTTTTTATGGGTTTGATTCATTTTCATGGCAAAGAGGGACTTGGTAATTAATTGCAATTCATCTGATCGCTCTTCATAACATTCTGGAGTATATGCAAAATGCTATCATAAAAACTGAGGCAGCAGACACATATTTGTGTCATTCTCAAAATGTTTGGCAGCGGCTGTACAATCTTATTACAGCAGTTTGAGTGTTTTTAAAGATATTCAAACCCAACAACAGAAATGTAGTATATTGTAGCTTACAGTACCAGTTCTTAGATGTGTTAATTGCATTTGTTTTGTATTTTCAGGCTTCTTTCCCTTTTATTTTCACTCGGTGATCCTGCCAGTAACACGCTTCCCATCCTGGGCTGACAACACTCACTCACTGTAATGTATCTGGAGCAGCGTTGTCATCCAAAGACAGGAAGTGTGTTATAAAATGATTTGATACTATTTGAATGGCGCTGCCCGTCACCTGAAGAGTGAACCTCCAGGGGTGAAACGCACTTCACAGGTGAAAGTGCAAGTGCTAGATTAAATACTTATGACAAGGAGTGTTGTGTATAATTATTAAAAAATTCTTAAAAAAACAGTGCTCAAAGTGCTTGTTCCCTAAAGTGTACATATATTGCAGCCCGATATTTTGTGAATAATTGATGAAAAAACAAATATAAATATATAAAAAAAACAAATATGTTAAAATGATTAAATATAAATAAAGGTGTGTGTGTGTCCGAAACCATACATCAAAAAAAAATTCTTCACATAGTCCTTCAGAAAAATGACTCAAAAAATTCCATCAAAAAGGTAAAAATGAATCTCATGTGTATAAACAAATATGGTATTAAGTCAAAATTTCAGAAATTCCCAGGTGACTTGTGGACATGAGCGATTAGTTTCGTACGAATCGAAAATTCGTATGAATTTCCGTAAATTTGTACATTCGGGAGGATCCGAAATGCGAATTGCTATGCCGGGTATGTGCATGTAGAGGCCGGGTATAATGGCGATATCCAGAGTGATCCTCCTCCATGGCACATCAAACCATAGGATATCCAGACCCTGGAAAAAACGCATGCAGTAGATGTACTTGCTGTATTAAGAAGCGGTCACCTTCTCTGTGGTACATCAAGGCCGTGGGGTATCCTGCTAGTAAAAATAGTTATGGAATGATCCTGTTGGAGGGTGCCTTTGGCACATGGATCTAGAGCAGGGGTCTCCAAACTTTTCAAACAAAGGGCCACTTTATTGTCCTTCAGACTTTAGGAGGGCCGGATTGTGGCCAGCAGGGGCAGAAAATGTCACGGGCCCAGCATCAAAATAAATATGGCCTCAGGGTTGGTGGTCAATAGGAGGAGTATTCCTCCTATTAGTGGGAGGAATAGTATTCCATCATTGGTATCGGTGGAAGATATAGTTCCCCATTGTTGGTGTCAGTGGGAGGAATAGTGCCTCATATCAGTGGAAGGAGTTGTGCCCCAAGGGCTGCATAAAGGCTAGCAAAGGGCCACATCTGGTCCTCGGGCCGCAGTTTGGAGACCCCTGATCTAGACGATAAAACAGATATGCAATATAATACCTAAAAATGTGAGGTGGAGAATCGGGAAGAACCTCAGGATTGAGGAGGGGAAGGGGACTGAAGGCTGGCTGAATAAAATATGTGTAAAATCCCTATTCTTGCCGAACCGGCCAAGATTCAAACCGTCAAAGGGCCGACTTAATTTAACATTCTGCTAAAACTTTATGTATATCAGGAACCATGAATCAGACCGAGACAGAAGTATAGTTAAATCACACTTGTTTAATAATAATAAGGTAAACAGAGTAAGCGTAATCAAAACAAGCCAGAGTTCAGTAACCGGATCGGGTAGTCAGACAAGCCAACGTCAGAGAGCCAGAGATAAACGTAGTAGTACAGCAAGCAGGATCAGGAGCCAGAAGGAACGCCAGCCGAGCAAGTCTTCAACAGGAATGCAGGAGAAAGTCTCTGTGATGTTGACAAAGGCGAAGGCAGAGATCAAGTGAGCTGGACGGCTTTAAGTAGGCAGGACTGACGAGCAGAATCAACAACAGCTGGGTAACTGTGGAGAGATGGGAGCTGGCAATTAGCCGACAGCTGAGCGGCCAGCTCAGAGAAGGAAGGGCTGAGCCCAGCCCTGACAATGTAGTAAGCTGGTCATAGAGGAATATCATTTCAAACAAAAATTCTTAGGGAAATTCATATGGGAATTCTAAGAACATTTTTAGAACATTTGTTTGTCCTTCAAAAGATTTCGTTTGCTTTTAACTTTTGATTTAGACATGAATGGACCTTATCCAACAAAGAACACAATTTTCTTGACGTTCACAATGAACGTCGATTTGACTCACTAATTTGACTCACTAATGTTTAGAAAAACCGACAAGCTTTCTTAGAACCTTATTTTGCCAAGGACTTTTGTTCGAAAATCTACCCGACTATGGCCAGCTTTACTACTGCTTGGACCTTGAAGAACGGGGCACACTCCAAAAGCTTGTATTTAAAATGTGGATGTTAGTGCAAAAAAATTATTATGGACAGTACAGTTGTTTTTGTTTGAAAGTGCACTAATACGGCTGCAACCACCTCAAGCATTAATACTATCCAGTAATATGTCTACAATCCATTGAAACACAAGTCTTCTTTTCATGCAGTTGAAAGATTGAACTGGCTACTTGCAAAAGAGAGCCAACGTTCAGAAGTTCAAAAAGATATTCTACATGTCACTTTTTGGGCAATTGTAATAAAATATGTTAATTTCACCTGCTTGTGATAGAACAGGTCCAAGGTACAGTTTTGGCATTTGTCAGGTATCACCATCTCATGATGGTTGTTGGGAAGAGACTTCAGCAATACGTTGGTGAACCCTTTTCCATTGGTGGTCTCTGCTGTGGTTGGAAAAGATGTCATCTGATGCAAGATGGATTCTTCTACTTGGTTAAAGCACCTTCTCTGGAATTGTGAATCCTTCCAGTTTAAAAGTGGCACCATCTGTGTCATAGTGAATCTTTCTAGTTGGCTAAAGCACCACCTGTGCCATGGTGAAACCTTCCAGATAGAAAAGGTGCCATCTGTGGTAGGGTGAATCTTTCCAGTTGGCTAAAGCACCACCTGTGCCATGGTGAATCCTTCTAGTTGGAAGAGGAACCATCTGTGGTATAGTAAATCTTTCCAGATGGTTAAAGTGCAATCTGTGAAATGGTTAATCCTTTCAGATGGAAAAAGTGCCATCTGTGGTATAGTGAATCATTCCAGTTGATAGAGGTGCCATCTCTGGCAAGGACTTCCTGTTGGTAAAGGCCACATCTGTGGCATGGTGAATAAATTCAGTTGGTAAAGACACCATCTTTGGTAAGGTGAATTCATTCAGCTGGAAGGAGCCATTTGTGGTGTTGTGAACCCTTCCAGTTAGTAAAGGTGCAGCCTGTGTCATGGAGAATTCTTCCATTTGGAAGGGGTACCATCTGCAGCATAACCTTATAGATATACAAGGAAAAAGCGCAAAAAGCACAAAAAAACTGGAAAATATCATGCAACATCACAGTAAGCAGCAAACAATTTGAGAGATGAACACATGGAGACAGCTTGATGAAGGTGCGCGGCTACCAGAATATCGTAGCCCGTACGCTCAAGAAATGCGTCGCGGCCCTTTGACGTCACAGCCTGTGCGCTTGCCCTCCATCTGCGTTCCAAGCCTCACCTGGATTTCCATCATCACCGCGGCCGGCATTAGCGGTATACCAGGAGCTACACGCAGACCTGCCAGCACCACTGTGACTCACTGGATGAACTGCCCCATGATGGATCATTCCTCTGGCTTCCTATATGCTTTGTTTACACTACTAAAATGTGAGTTGCTTGCATATTGCTTTTAAAAATTAAAAACGGCCTTTTATACTACACCCAGAGGCGCCTCCCTTCCTTGTGTTATAACCTTATGATGGTAAAGCTACCATCTGTGACGTAGTGAACCCTTCCATTTGAAAAAAGCGCCATCTTTAGCAAGGTAAATCCTTTCAGTTGGTAAAGGCACCATCTGTGGCATGGTGTATCCTTCTAGTGGGAAAAATCTTCATCCATGGCATGGTGAATCCCTCCAGTTGGAAGATGTGCCATCTGTGGCATGGTGAATACTGTCAGTTGGTTAAACCACCATATGTGGCATGATGAATTCTTCCATTTGGAAAAGGTGCCATCTGTGGCATGATAAATCATTCCAGTTGGTAAAGGCACCATCTGTGACACGGTGTATCCATCTAGTTGGAAAAGGCGTCATCTGTGACATGGTGTATCCATCTAGTTGGAAATGGTCCATCTGTGACATGGTGAATCCTTCCAGTTGAAAGAGGAATCTGTAGCATGGTAAATCCATCTAGTTGGAAAATGCGCCAACTATGACATGGTGTATCCATACTTTCGGAAAAGGCACCATCTGTGACACGGTGTATCCATCTAGTTGGAAAAGGTGCCATCTGTGACATGGTGTATCCATCTAGTAGGAAAAGGTGCCATCTGTGACATGGTGTATCCATCTAGTAGGAAAAGGTGCCATCTGTGACATGGTGTATCCATCTAGTAGGAAAAGGTGCCATCTGTGACATGGTGTATCCGTCTAGTTGGAAAAGGTGCCATCTGTGACACGGTGTATCCATCTAGTTGGAAAAGGCGCCATCTGTGACACGGTGTATCCATCTAGTTGGAAAAGGTGCCATATGTGACATGGTGTATCTGTCTAGTTGAAAAAGGTGCCGTGACATGGTGTATCCGTCTAGTTGGAAAAGGTGCCATCCGTGACATGGTGTATCCGTCTAGTTGGAAAAGGTGCCATCCGTGACATGGTGTATCCATCTAGTTGGAAAAGGTGCCATCCGTGATATGGTGTATCCATCTAGTTGGAAAAGGCGCCATCTGTGACATGGTGTATCCATCTAGTTGGAAAAGGCGCCATCTGTGACACGGTGTATCTGTCTAGTTGAAAAAGGCGCCGTGACATGGTGTATCCGTCTAGTTGGAAAGGGTGCCATCTTTGACATGGTGTATCTGTCTAGTTGGAAAAGGCGCCGTGACACGGTGTATCCATCTAGTTGGAAAAGGCGCCATCTGTGACACGGTGTATCCATCTAGTTGGAAAAGGCGCCATCTGTGACACGGTGTATCCATCTAGTTGGAAAAGGCACCATCTGTGACACGGTGTATCCATCTAGTTGGAAATGCGCCATCTGTGACACGGTGTATCCATCTAGTTGGAAAAGGCGGCATCTAGGACATGGCGTAGCCATCTTTTTGGAAAAGGTGTGATCTGTGACATGGACATGGTGTATCCATCTAGTTGGAAAAGGCGTCATATGTGACATGGTGTATCCAGTTGACAGAAGTGCCATCTGTGGCATGACCCTCCAGCTGGCAAAGGTGATATCTGTGGCGTGGTGAATCAATTCAGTTGCAAAGGCACCATGTTTGGCATGGTGAATGCTTCCATTTGGTAAAGACACCATCTGTGGCATGGTGAAGCCTTCCAGTTGGCTTCCTATTAGTGCATCCCTTATTCCTAGAGGCTGGAAGAAGAACCAGATATGTGTCCTTGAATCTCGTACTGCCTAGAACAGGCAAACGGCTGTGTTCTTACACCAGTTGGGGCAGGGTACCTAGGGGCAGGGTACCTAGGGGAAGGGTACCTAGGGGCAGGGTAGCTAGGGGCAGGGTAGCAAGGGGACAGGGTAGCAAAGGGCAGGGTAGCTAGGGGCAGGGTAGCAAGGGACAGGGTAGCTATGGGCAGGGTACCTAGGGGCAGGGTACCTAGGGGAAGGGTACCTAGGGGCAGGGTAGCTAGGGGCAGGGTAGCTAGGGGCAGGATAGCAAGGGGCAGGGTAGCTAGGGGCAGGGTAGCAAGGGGCAGGGTAGCTAGGGGCAGGGTACCTAGGGGCAGGGTACCTAGGGGAAGGGTACCTAGGGGCAGGGTAGCTAGGGGCAGGGTAGCAAGGGGCAGGGTAGCTAGGGGCAGAGTACCTAGGGGAAGGGTACCTAGGGGCAGGGTAGCTAGGGGCAGGGTAGCAAGGGGCAGGGTAGCTAGGGGCAGGGTAGCTAGCATCAGGCATTGACAAGACCTGGGAAATTAGAATTTTATCTGGGACTGGAATTGCCGTCTTCAGAAGAGCCTGATGGTCCATCATCTTAAGGTTTATTTGGCTGATTGTGCTTCAAGGGTTAAAAACCCAGATCTATATAGTTTTTGCTGTCTGTGTCCCATTGGCACACAGTTAACCCTTTGATCGCCCCCTGATGTTTAAACCCTCCCCAGAAAGTTTTATTAGTACAGTGACAGTGCATATTGTTAGCGCTGATCACTGTATTATGCCGCGTACACACGGTCGGACTTTTCGTCTACAAAAGTCCGACAGCCTGTCCGACAGACTTCCGGCGGACTTTCGGCGGACTTGCAGCAGACTTTCTAACGAACGGACTTGCCTACACACGACCACACAAAAGTCCGACGGATTCGTACGTGATGACGTACACCGGACTAAAATAAGGAAGTTCATAGCCAGTAGCCAATAGCTGCCCTAGCATGGGTTTTTGTCCGTCGGACTAGCACACAGACGAGCGGATTTCGGGGTCCGTCGTAGTTACGACGTAAAGATTTGAAGCATGTTTCAAATCTAAAGTCCGTCGGATTTGAGGCTGAAAAAGTCTGCTGAAAGTCCGGAGAAGCCCACACACGATCGGATTACCAGCCAGTTTTAGTCCGTCGGCGTCCGTTGGACTTTTGTAGACGAAAAGTCCGACCGTGTGTACGCGGCATTAGTGTCACTGGTTCCCGCAAAGTGTCAGTTGGTGTCCGATTGTCTGCCGCAATATCGCAGTCCCGCCATAAGTCGCCAATCACCGCCATTACTGGTATAGAAAAATTAAAATTCCATAAATATATCCCATAGTTTGTAGACGCGATAACTTTTACACAAACCAATCAATATACACTTATTGGGATTGTTTTACCAAAAATATGCAGCAGAATACATATTGGCCTAAATTGATAAAGACATTTTTTTTTATTGGATATGTTTTATAGCAGAAAGTAAAAAAATTTTTTTTTTCTTCAAAATTGTCGGTCTTTTTTTTTTTTTTTTTTTTTTTTTTTTATATAGCGCAAAAAATAAAAACGCAGTGGGGATCAAATACCACGAAAAGAAAGCTTTATTTGTGGGAGGGGAAAAAATACTTATATTTTATTTGTGCACAGCGTCACACGATTGCGCAATTGTCAGTTAAAGCAACGCAGTGCCGTATCGCAAAAAATGGTCTGGTTATGAAGGGGGGGGTAAATCGTCCAGAGGTCAAGTAGTTAAGCAGCGCCGGTGATATCACCGCCACATGTGCACTGCGCTTTCAATGGACAGTGTGCCATCCATTGAGAGCGCTGTTCTGCAGCCGTGACTCCATGCGCAAACACGCAGGAGTGACGACATCTCGGCCAATCAGATAGCCGCAGCCCGCGAACCCAGAAGGAAGACTAGGGCGAAAATAGAAGCCCTGTCAGGGGTAACAGCGAGCCGCTGGAGGGCTTTGTTTTCAGGTAAGTCTTTCATAAAGTGCTAGTATGCGATGCATACTAGCACATTATGACATTGACTTGCAGGGAGATTTTTTTTTTTTTTTTGTGGTTTTCTACCGCTTCAACTATACATGCACTTTAAGTAGGAACAGCGATAATACAAAATGCATTAATGGGAGAATGCTGCCACCTGGTGCTGAACACAATAGGTACTGCAGAAGCAAATTACAGATGATTTTAAGTATGTTATACAGTGCATCTGGAAAGTATTCACAGCTCTTCACTTTTTCCACATTTTATGTTACAGCCTTATTCCAAAATTAAATAAATTCATTATTTTCCTTAAAATTCTATAAATAATCCCCCATAATGACAACATGAAAGAAGTTTGTTTGAAATCTTTGCAAATTTATTAAAAATAAAGAAAAAAAATCCCATGTACATAAGTCTCACAGGCTCCTCCCATGTACATAAGTATCACAGGCTCTTCCCATGTACATAAGTATCACAGGCTCTTCCCATGTACATAAGTATCACAGGCTCCTCCCATGTATATAAGTATTACAGACTCCTCCCATATATATAAGTATCACATGCTCCTCCAATGTACATAAGTATTTTAGGCTCCTCCCATGTACATAAGTATCACAGACTCCTCCCATGTACATAAGTATCACAGACTCCTCCCATGTACATAAGTATCACAGACTCCTCCCATGTACATAAGTATCACAGACTCCTCCCATGTACATAAGTATCACAGGCTCCTCCCATGTACATAAGTATCACAGACTCCTCCCATGTACATAAGTATCACAGGCTCCTCCCATGTACATAAGTATCACAGACTCCTCCCATGTACATAAGTATCACAGACTCCTCCCATGTACATAAGTGTAACAGGCTCCTCCCATGTACATAAGTATTCACAGCCTTTGCCATGGCACTCAGAATTGAGCTCAGGTGCCTCCTGTTTCCACTGATCATCTTTGAGATGTTTCTACAACTTGGTTGGAGTCCACCTGTGGTACATTCAGTTGGTTGGACATGATTTGGAAAGGCACACACCTGTCTATAGAAGGTCCCACAGTTTTCAGTGCATGTCAGAGCACAAACCAAGCCATGACGTCCAAGGAATTGTCTGTAGACCTCTGAGACCGGATTGTATGGAGGCACAGATCTGGGGAAGAGTAGAGAAACATTTCTGCAGCATTGAAGGTCCCAATGAGCACAGTGGCCTCCATCATCTGTAAATGGAAGAGGTTTGGAACCACCAGGACTCTTCCTAGAGCGGGCCGCCTGGCCACATTGAGCGATCGGGGGAGAAGGACCTTAGTCAGGAGGTGACCAAGAACCTGATGGTCATTTTGACAGAGCTCCAGCATTTCTCTGTGGAGAGAGAAGAACCTTCCAGAAGAACAACCATCTCTGCAGCACTCCACCAATCAGACCTGTATGGTAGAGGGGCCAGTTGGATGCCACTCTTCAGTAAAAGGCACATGACAGTCCACCTGGAGTTTGCCAAAAGACACCTGAAGAACTCTCAGACCATGAGAAACAAAATTCTCTGGTCCAATGAAACAAAGATTGAACTCTTTGGCCTGAATGGCAAGCGTCATGTCTGGAGGAAATCAGGCACCGCTCATCACCTGACCAATACCATCCCTACAGTGAAGGATGGTGGTGGCAGCATCATGCCGTGGGGATGTTTTTCAGCGCCAAGAACTGGGAGACTAGTCTGGATCGAGGGAAAGATGAATGCAGCAACCCTAATAAATTTGCAGCAATGAGTACACAACATTAAATATCACAAGAATAAAGTGCAAAAAAAAAAATAGAACAACAACAGTTCAGACATAGTAATCAGGGTCAGGTATGAAGACAGGTCCTCCCGTGGTGGGATGAACTCCTCGGATGCGGTGCATGATCCAGAGACGCCCATCAGCTTTCACAATCTCTACCCAGTCCAACTACTTGTCCAGCCCAGTGGAACTCTGCCTCTACATACTCATTCTGCTTAGCAAAATTCCTCATGGGTTCTGGCACAAGCATCTTCTCCCACATGGCTCGACCATATTGTGGAAGTGAGTTCCACATCATTACTTCCCTGACAGTAAAAAAAACCCCTATGCAGGTTTTCACTGTCAGGGCGGTAAGGATGTGGAACTCACTTTCACAATCTGTGGTGTCAGCAGGAAGTATTTACAATTTAAAAAAAACTCTTGGATGAGCATCTTGGCGAGCACAGTATAAAGGGGTATGGGAAATGATTTTTGACATGAACACAAACACACACCTACACAGGTTGAACTGGATAGACTAGCGTCTTTATTCAATCTCACCAACTATGTAACTATATACTGTGGTACACGTGGGGGAGGGGGACGTGGGCGAGGAACCTCGGCTTCCGGGGATGGTGGCAACTCCTCATCTAGGTCAAAGATCAGGAGGGCATTGGCGTATGAGCAAGCGGGGTCTGCTGAGGGGGCTACTCTTCCCTCAGAGGTACTACTGTTAGGTCTGGCGGCGGCGGGTCCAGTAACGGATCAAAGCTAATTCCTAATCTTCTTCTTCAGAGTCAATGATGGGAGAAGGTGGAGGTGGGAACTCCTCCAAGACAGCTTCCACTGAGCAGCTTAGCCCTTTCCATGTAGGTGCAGATGTCACAAAAGTGCTGCGGGCTGGCAGCTCAACCTCGTGTCCTTCGGGGGGAGGCCTTCACTGGAGGGTGGTCCCGGCTATGCCACAGGATCTTCACAGGATGCTCAGAGGTGGACCTCTCTATGGCTACGGGATCACTCCTGGGCCAGAAATCAGGCCCAATCTCACAATGGGGCTCTTAGCATCCGCTGAAATAGCAATACGCCACACATGCTGCAGAGGGCTGATGGAGACATGATAGCAAGGTGCCTCTTGCAGCTAGGGAATAGAACTCGCAGCTTTTCTTGGGTGCCCAAGTGGCAGAGGGCAAACCCATAGGCGGGCTGATACCACTTCCCGTGTCTGTTGGCACTCGCTTCCATGGGAGTTGGCGACTGGCCAAATTTATGTGGGCAGGCCAGAGTGACAGGGTAGTCATCATGTCCTCCATGTTTCCCTCCTCATTGGGTGCCAAGCAAGGGTGACATGAGAGTCCTATCCCTGGGGTGGGTTTTTCTGGGCTACGCTATGCATCTGTGACAGGTTCACTTTATTATACATGGGGTATCTTTTCTCTTGTGACGTTTTCATCAATGCCCTGGGACAAGGCTAAGGCGGGCGTGGGGGAATGCTCGACATTGAGGTGAGCCTTTACTTTTAGAAATGAACGCACACCATGAGAACTCTTGAGTCCCCTCAACAGTGTACATCTCTGTAATCTGCATTTAGGAGGGACATGCTGAACCTTGTCCACATCCAGCTGTCCAGCGTATCAATGCTACCTCACTTCCCAGTAACAGTATGGGGGTCCCACCGTGCTGCACATAGC
Source organism: Aquarana catesbeiana (assembly GCF_042186555.1). NCBI lineage: Eukaryota > Metazoa > Chordata > Amphibia > Anura > Ranidae > Aquarana > Aquarana catesbeiana. The sequence continues at coordinate 9,376,438 of NC_133335.1, forward strand.
GCAGACTCTATGCAAGCACTTCACTCCACTTAACTGTTCCATATCTGAGCACAGGCTGGGGAACCTCTGCGGTCCGAGTCTGCTTCCATTGCTATGAAGAGAGAATGACGATAATAACTCCCTCCTGCAAGAGGCTGTCCCACCTATCTCAAGCACATGCCTAACAGGCTGCTTGGTGAACTTCCATTACCCTAGATGACCACTTGCTTGTACTCCACACTGTGTTAACACTTATGGAGTTGTTTCCATACCCCAAGTATCTAGTGACCTAAACCATGAGGTGGTGCTGGTTACTTGCATTACACCCCTTTGAATAACTTCAGACCAGGCAGAAACAGAGTCTTCGAAATTTAATTATTAAAGGGCAAAAAAAAAAAAAATATTACAATGTCCAACATTCAGAGACACAGTTCTTCCCTAAACCCCTAATCCTATCTACAGGCTGTGTGCTGCCCCGGCATACCTGCACGGGTGATGTCCATGTAATGACAGAGCCCATCAGAGGCATTCTCCAGCAGCTGGTATCTTCAGGGCGAACCCCAAGTTCTGATGGCTTTACATCCAGGTGTTAATGAGCCACATCCTTCTGCTCCTCATGGGTGTTCTCCTCCATCTCCCTCCCTTACGGGTACTGGAACTCTCTATCTCTCTCTGGCCTATTACCGGCCCTGGTCTCCTTTTGGATCTTCCCCGACCTCCAGCTCTCTGCACTAGATCACTGTCCCTCTTTTATATATCACAGGATCAGTGGGTCTGACCCAGAGAAAAACCCGCCAAAAGACCAAAGAACCGGGAAAGCATTACCTCCTACCCTCCAGTCTGGGGCAGCACCTAACTAGCTATTTTCAACCTTCTTACAGGTCAGTAACCGTGCTCTTTTCTGGATGTTGTTCTGTTGGTGGAAAGACCTCAAAGTAGCACCAGACATGTTTCAGGTATGTGGATAGTTACATAGTTACATAGTTACATAGTAGGTGAGGTTGAAAAAAGACACAAGTCCATCAAGTCCAACCTATGTGTGTGATTATGTGTCAGTATCGCATTGTATATCCCTGTATGTTGTGGTCATTCAGGTGCTTATCTAATAGTTTCTTGAAGCTATCAATGCTCCCCGCTGAGACCACCGCCTGTGGAAGGGAATTCCACATCCTTGCCGCTCTTACAGTAAAGAACCCTCTACGTAGTTTAAGATTAAACCTCTTTTCTTCTAATTTTAATGAGTGGCCACGAGTCTTGGTAAACTCTCTTCTGCGAAAAAGTTTTATCCCTATTGAGGGGTCACCAGTCCGGTATTTGTAAATTGAAATCATATCCCCTCTCAAGCGTCTCTTCTCCAGAGAGAATAAGTTCAGTGCTCGCAACCTTTCCTCATAACTAAGATCCTCCAGACCCTTTATTAGCTTTGTTGCCCTTCTTTGAACTCGCTCCATTTCCAGTACATCCTTCCTGAGGACTGGTGCCCAGAACTGGACCGCATACTCTAGGTGCGGCCGGACCAGAGTCTTGTAGAGCGGGAGAATTATCGTTTTATCTCTGGAGTTGATCCCCCTTTTAATGCATGCCAATATTCTGTTTGCTTTGTTAGCAGCAGCTTGGCATTGCCTGCCATTGCTGAGCCTATCATCCACTAGGACCCCCAGGTCCTTTTCCATCCTAGATTCCCCCAGAGGTTCTCCCCCCAGCGTATAGAATGCATTCATATTTTTGCCACCCAAATGCATTATTTTACATTTTTCTACATTGAACCTCATTTGCCATGTAGTCGCCCACCCCATTAATTTGTTCAGGTCTTTTTGCAAGGTTTCCACGTCCTGCGGAGAAGTTATTGCCCTGCTTAGCTTAGTATCATCTGCAAATACAGAGATTGAACTGTTTATCCCATCCTCCAGATCGTTTATGAACAAATTAAATAGGATTGGTCCCAGCACAGAACCCTGGGGCACCCCACTACCCACCCCTGACCATTCCAAGTACTCCCCATTTATCACCACCCTCTGAACTCACCCTTGTAGCCAGTTTTCAATCCATGTACTCACCCTATGGTCCATGCCAACAGACCTTATTTTGTACAGTAAACGTTTATGGGGAACTGTGTCAAATGCTTTTGCAAAATCCAGATACACCACGTCTACGGGCCTTCCTTTATCTAGATGGCAACTCACCTCCTCATAGAAAGTTAATAGATTGGTTTGGCAAGAACGATTCTTCATGAATCCATGCTGATTACTGCTAATGATATCGTACGTATTACTAAAATCCTGTATATAGTCCCTTATCATCCCCTCCAAGAGTTTACATACTATCGATGTTAGGCTAACTGGTCTGTAATTCCCAGGGATGTATTTTGGGCCCTTTTTAAATATAGGTGCTACATTGGCTTTTCTCCAATCAGCTGGTACCATTCCAGTCAGTAGACTATCTGTAAAAATTAGGAACAACGGTCTGGCAATCACTTGACTGAGTTCCCTAAGTACCCTCGGATGCAAGCCATCTGGTCCCGGTGATTTATTAATGTTAAGTTTCTCAAGTCTAATTTTAATTCCGTCCTCTGTTAACCATGTAGGTGCTTCCTGTGTTGTGTCATGAGGATAAACACTGCAGTTTTGGTTACTGAAGCCCCCCGATTCACTCGTGAAGACTGAGGAGAAGAATAAATTCAATACCTTCGCCATCTCCCCATCCTTTGTAACCAGATGTCCTTCCTCATTCTTTATGGGGCCAATATGGTCTGTCCTCCCTTTTTTACTGTTTACATACTTAAAGAATTTCTTGGGATTTTTTTTGCTCTCCTCCGCTATGTGTCTTTCATGTTCTATCTTAGCTGTCCTAATTGCACGCTTACATTTCTTATTGCATTCTTTATAAAGTCTGAATGCTGAGGATGATCCCTCAACCTTGTATTTTTTGAAGGCCTTCTCCTTTGCTTTTATATGCATTTTTACATTGGAGTTAAGCCATCCAGGACTTTTGTTCGCTCTTTTAAATTTATTACCCAATGGGATACATTGGCTAATGCCCTTATTTAATATGCTCTTAAAGCAAACCCATCTCTCCTCCGTATTCTTTGTTTCTAATATTTTATCCCAGTTTATGCCTTTTAGCAAGGTTTGTAGTTTAGGGAAGTTGGCTCTTTTGAAATTCAGTGTCTTTGTATTCCCTTTATGTTTCCTATTTGTGTGATTTATACTGAAACTAATTGACCTGTGATCACTGTTACCTAAATTGCCCCGCATTTCCACATCCGTGATCAGGTCTGTATTGTTGGTAATCAGTAGATCCAGTAATGTTTTATTTCTAGTTGGTGCGTCTACCATCTGACCCATAAAATTGTCCTGCAAGACATTAAGGAACTGGCGAGCCTTAAATGAATGTGCGGTTCCCTCCGCCCAGTCTATGTCTGGATAATTAAAATCCCCCATTATGATAACACTTCCCATTCTTGCTGCTAATCCAATTTGTGATAGGAGATCCGTCTCCACTTCCTCCCTCAGGTTTGGGGGCCTATAGCATACTCCCAGTATTATTTTCCCCTTAGCTTTATCCCTTTGGAGCTCTACCCATAAGGATTCCACCTCCTCTCTAGCTCCCTCAGTGATGTCATCTCTCACATTCACTTGTACATTATTCTTGATATATAGGCATACCCCTCCCCCTTTTTTACCCTCTCTATCCTTGCGGTATAGGGTATACCCTTGAATGTTTGCCAGCCAATCATGAGTGCTGTTGAACCAGGTCTCTGAAATTCCCACAAAATCCAAATCCTCCTCGTACAACAGTATCTCTAGTTCACCCATCTTGTCCGCCATGCTCCTGGCATTGGTGAACATGCCACATAGTTTAGACCGGTCGCATATTGTCCTCGTATTGGGTGTTTCGAGATTGCAACTAGGACTTGCTACTATACTCACCTTGTGTTTTTGTGCTTTGGTTAACCTACCACTAATGCCCCCAATACTAGCCTCTGGAATATCTTCCGCGCTGGCTATCTCTGCCTCTGGACCCTCCCCCCCATCGCCTAGTTTAAAAACCCCTCTAACTTTTTGGCCATCTTCCTTCCCAGCAGATCTGCACCCTCCTCATTTAGGTGCAGTCCGTCCCTTCTATAGTACCGGTTACCAACTGAGAAGTCGGCCCAGTCCTCCAGGAACCCAAACCCCTCCTTACTACACCAGCTCTTCAGCCACTTGTTTACTTCCCTAATCTCCCTCTTCCTTTCTGGTGTGGCTCGATGTACCGGTAGTATTCCTGAGAATACTACCTTGGAGGTCCTTTTCCTCAATTTAGCTCCTAAGTCCCTAAAATCGTTCTTTAGGACACTCCATCTGCCTCTGACTTTGTCATTGGTGCCAACGTGCACCATGACAGCCGGGTCTTCCCCAGCCCCTCCCAGTAATCTGTCCACAAGATCCGTGATGTGCCGAACCCGAGCGCCCGGTAGACAACATACTGTTCGGCGCTTCAGGTCTTGGTTACAGATTGCCCTCTCTGTCCTTCTAAGAATTGAGTCCCCTACCACCAGAATCTGTCTTTCCTTTCCCTTTGCTGCCCCCCCACTCTCACTGGAGGAGTTCTTCCCCCGGCAGCTAGGAGAGTCCCTCATCTCCAGCAGTGCTGGTCCCTGACTGGTTTCACCAATGACACTCAAAGTAGCGTACTTATTGGGATGCTCCAGTCCTGGATCGGCCTCCCTGGCTTTTCCCCCTCTACCCCTCCTGACTGTCACCCATGGATGGTGTCCATGTATTACTCATACACTACCACTAGGTGGGGATAGTCATTTGCAGTTGGGTTTCTAATGAGCCTGTACAATGGAGAGAGGGAAACTCCACCGTTCCATTTTATCAAGCTGCAGCTAAAACTATCAACATAGTAGATGCTTCATTCATAAGTACCAACATTTCAAGTACCATTAAAATAAAAGTTACTTTAGGCATCAAGAGTATCAATGTATTTGTTTCCTTATCCAAATATATACAACAAAGTAACAAACTAACAACAGCTGACAACATCCATGGAAGTATAATTTGCAAACAAGAAATGTTTCCTTACCTCTTCCTTGTGTGTGTTCTGCAGTCTCTGCGGTCTGTTCTTTCTCCTAAGGGCTCATTCACATGGGCCGTACTTACCCCGTGCAGAGCTGTATTTATTGGCACAGGATTCGTAGGTGTTCTGTGCATCCCAGTGCATGCATTCCTATTCATGTCTGTTGGGATGCAGCAGCTGCACGGACACAACCACTGCTCCCAATCTGACATCTGTGTGGGTGCACGGCCCCGAACGTAGACGGTGTGCGTTTGGGGGTGATGCTGGATGTCAGATTGGGGGTAGTCTCTGTGCCTGCGCAGCCGCTGCATCCCAATAGACATGAATAGGACTGCATGCACGGGAAGCACGGAACACGCTTTGGTATGGCCCGTATCCCAATAGACATGAATAGGACTGCATGTACGGGAAGCACGGAACACGCTTTGGTACGGCCCGTATCCCAATAGACATGAATAGGACTGCATGCACGGGAAGCACGGAACACACTTTGGTACGGCCCGTATCCCAATAGACATGAATAGGGCTGCATGCACGCGAAGCACGGAACACGCTTTGCTACGGCCCGTATCCCAATAGACATGAATAGGACTGCATGCACGGGAAGCACGGAACACGCTTTGGTACGGCCCGTATCCCAATAGACATGAATAGGGCTGCATGTACGGGAAGCACGGAACACGCTTTGGTACGGCCCGTATCCCAATAGACATGAATAGGGCTGCATGTACGGGAAGCACGGAACACGCTTTGGTACGGCCCGTATCCCAATAGACATGAATAGGGCTGCATGTACGGGAAGCACGGAACACGCTTTGGTACGGCCCGTATCCCAATGGACATGAATAGGACTGCATGCACGGGAAGCACAGAACACGCTTTGGTACGGCCCGTATCCCAATGGACATGAATAGGACTGCATGCACGGGAAGCACGGAACACGCTTTGGTACGGCCCGTATCCCAATGGACATGAATAGGACTGCATGCACGGGAAGCACAGAACACGCTTTGGTACGGCCCGTGTCAGCGAGCTCTTAGGCCTCATGTACACTGCTAATGGTAAACGGATGTTTAGGGGCAATTGGGCTTTTTTTTTTTTCAGCAGCCCCTGAACTCTCCTCTGTTGTCTTATCTGTCCGTGTACACTGAGTAGTTTATAGTCCTTTAGAGGCAGTTGAGTTTAGTGGCATTTTTTTTCAAGCAAAAAATTGTGTTCAGGACAGAAGTTTGTTTGTAACTGCTCGTAAAATTGTGTAAAAGCTGTAAGCCGAGTTTAGGCACGTTTTCATTTATAAGTGTTCTTAAAGAGGAACATGTAAGATATGGCAAAAAACTATTTTCACCACATACTGTTGCCTGCAAAGGGGGGGGGGGGGACAGACAGAGAGAGAGACAGAGAGACAGAGAGACAGACAGAGAGAGAGACAGAGAGACAGACAGAGAGAGAGACAGACAGAGAGAGAGAGAGACAGAAAGAGAGACAGACAGACAGCTAGATATAGGAAAATAGAGAGGCAGGCAGACAGACAGATGGAGAGACAGACAGACAGAGGGAAAGAGAAAGGCAGACAGACAGATAGGGAAAAAGAGAGAGGCAGACAGACAGAGAAAGACAGACAGACAGAGGGAAAGCGAGAGACAGACAGAGCGAGATAGACAGATAGGTGAAAATAGAGAGGCAGACAGACAGAGAGAGACAGACAGACAGAGGAAAAGAGAGAGGCAAACAGACAGATAGACAGAGACAGACAGACAGATAGAGGGAAAGAAAGAGACACAGACAGAGTGAGGGAGACAGACAGGCAGGGAGAGCGAGAGACAGGAAGAGAGAGACAGAGAGAGAGAAGGAAAGAGAGAGACAGACAGAGAGAAAGGCAGACAGAGAGAGAGACAAAGACACAGAAACATAGACAGACAGAGAGAGAGAGAGACTGACAGGGAGAGACTGACAGAGAGAGACAGACAGAGAGACTCAGAGAGGGAGAGAGGGAAGAGACAGGAAGAGAGAGATACAGACAGACAAAGAGAGGGGAAGAGAGAGACAGAGAGAAAGACAGACAGAGAGAGAGAGAGAGGGACAGAGAGGAAGACAGAGAGACAGACAGAGAGAAAGACAGAGAGACAGACAAAGACAGACAGCGAGAGAGACAGACAGAGAGAGACACACAGACAGAGAGGGAAAGAAAGAGACAGACAGATAGAGGGAAAAAGAGAGAGACATACAGATAGAGAGAAAGAGAGAGAGAGACAGAGAGTAAGATAGACAGACAGAGAGACATACAGATAGACAGACAGACAGAGACAGACAGACAGATAGAGGAAAAGAGAGAGGCAGATAGAGGGACAGACAGAGAGAGACAAACAGACAGACAGAGAGAGGGAAAGAGACAGACAGACAGAGACACATAGACAGACAGAGAGAGAGAGACAGACAGAGGAAAAGAGAGAGGCAGACAGAGAGAGACAGACGGACAGACAGAGAGAGAGGGAAAGAGAGAGACAGACAGAGAGAAAGACAGAGAGACAGAGAGAGATAGACAGAGAGAGGGAAAGAGAGAGAGACAGACAGAGTGAGGGAGACAGACGGGCAGAGAGAGAGAGACAGAGAGAGACAGAGGGTCTGCATAGTTAAAGCATACAGCTCTCTCTTCTCTCACAGAATGGCTGAAATAGTTAATAATTTACGTGTTTTTCCTGCATTGTAGACATTTGGGAGGGTCTCCTGAGGTTATCTTTTTAAAAAAATGAACCTCAAATGCTCATAATGCTGCTAAATTCACCTCTGCCGGGTTAGCCCCCCCATATCAACATTTTTGAAAAAATCTTATGCAGTTTTTTAAATCCTTGTTAGATCAGGTTAGATCAACTGTTGTTTGCTTTAGATCTCACACAGAAAAAGCAATATTAACAGTTATTTGCTGGGAGGGCTAACCCGTCATCAGCCCTCCTTATCAAAAAATTGACCAAACAGTTAGCTATTTTGGAAGCTATTTGTTAGATCCCGTAAGATCAAGTGGTTTTAACGTTAGATCTCACATAATTAAAGATTTATTAAGTGATTAATGAGGGGGGGGGCTGGCCCCCCCTTATCAAATTTTCTGGCCAAAAATCATTCAGGCTAATAGATATTTGTTAGATCCGGTAAGATCAAGTGGTTTTAACGTTAGATCTCACATCATTTCAGAAATATTCCCCATAAAAATTGAGAGGTTAGGTGTTACATAAGGACGGGTTGGCCACCCTTATCAAATTTTCTGGCCATAAATCATTCAGACTAATAGATATTTGTTAGATCCGGTAAGATCAAGTGGTTTTAAAGTTAGATCTCACATAATTTCAGAAATATTCCCCATAAAAATTGAGATATTAGGTGGTACATAAGGACAGGATTGCCCCCCCACATGCAATTTTCTGGCCAAAAATCATCTAGGCTAATAGATATTCCTTTGATCCGGTAAGATCCAGTGGTTTTAACGTTAGAGATATTGGGTGGTGGTACATAAGGATGAGATTAGATCTCACATAATTAGAAATTTATTAAGTGATTATTGGGGGGCAGTGGGCTGGCCCCCTCTTATCAAATTTAATTGATGTTCATTAGATCCGGTAAGATCAAGTGATTTTAATGTTTGATTATCCATAATTACAGGGATATTATGGATATTTGGTAGCGATGCACGGATATCCATACTAGTGTCTATATCAGAGCCAAAAATGAGCATTTTCACGTGTACCAGTGAGGAGTGCCACTGAGCATACTGAAATTATGTGGGACATTAATCGACAGGTGTTTTCAAGCCCAGTGAAGCCTGAAGCACAGTGCCAGAAGCCAAAGGGAAACTTCGGAGGGCTCTGGTGAAGGAGCCAATCGGGTGCCCATCTACGGTAGCTGGCTCAAAACCAATGACACGAAGAGACAGCAGCGAAGTCCAAACCCTTGCAGAGGGCCCCCCGTTGTTGCCTCCAAGCAACCCAGTGTCCCATTGCCTTTGACACATGCTGCCTGGTGTCGGAGAGTCAATGCACACCAGACTCCCAGAACTTAGCGCAGACTTAAGCCCGATCAGAATCTCCGCAGAGAGGAGCGCGGATACAAACCACCGAACAGGTCAGGGCCACCACTTCCTCCATGCTCCCTGACAAGCTGGTGGGACCTTCTCCTGTTGTTCCCATCCAAGTAAAGGGAGTCTACACCAAGGCCCTTCTGGATACTGGAGCTTAAGTGACCCTTCTCTACAGAGACTTCTATGACAGGCACCTCAAGCACCTGCCTTTGCAGAAGTTGGAAGAGCTGCAGATATGGGGCATTGTGACTCAGAACTTCCCCTATGATGGCTATCTACTGGTCAAGCTGACCTTCGATCCCTCCATGGCTGGGAAAGCCAAGACTTTTGACACTCAGGCAGTGGTCTGTCCTCGCCCAACAGTGGTCAGTAAGAGTTTTCTCATCATAGGGACCAATATTGATCTTGTCAGAAGGCTTTTGACATCTCTTGTTCTGGAGTCGGGCACTTCAACTACAAGTGTGCACCCCATGCTGAGACAAGCCTATCAGCAACTGGTACAAAAACAGAAGGTTCCAGCTGAAAGAGTGGGAAAGATCTGGCGCTTGGACCAGTGTGAGAAGGTGTTCCAGCCTGGTAAAGTGGCCTATTTACGAGCATCTGTCAAGCTAAATTGGAAGCAAGCAGGCCCTTTCATTGTCCTTGAATCGGACGGACAGAGAGAAGACATGGGAGTGGAGATAATTCCCGAGGTGGTTTCAACCAAAGGGTTGCAAAGAAGTCACAGGAAGATCTTGGTTAGTGTCCGCAACATAACAGCCTCGCCAGTAAAGATGCCGGCTCAAATGTTGCTGGGACAAGTGAATCTGGCCACCCCATTCCCACCGTCTGATTTGGTGGGGGGAGCAAAGGATGGGATCTCTGTGGAGGAGTTCTGTCCGAAGAATACTCCCCTTTTGCCTGAATGGAAAGAAAGGGCCAAGACTCAGCTCCTGAGATGGCAGGCTGCATTCTCCAAGAGTGAATTTGATGTGGGGTGTGCAAAAAGTGCCCAATACCAGATCTATCTCTTTGAGTGTATAAGCCGTTCAGGGAAAGAGTTTGATGGATTCCTTTAGGGGGCTTGGAGGATCTGCGTGAACAACTGGTAGAGTTGAAGAGGGCAGGTATCATCCGAAAGTCCCAGAGTCTATATGCTTCCCCAATAGTGGTGGTACGGAAGAAGAATGGGTCACTGAGGCTGGGTATTGACTACTGGACGCTGAACCGAAGGACCATTCCCGACCAATATACCACCCCAAGGATAGAAGATGCCTTGCAGAGCCTGTCAGGAGCGAAGTGGTTCAGCATGCTGGATTTGAAAACTGGGTATTACCAAATCCCCATGCACCCTGAGGATCGGGAGAAGACCATTTTCATTACCCCGGAGGGGATCTTTGGATTTGAACGTATGCATCAAGGCCTGTCTGGTGCCCCAGCCACCTTCCAAAGGCTAATGGAGAAGACCGTGGATGACATGAAACTGATCGAGGTGTTGGTGTACTTAGACGATATCTAAGTTTTCGGCAAGACCCTGGAAGAGCACGAAGAGCGTCTGCAGAAGGTCCTGAAGAGACTCCATGATGAGGGGGTTGAAGCTGTCTCTGTAAAAGTGGCAGTTTTATCAACCCTCAGTCAACTACCTTGGCCACATTGTGTCTGCTGACAAAGTGGCCACCGACCTCCAGAAGCTGGAAGCTGTCACCTCCTGGCCGAGGCCTACCAACGTGACTGAGCTTAGGTCATTTTTGGGATTCTGCTCTTATTACAGAAGATTTGTCAAGGGATTCGCTAAGACGCTGACCCTGATCTGGCGAAGCCTCTCAGACCAGCTGGAGGGCCCAGAAAACCCAGAGAGTCCATTAAGGAACAATGAACTCCAAAATGTGAAGAGGTTTTAGGCAGCTGAAGTGAAACCTAACAACCGCTCCAGTCATGGCCTATGCAGATCCAACCAAGCCATACGAGCTACACTTTGACGCCAGTCGAGATAGGTTAAGTGGGGTGCTATATCAAGAGCATCTATGGCCTGTTGCCTACGTGAGTTGGAACTTGGCCCCCGCCAAGAAAAACTACCCCATGCACAAACTTGAGTTCCTGGACTTGAAGTGGGCGGTGGTGGATAAGCTGAGGGATTACCTGTATGGAGCAGAGTTCGTGATCAAGACAGACAACAATGCTCTTACCTACATCCTCACTACCACCAAGTTGGACGCCATGGGTCACAGATGGTTGGCTGCTCTATCAGGGTTTATTTTCAGCCTGAAGTATCGACCAGGGTCGGGAAACAAGACACGGATGTTTTGTCAAGAAGGCCCCATTGTTCCAGAGACCCTCCAAAAGAATAGGCCCAGCTGACACCTGAAGGGGTACAAGCCTTATGTCAAGGAGCAGAACATCAACCTGGAGTAGGATCCAGGACCGAAGAGGTTGGATTGTCAGCCGCTGGTGTCCCCAGATGTCATTGCAATGTCATCCAAGTCGAGGATGAAGGTCTGCCCACGCTGTCAAAGAAAGACCTGCGGAGGGACCAGTTGGAGGACCCTCCCTTGGAGAGCCAACGCCCTGACTTGCTCCTCACTGACTCCCCGAAGGAAACCCATCTGCTACACCGAGAGTGGGATCGGTTTCAGGTGCACAGAGGTTTGATAAACGAAGGGGCCCCTCTGACGATTCTGAAGAAAAATGGCAGTATTTCTACCTGAAAAACATAGGGAGACAGTATTAACTGCCCTACACGACAACCATGGCCACCTAGGGCCCAAGAGGACTTTTCACCTGGTGAGGGACCGGTTCTACTGGCCCTGCATGCAGGCTGGAGTTGAGGACTATTGCCACTCCTCCATCAGATGTATCCAAAGGAAGACTTTTCCTCACCGAGCTGCCCCAAAGGGCCATCTTCAGAGTCAGGGACTCATGGAGCTGGTGTGCATTGACATTCTGTGCTTGGAGCCTGATCTAAGCGGGCAGGGAAATATCCTGGTAGTGACTAACCATTTCACTCGGTATGCCCAGGCATTTTCCACGAGGGACCAACAAGCATCCACGGTGGCCAAGATCTTTGCAGAGAAATTCTTTGTGCACTATGGTCTGTCCCAACGCATCCACTCTGATCAAGGGAGAGATTTCGAGAGTAGTCTCATCAAGAGACTTTTAGACCTGTTGGGTATCATGAAGTCTAAAACCACCCGTATCATCCTCAAGGAGATCCTCAACCAGAGAGATTCAACCGAACCCTCCTGGATATGCTTGGAACTCTAAATTCAGAACAAAAGCAGCACTAGAGCAAGCATATAGTGGCTATTGTGCATGCTTATAATAGCACCGCCAATGATGCCACAGGTTACTCTCCCTATAGTTTGATGTTCGGACCGTAGGCCCGGCTGCCAGTAGACTTGGCCTTAGGCACATCCCTCGACCATGCCTCAGCAACTTCCTACAGAGGGTATGTGGATCGCCTGCAGAGACGTCTGAAAACTGCCTATGATAAGGATCAAGCTGCCTCATATGGTCGAGGACAGAGAAACAAAATAAACTTTGACCTCAGGGTACGAGTGCAGGACCTACAGCTGGATGACAAGGTACTGCTGAGAAACCTGGGTGTCCTTGGAAAGCACAAGTTGGCTAACCAGCTGAAAGTTGCAGCCCTATGTCGTTTGCAAGCATCTGCCAGGACACCCAGTATATCAAATCCGGCCAGAGGGAAGCACAGGCCCGCTGAAGACTTGGCTTCACAACCATCTGTTGCCTCTGTCAGAAGCAGTTCATGTGCTACCACAGCCAGATTTACAGTCCACACCCACGGCCTCTCAAAGATCCCAGCCAGTGACTAGATCTCACTCTATACCCCTAGCTGAAGATGAGAACAGCGAGGATGAAGTGAAAGATTGTCTGTGGCCATCTCAAATGCCAGGGCCTGCCACCCCGCCCCCCCTTTTTCTTCTCCTCCCAAGGTAACTGAGGTGACACTCAGGCTAGAGGCTCTCGAGTTTGTACCTCAAAGTTCACCTTTTGAAGAGTTGGAAGACCCTCAATCTTCCCTGCTGACAATAGAACCCTAAGACTTTCCATCCTTCATTGAGAAAGCTGAAGCTGATATGCAGGAAGAAGAAGAGACCAGTGTGCCTGTAACCCCAGAACCTAAAGAACAGCGAGAGTGAAGGGTTATTCACCCGCCCAAAAGACTAACATATGATACTTTGGGTGAAAGCTCTGAGGAGGTCGTTCTCATTGCAAAAAGGACTCTTCAAGTAACTGACCCTTCCACCGCAGATTTGGTGGTGGACAATCCCAACTCACTGTCAGGGCTAGGCTCAGCCCTTCCGCAGAAATGCGAGTCAACATGTAGGCTTCAATCTCGTCCATGCGGAGTAACCGATTAGTTAACAAATCCAGCCCCGTCACTGAAAACGTGTCCCATCCACAGAGGTGCAGCTTAAGTGTTTCAAGGGCAGTGCTCTCTTCCTCCAGAGCTCTGAGCTGGGTTGGCTCTGATGAAGAGGGCATCGCCCTTGAAACACGTAAGCTGGTAAGATGATTTGTTGCCTGCATGCATGGGCACATTTTTTTAAGTGAAAAGGGGGTGAATGGTCCGCTATAAGCTGAAGAACACATTTATGGGACTCAACCCCCGTTCACACTTGTACAACTTGCTATGCGATTTGACAGTTCCAAATCGCACCACAAGCCACACCCCATTTCCGGCAATGGAACCGTTCATATTGTCGCAGTGATTATAAAAAAGAGGTTCCTGTGCTATTTTTTTTTTTTACCTCATTGCGACTTGCATAGACTTCAGGTAAATGAAGTCGCAAGCCGCAATGAAATCGGCAGTGCAAATCACTCTGATGTGCGGCGCGCCGAAGTAGCGTGATTTCAAAGCCACACCGGTGTGAACCAGGGCTAACTCCCGGGTTCACATTGCTGTGGTGCGAGACACCGCATGTAATTCGCAGTGGAATTGGAGCACATTCCTGTGCGAATTACATGCAGGGTCTCTGGGGCGTGGTTTGAGCCATGGATTTGTATGGCTGTCCTGGATTTGGAGGGACTGTCCTGGATTTTTTAGGTCTTTCTCTGATTTGCTAGGTCTGTCCCGGATTTGGAGGGACTGTCCTAGATTTTTGAGGGTTTTTCCTGATTTGCTAGGTCTGTCCTGGATTTGGAGGGACTGTCCTGGATTTTTGAGGTCTTTTGCTGATTTGTTAGGTCTGTCCCGGATTTAGAGGGACTATCCCAGATTTTTTAGGTCTTTTCCTGATTTGCTAGTTCTGTCCTGGATTTAGAGGGACTGTCCCAGATTTTTGAGGTCTTTTACTGATTTTCTAGGTCTGTCCCGGATTTAGAGGGACTGTCCCAGATTTTTGAGGTCTTTTCCTGATTTGCTAGGTCTGTCCCGGATTTAGAGGGACTGTCCCGGATTTTTGAGGTCTTTTCCTGATTTGCTAGGTCTGTCCCGGATTTGGAGGGACTGTCCCGGATTTTTGAGGTCTTTTCCTGATTTTTTAGGTCTGTCCTGGATTTAGAGGGACTGTCCCGGATTTTTGAGGTCTTTTACTGATTTGCTAGGTCTGTCCCAGATTTGGAGGGACTGTCCCGAATTTTTTAGGTCTTTTCCTGGTTTGCTAGGTCTGTCCCGGATTTGGAAGGACTGTCCCAGATTTTTGAGGTCTTTTGCTGATTTACTTGGTCTGTCCCGGATTTTTGAAGTCATTTCCCAATTAGCTAGGTCTGTCGCGGATTTGGAAGGACGGTCCTGGATTTTTGAGGTCTTTTCCTGATTTGCTAGGTCTGTCCCGGATTTCTGAGGTCTTTTCCTGATTTGCTAGGTCTGTCCCGGATTTGGAGGGACTGTCCCGGATTTATGAGGTCTTTTCCTAATTTGCAAACCGATTGCGTGGGGGGGGTGTCGTTAACTTAACATGCATGGATGGATTGCGATTGTAGATGTGGTGCCGAATCCGCTGCCAATTCACTGTGAATTTGCACCGCATCTAGCGTGATCCCAGGCTAAGGGCCCTTTCACACTGATACATTTTATTTCCTGCGTTTTTATTTTCCCTTGCAACAAAAACGCAAGAAAAAACGCTTCCCTGTAAATCCTATGGGGCTTTTTCACACCACTGCATTTTGAAAAGACCTGAATGCGCCTTCTTTGGTGCGGATTTGAAACCTGCACCAAAAACGCAGCTTCCCATTGAAATGAATAGAAATCGCTGTAAAAATCGCACTGCGATTTTGTCTTGTTTTTTGGTGCATTTTTGAGTCACATGTCAATTTTTTCACAGGTGCAGGCAACCCAAAAACGCACCAGAAAAAGCAGCTGAAACACAGCAAAATCGCAGTAAAAAATGCATATGCGTTTTTTCACTACAATTTTGCTGCAGAGCAGTGCGAAAGTACCCTGATAGCACAACATCAAATGCCTTATGGGGACCCCTAGTGGCCAACACCAATACAATGCAGCTTTGGCTTCTCAAACGTTTTCAGTCGTTGAGTTGGGGTAAGGGAGGTGATTTTGTGGGAGACGGGTGCTGCGACAATTAGGGCTCCTGTCCTTGCGACAGCTAAGCTCAAACTCGTCGTACCATGACGGCACATTGCTGCAATACACACACACCTCCCCATAATGCTGCCAGCCCCACCCATACCCCCCCCCCCAGCATCTGGCATGTGCCAGATGCAGGGATGAATGAACTCCTCTGTGCATGCGCAGCTCAGTGTACAATCCTGGTATGTGCCAGATGCTGGGATGAATGAACACCTGTGTGAATGTGCAGCTCAGTGTGACCCGGAAACAATGACGGGAGGCGGTCCTGAGTCACATAACCCAGACACACCCTGCAGGGGTCGCCCTCCGAGACACAACGCTGTCACTGTCGCTCCAGATACACGACCTCCCCAACAGATCACATTCAATGATATAATTTCTCCGACATCTTTACAACCTGATTATGGGGAATAGCAGGAAAAAAACAGTGACATCCTTACCACACAAACATGTAACATGCGTGCAGTAATATGCTGTACATTCAAGATTTTTCACATAAAGTTTTAATCCTGAGGGGAAGATGATTTTCAGTGCACACCTGCGGAAGGTAAAGGATCCTGCAGTCCCTCTATCTCTATAAATATCTCTGCAAAAAATGAATGGTGCAGCAATGCATAGATCCCGACTGTCCTGGATTTGGAGGGACTGTCCTGGATTTTTGAGGTCTTTTCCTGATTTGCTAGGTCTGTCCCGGATTTGGAGGGACTGTCTCGGATTTTTGAGGTCTTTTCCTGATTTGCTAGGTCTGTCCCCGATTTGGAGGGACTGTCCCAGATTTTTGAGGTCTTTTCCTGGTTTGCTAGGTCTGTCCCGGATTTGGAGGGACTGTCCCGGATTTTTGAGGTTTTTTCCTGATTTGCTAGGTCTGTCCCGGATTTTTGAGGTCTTTTCCTGATTTGCTAGATCTGTCCCGGATTTGGAGGGACTGTCCCAGATTTTTGAGGTCTTTTCCTGGTTTGCTAGGTCTGTCCCGGATTTGGAGGGACTGTCTCGGATTTTTTAGGTCTTTTCCTGATTTGCTAGGTCTGTCCCCGATTTGGAGGGACTGTCCCAGATTTTTGAGGTCTTTTCCTGGTTTGCTAGGTCTGTCCCGGATTTGGAGGGACTGTCCCGGATTTTTGAGGTTTTTTCCTGATTTGCTAGGTCTGTCCCGGATTTTTGAGGTCTTTTCCTGATTTGCTAGATCTGTCCCGGATTTGGAGGGACTGTCCCAGATTTTTGAGGTCTTTTCCTGGTTTGCTAGGTCTGTCCCGGATTTGGAGGGACTGTTCTGGATTTTTGAGGTCTTTTCCTGATTTTCTAGGTCTGTCCCGGATTTAGAGGGACTGTCCCGGATTTTTGAGGTCTTTTCCTGGTTTGCTAGGTCTGTCCGGGATTTTATTTTTGAGGTCTTTTCCTGATTTGCTAGGTCTGTCCCAGATTTGGAGGGACTGTCCCGGATTTTTGAGGTCTTTTCCTGGTTTGCTAGGTCTGTCCGGGATTTTATTTTTGAGGTCTTTTCCTGATTTGCTAGGTCTGTCCCGGATTTGGAGGGACTGTCCCATATTTTTTAAGTCTTTTCCTGATTTGCTAGGTCTGTCCCGGATTTGGAGGGACAGTCCCAGATTTTTAAAGGGTATTTTCCTGATTTGCTAGGTCTGTCTCAGATTTGGACTGGATCCTGACCCGTTTTTTTTTTTTTTATTGTAGGCTTCCCAGCCTAGAGGTGAGATGTGGGGTCTTATTGACCCCCCCAGATCTCACTGTAAAGAGGACCTGTTATGTCATATTCCTATTACAGGGGATTTTTACATTCCTTGTAGTTTGGCGCCATTCCACGAGCGCGTGCAATTTTGAAGCGTGACATGTTAGGTATCTATTTACTCGACGTAACTTCATCTTTCACATTATGTAAAAAAAATTGGGCTAACTTTACTGCTTTTTTTGTTTGTTTTTTTAAAGCACAAAACTGTTTTTTTTTTCCCCCAAAAAAAACGCGTTCGAAAAATTGCTGCGCAAATACCGTGCGAAATAAAAAAAGTTGCAACGACCGCCATTGTATTCTCTAGGGTCTTTGCTTAAAGAACATATAATGTTTGGGGGTTGAGAAAAAGAGATCGCTGCTCATAGGTGATGCAATCGCTAACACTCCAATGTTGCTTCTGTGAGGAGGGGCGCACGCCCCGCCACTGCAGCAGAAAACAATGAACAGAGACTCTTCGGATTGGCAGCACACCCACACAGAACGTAAAGTATAAAGTCTTTATTGAAGCATAAGGTCTCATGCACACGGGATGTTAAAAACGCCTATGTCACTTGCAGCTCAAAAACGCCTAGGTGGGCATGAAGCCATAGACTAACATAGACAGGCCTTTTTAAGCTGCAAAAAACGTTAAAAAAAGCAGCTGTAAAAACATCCGTGTGCATGAGGCCTAAATATTAAAAGCACTGGATGGGTACAGGACGGGGAAATGCAGGTAGGTTGACGCGTTTCACACGATAGAAGTGCTTTGTCAAAACCACAGAAGTTGCAAAAAAAAAGAAGTAAAATTAATTTTAAAAAAAAATATATATATATATTTTTTTAAAGTGTCAAATTAAAAAAAAAAAAAAGAGTAAAATTAACAATAAAAAAAAATAAAAATTAAAGCGCCCCTGTCCCCGTGAGCTCGCACGCAGAAGCGAACGCATACGTAAGTCCAGCCCACATATGAAAACGGTGTTCAAACCATACATGTGAGGTATTGCCGCAAAAGTTAGAGCGAAAGCAACAATTCTAGCCCTCGACCTCTGTCACTCAAAACATGTAAAAAAAAAAAAAAAAAATTAAAACGTAACCTATGGGGATTTTTAAGTACCAAAGTTTGGCGCCATTCCACAAGCGCATGCAATTTTGAAGCGTGACATGTTAGGTATCTATTTACTCGACGTAACTTCATCTTTCACATTATGCAAAAAAAAATTGGGCTAACTTTACTGCTTTTTTTTGTTTGTTTTTTTAAAGCACAAAACTGTTTTTTTTTTTCCAAAAAAAAAACACGTTCGAAAAATTGCTGCACAAATACCGTGCGAGATAAAAAAAGTTGCAACGACCGCCATTGTATTCTCTAGGGTCTTTGCAAAAATAACAAAAAAAAAAAAACATATAATGTTGAGGGGGGGGGGGGTTCTATGTAATTTTCTAGCAAAAAAAAAATGCTGATTTGTACATGTAGGGGAGAAATGTCAGAATTGGCCTGGGTGGCAAGGGGTTAAGCTGATTGGTTAAGCTGCACCAGATTCCGCACGCTCCAGTTTTAGTAAACCAACCCCTTGAAAGTCTCCAGTGGTTGTTACAAAGTCTTTTTTTTTCTCTTTCTCTTTTCTGGGTGTACTGTTCCTTTAAATGCGCATGTCATGAAGTCGCTGAATGGGTCCCTTGAACAGAGAGCGATCGATGACGAATGCGGGGGGACTCGGCTGGGAAAGGTGCAGCACATGGCTGAACCAGTAGAACTGGCCCCGTCAGCGGAGGGGGCGGGTCCTGTGCGAGGTAATTCATCTCTTCTCTCATTTCCTCTCCGGCTCTGCTCAGGTTTCTCTCTCTCTCTCTCTCTCTCTCTATCTATGCCAATGAGACGTATTGTGATGGCATTCGCGGGTACGCCCGGCTCCATCGCTGAAAACTTCGCCTCGGAAAGCTGAGCTCCGCGTCCCCCTTTGTCACCAGAGAGGGTGGGAGAGCCGACAGGGAGGGAGGGGGGGCTGGAAAATTCTGCCACATCAGCTGCCACCATCTCCGGTGAAAGGAGGTCAGAGGAAAAAAAAAAGAAAGGAAAAAGCAGCAAGACTCCGCAGCCAGCCGCCCGCTCTCCACGCTAAACATGGCCGCTGTCTTGCTCCTTCCTCTGTTCAGTTTTGGGGGATCTGGTTGACTTTTTTTTTTTTTGGAGCGGGGGTGTTATTTTCTTTTTTTTCTTTTTTTTTGTTTACATTTCCCCCACACAGGACGATGTTGCAGTCGTTAGCGGGCAGCCGCTGCGTGCGGGTGATGGACAGGAACCCTTCGGCGTGGTATTTCGCCTTCCTCCTGGCCAGCTACCTCCTGTATCTGGTGTTCGGCGCGCTGATCTTCTCCTCGGTGGAGCTGCCCTACGAGGACTTGATGAGGAAGGAGTTGGCGGAGGTGAAGCGGAGTTTCCTCCGGGAAAACCAGTGCCTGTCCGAGGAGCAGCTGGAGGTCTTCCTGGAGCGGGTGCTGGAGGCCAGCAACTACGGGGTGTCCATCCTCAACAACGCCTCCGGGAACTGGAACTGGGACTTCATGTCTTCGCTCTTCTTCGCCAGCACCGTGCTCTCCACCACAGGTAATAACCAACTCACCACCTATATGACCTCTTTAGAGATGGACTCCTGGCAAACCGCTAAATACACCGATAACATACTTCTATGGCAGTTGTTTTACCTGTCAAAAGATTTGTAATTCTGTCCATCCAGTCCTGAGATTTTCACAGCCCTATCACACAGTACAGCCCTGCCTGGCAGGGGAGGAGACCTGATTTTTCTATGCTGCAGTTAAGGTCTTGTCCCTCCCCCCGGAGTGTGATTGGACAGTGAAAGGAGAAGCAGCAGACTGATGAGCTTATCTCATTGTCACTCTGCCTTCTGGTCTTGTCCCTCCCCCCAGCTTGTGATTGGACAGTGAAAGGAGAAGCAGCAAACTGATGAGCTCATCTCTTTGTCACTCTACTTACAGGTCTTGTCCCTCCCCCAACTTGTGATTGGGCAGTGAAAGGAGAAGCAGCAAACTGATGAGCTTATCTCTTTGTCACTCTGCCTTCTGGTCTTGTCCCTCCCCCAACTTGTGATTGGACAGTGAAAGGCGAAGCAGCAAACTGATGAGCTCATCTCTTTGTCACTCTGCTTACAGGTCTTGTCCCTCCCCCAACTTGTGATTGGACCATAAAGTGAGAAGCAGCAGACTGATGAGCTCATCTCTTTGTCACTCTGCTTACAGGTCTTGTCCCTCCCCCAGCTTGTGATTGGATAGTGAAAGGAGAAGCAGCAGACTGATGAGCTCATCCCTTTGTCACTCTGCTTACTGGTCTTGTCCCTCCCCCAGCTTGTGATTGGACAGTGAAAGGAGAAGCAGCAAACTGATGAGTTCATCTCTTTGTCACTCTGCTTACAGGTCTTGTCCCTCCCCCAAATTGTGATTTGACAGTGAAAGGAGAAGCAGCAGACTGATGAGCTCATCTCTTTGTCACTCTGCTTACTGGTCTTGTCCCTCCCCCAAATTGTGATTTGACAGTGAAAGGAGAAGCAGCAGACTGATGAGCTCATCTCTTTGTCACTCTGCTTACAGGTCTTGTCCCTCCCCCAGCTTGTGGATGGACAGTGAAAGGAGAAGCAGAAAACTGATGAGCTTGTCTCTTTGTCACTCTGCTTACTGGTCTTGTCCCTCCCCCAACTTGTGATTGGACAGTGAAAGGAGAAGCAGCAGACTGATGAGCTTATCTTTTTGTCACTCTGCCTTCTGGTCTTGTCCCTGCCCCAGCTTGTGATTGGACAGTGAAAGGAGAAGCAGCAAACTGATGAGCTCATCTCTTTGTCACTGTGCTTACAGGTCTTGTCCCTCCCCAGCTTGTGATTGGACAGTGAAAGGAGAAGCAGCAAACTGATGAGCTCATCTCTTTGTCACTCTGCTTACAGGTCTTGTCCCTCCCCCAACTTGTGATTGGACCATAAAGTGAGAAGCAGCAGACTGATGAGCTCATCTCTTTGTCACTCTGCTTACTGGTCTTGTCCCTCCCCCAACTTGTGATTGGACAGTGAAAGGAGAAGCAGCAGACTGATGAGCTCATCTCTTTGTCACTCTGCTTACAGGTCTTGTCCCTCCCCCAAATTGTGATTTGACAGTGAAAGGAGAAGCAGCAGACTGATGAGCTCATCTCTTTGTCACTCTGCTTACTGGTCTTGTTCCTCCCCCAAATTGTGATTTGACAGTGAAAGGAGAAGCAGCAGACTGATGAGCTCATCTCTTTGTCACTCTGCTTACAGGTCTTGTCCCTCCCCCAGCTTGTGGATGGACAGTGAAAGGAGAAGCAGAAAACTGATGAGCTTGTCTCTTTGTCACTCTGCTTACTGGTCTTGTCCCTCCCCCAACTTGTGATTGGACAGTGAAAGGAGAAGCAGCAGACTGATGAGCTTATCTTTTTGTCACTCTGCCTTCTGGTCTTGTCCCTGCCCCAGCTTGTGATTGGACAGTGAAAGGAGAAGCAGCAAACTGATGAGCTCATCTCTTTGTCACTGTGCTTACAGGTCTTGTCCCTCCCCAGCTTGTGATTGGACAGTGAAAGGAGAAGCAGCAAACTGATGAGCTCATCTCTTTGTCACTCTGCTTACAGGTCTTGTCCCTCCCCCAACTTGTGATTGGACCATAAAGTGAGAAGCAGCAGACTGATGAGCTCATCTCTTTGTCACTCTGCTTACTGGTCTTGTCCCTCCCCCAACTTGTGATTGGACAGTGAAAGGAGAAGCAGCAGACTGATGAGCTCATCTCTTTGTCACTCTGCTTACAGGTCTTGTCCCTCCCCCAAATTGTGATTTGACAGTGAAAGGAGAAGCAGCAGACTGATGAGCTCATCTCTTTGTCACTCTGCTTACTGGTCTTGTCCCTCCCCCAAATTGTGATTTGACAGTGAAAGGAGAAGCAGCAGACTGATGAGCTCATCTCTTTGTCACTCTGCTTACAGGTCTTGTCCCTCCCCCAGCTTGTGGATGGACAGTGAAAGGAGAAGCAGAAAACTGATGAGCTTGTCTCTTTGTCACTCTGCTTACTGGTCTTGTCCCTCCCCCAACTTGTGATTGGACAGTGAAAGGAGAAGCAGCAGACTGATGAGCTTATCTTTTTGTCACTCTGCCTTCTGGTCTTGTCCCTGCCCCAGCTTGTGATTGGACAGTGAAAGGAGAAGCAGCAAACTGATGAGCTCATCTCTTTGTCACTGTGCTTACAGGTCTTGTCCCTCCCCAGCTTGTGATTGGACAGTGAAAGGAGAAGCAGCAAACTGATGAGCTCATCTCTTTGTCACTCTGCTTACAGGTCTTGTCCCTCCCCCAACTTGTGATTGGACCATAAAGTGAGAAGCAGCAGACTGATGAGCTCATCTCTTTGTCACTCTGCTTACTGGTCTTGTCCCTCCCCCAACTTGTGATTGGACAGTGAAAGGAGAAGCAGCAGACTGATGAGCTCATCTCTTTGTCACTCTGCTTACAGGTCTTGTCCGTCCCCCAAATTGTGATTTGACAGTGAAAGGAGAAGCAGCAGACTGATGAGCTCATCTCTTTGTCACTCTGCTTACTGGTCTTGTCCCTCCCCCAAATTGTGATTTGACAGTGAAAGGAGAAGCAGCAGACTGATGAGCTCATCTCTTTGTCACTCTGCTTACAGGTCTTGTCCCTCCCCCAGCTTGTGGATGGACAGTGAAAGAAGAAGCAGAAAACTGATGAGCTTGTCTCTTTGTCACTCTGCTTACTGGTCTTGTCCCTCCCCCAGCTTGTGATTGGACAGTTAAAGGAGAAGCAGCAGACTGATGAGCTCATCTCTGTCACTCTGCTCTCTTCTCCTGCCAGCATGTCTCTAGTTAGCATTGCAGTACATCTAAATTGGCTCCATGTGCTGCCTCTCTCTCTAGCACTGTCCTGTTTGACAGGGGAGGAGACCTGATTTTTCTATGCTACAGTTATGTGATGTTCACAGGTCTTGTCCCTCCCCCAGCTTTTGATTGGACAGTGAAGGGAGAAGCAGCAGACTGATGAGCTCATCTCTTTGTCACTCTGCTTACAGGTCTTGTCCTTCCCCCAGCTTGTGATTGGACAGTGAAAGGAGAAGCAGCAAACTGATGAGCTCATCTATCTGTCACTCTGCTCTCTCCTCCTGTCTCTTGTTAGCATTGCAGTACACCTGATTGGCTCCTTGTGCTGCTTCTCTCTCTCTCTCTCTCTCTCTCTCTCTCCCAGTCTGAGCTCTGCTGTACAAGGACTGTGAGAACTAAGCTGATTTTCAAGAGCTTACACTGTTTGTATTTAACAGATACATTTAAAGTATGACTGAAGGCATTTTTTTTTTAAATGTAGGTTTTGGATAGATTGAAGAGGGATTAGATCCCCTGTCAGGTTTTTATTGCCATCTGTGTCCCCGTCTGGGAGAGTCACCTTCTCTATTTGTCCTGGAGAGTGAAAGAAAATCCTAAACTTTAGGTTTGTCCCCAGAACAGGAATAGAGGAGAAATCTTCCAATGGGGACGCTAGTTCTGGTGACAACCAGGGATTCCCTCACTTTGCAGGGATGTCCTCTCACTTCCTGTTTTGGCTTTGGGACAGGAAGTGAAGGGGAATCTCCCCTATGGGACATAGATCGCAAAAAAAAAAAAAACTGACAGGGGTTCTAACCCTTCCATACTCTATTTAAAATGAACAAAGTTTTGACTTTAGTTCTACTTTATTGATGTATTAATGAATACAGAGCTGCATTAATCTGTGTCTTTTATATCTGCCCCGAGTTCAGCTTGAATCTTTCATTGGTTTTATAACCACATATCAATAAACTGGTGAGATGTGTCCATTGTTCTGCCATGTCTTTCTATGGATGGTGGGGGGTGGGGACGTGTCGGTATGTGTAGGTGCTTCCACACCCTGGAACATGGACTATAGGGATTTTATAGCCGGTGATAAGCAAATACTCTTCATAGACTTTAACCCCGAAGGCCGGTGCGGCGCTGGAGACCATGTGTCCTGACAGTCAATAACACATGACTCCTCCATGTTACTATATCGGGATGTTCTCTGCACTGATACCTCCGCATTGTCCTTCAGAAGCTCCGCTAGAAGTGACACCCCACCCCAAACGTCACACGGGAGAAAGAAACCATGGGGGAGCTTCTCTGTGCTCATATTGCCACACCTGTGCCCATTATGAGGGGTTCCCACCATCCCTGTGCTGAGTTCCCAGGTCTGTACACCCGCTGTGCCCATTATGAGGGGTTCCCACCATCCCTGTGCTGAGTTCCCAGGTCTGTACACCCGCTGTGCCCATTATGAGGGGTTCCCACCATCCCTGTGCTGAGTTCCCAGGTCTGTACACCCGCTGTGCCCATTATGAGGGGTTCCCACCATCCCTGTGCTGAGTTCCCAGGTCTGTACACCTGCTGTGCCCATTATGATGGGTTCCCACCATCGCTGTGCTGAGTTCCAAGGTCTGTACACCCGCTGTGCCCATTATGATGGGTTCCCACCATCGCTGTGCTGAGTTCCAAGGTCTGTACACCCGCTGTGCCCATTATGAGGGGTTCCCACCATCCCTGTGCTGAGTTCCAAGGTTTGTACACCTGCTGCGCCCATTATGAGGGGTTCCCACTACCCCGTGCTGAGTTTCCAGGTCTGTACACCTGCTGTGCCCATTATGAGGGGTCCCCACCTTCCCTGTGCTGAGTTCCTGGAAGAAGGTCATTATTAGGGTTCACATACAGGACGGGGTTTGATGTTCATAGCTGATGTCGGGCACAGAGCTGTGTGCACCATATGAGGGATGGAGAGCGGTGGGGAGATCTCTAGGTGATGCAATGCAGACGGTTTCCCGTTTCTGTTTGTCTGCAGTGAGTCCACTTCCTGCACTGTACAGAGCTGAGCACCCTCTGATCTGAGCCCCTCCCCCACACCTGGTCTCCGGGGACAGGCTCTGCTTCCTGAAAAACTGCCCCGAAAATGTCCCCGGATCTCTAAACTCACATGTTACCTAATTTGGGCTTATATCCCTCCACTCACAGCATGCACAGCCAGACGCACAGCATTTTCAGCATTCTTCCTTTTAGCTCAAGAATCAGTCTAGGGGTTTCTTTAATGGTTTTTATTGGGAACAGGAACTTGGATAGGGATGGGGAGCATGGGATACCCCCAAACCCGTAGAACGTGAGGACTAGGCTGCTCTGTACAAAAATGCAGGCAGTATATTGCACGCTCCTGGTTGCAATCCGTTCACCAAATTTCGAACATTATGGGCCGTTCGCGCCGAATTCGAGTGGCGCGTCACGGCCCATAATTCACTGCGGCATCGCAGTGCATTGCTGGCTGATTGGCCAAGCCTGCACTATGACCCGCGTGCTTTGGCCAATCACAGCGCCCTCAGCACAGAGAGCCATAATTGGCCAAAAGAAAGGGTGCCTTTGGCCAATAATAGCTCAGGGGAGTAGGTACACGCCCCACACTATATAAGGCCACCTGCGTGTCGGCCTTGTGTAGTGTGTAGCGGCGTGTGAGAGAGAGTCAGAGTGTCATTTAATTTCAGTTAGATAGAGCAGGCAGGCGATTCAGGTAGCCACAGTCAGTGTATTTAGTATATATATATGCATCCCATATATATACACTGTATTCAGTTTAGATCTCACTTCAGAGTGTTCCTGTTATTCTTGCTGCAGTTTCTGTATACTGGGCTCAGTGTGCAGGTAAAGCTGACTGCAGACAATTCCTTGTGTACCTATTCCAATACATCAAAGGCAGTATGTCTGGAAGGTCCACAAGGAGAGGCAGACACACACAGGCCAATAAAGGGGGCAAGCAGGCTCTGTGTCTAGAGGCAACAGTGCTGGTCGTGGAGACGGGGCATCCTCATCAGCACGTGGCTGTGGGGCACGCTTGTCCTTTTTTTCGGCAGCTGGCCGTGTTGAGCCACAACATGCAGAAGAGTTGGTAGAGTGGATGACCAAGCCGTCCTCATCCTCCTCATCCTCTCTCACCCGGGCTCAGGGTACTTTGTCTGCCAAAGCAGCTGCCAAAGCCTCTTCCCTCGGCTCAATGTCATCAGTGACTCCTTCCCTAGCCCCATCATGTCCTCCTGAGGAGTCCCTCGAACTGTTTGACCACAGTGTTGGGTACATGCTGCAAGAGCTTAAGGGCAGCCAACCGACTGCATCACACCGCAGAGCTCATGCAGGGCTGTCTCTGCGCGTTGTTTCAAAAGATCTTCGGTGTGGGCCTTTTTTGAGACGAGTGCAGCAGATCGCACCATTGCTATTTGCAACATATGTCTGAAGTGTATCTCGCGTGGCCAAAACAGCAGCCGCTTGAGAACCACATGCTTGAGCAGACATGCAGTCCGTTGGCAAGCATACCTAAAAGACCCACACCAAAGAACAAAGAGGACCTCTCCTTGCTCCTCATCAGCTGGGATCTCCAACCCCACTATACCTTCAGTCCTCTCTGAGACCTGCACTGAGAGGAATGAAGGTGTAGAATTAGGTGTGTCACTGCCAAGTACTTGCAGGCAATCTGCTATCGGTACACCAATGTACCAGGCAAATTTCCCTGCCCCAGCTGCTGCACCACCAAAAGAAGTTCGCTCCCAGCCATCCACATGCCCAGCGGTTGAATGCTAGCTTGGCTAAATTGCTAGCACTTTAACTGCTACCTTTTCAGTTGGTAGACTCTGCCCCCTTCCGTGAGTTTGTGGAATGTGCGGTTCCTCAGTGGCAGGTTCCCAAACGCCACTTTTTCTCACGGAAGGCGATTCCGGCTCTCTACCGGCATGTGGAAGGCAATGTCTTGGCCTCGCTGGACAGGGCGGTCAGCGGCAAGGTGCATATTACTGCTGACTCATGGTCCAGCAGGCATGGACAGGGACGTTACCTATCTTTCACCGCGTACTGGGTGACTCTGCTGGCAGCTGGGAAGGATGCAGGACAGGGTGCGGTAGAGTTGGAGGTTGTTCCGCCACCACGCCTCCAAAATGCTACTAGAGGTGATTCTGACACACCTCTCTCCTCCACCCCCTCCTCTTCTTCTTCCTCCATGGCCTCTTCCTGTGCTGATTTGTCCTCAGAACCAGCGGTGCTCCGTAGACGTTCAAGGGGCTACTCAAGTACGCAGGCAAAAAGATGCCATGCGGTGCTTGAGCTGGTGTGCTTGGGGGACAGGAGCCACACTGGGGCAGAGATTCTGTCAGCTCTGCAGGGGCAGGCTCAGAGGTGGTTGACGCCACGACAGCTTAAACCAGGAATGGTGGTTTGCGACAATGGCACCAACCTCCTCTCTACCCTCCGACAGGGACACCTGACCCATGTGCCCTGTTTGGCTCACGTCCTTAACTTGGTGGTGCAGCGGTTCTTGGGCAGGTACCCGGGCTTACAGGATGTCCTCAGGCAGACCAGGAAAGTCTGTGGGCATTTCCGCTGGTCATATAATGGCAGTGCTCGGCTGGCAGACCTCCAAAAGGAATTTAACCTACCCAAGAACCGCCTAATCTGTGACATGCCCACCAGGTGGAACTCAATGTTGGCCATGCTGCAGCGGCTGCACACGCAGCAGAGGGCCATCAATGAGTACCTGTGTGACTATGGCACCAGGACAGGGTCAGGGGAGCTTGGTTTTTTTTCCCCACGCCAGTGGGCCATGATCAGGGATACATGCACTGTCCTGTCACCATTTGAGGAGGCCACAAGGATGGTGAGCAGTGACAGTGCATGCATCAGTGACACTGTCCCCCTTGTCCACCTGTTGGAGCACACGCTACGTGGAATAATGGACAGGGCACTTGAGGCAGAACAGAGGCAGGAAGAGGAGGACTTCCTTACCTCTCAAGGCCCCCTTTATCCAGACAGTGTTCCTGCGTGCCCGCCAATCACACAGGAAGAGGACGAGGAGTAGGAGGAGGATTGTATCAGCATGGAGGTGGAGCCTGGCACTCAGCATCAGCAGCAGTCTTCAAGGGATCATTTACAGTCCGAAGAAACCCATGGACTTGTACGTGGCTGGGAGAAGGTGGCTGCGGATCATGTGGTCCTTAGTGACCCAGAGGACTCCGGACCGAATGCCTCAGCAAACCTATGCTGCATGGCCTCCCTGATCCTGCAAAGCCTGCGGAAGGATCCTCGTATTCATGGTATCAAGGGGAGGGATCATTACTGGCTGGCAACCCTCCTTGATCCACGTTACAAGGGTAAGGTTGCGGACCTTATCTTGCCGTTGCAGAGGGAGCAGAGGATGAAACATCTTCGGGAGGCCTTGCAGAAAGGTCTGTGCAACGCGTTCCCAGAGACTGGGAGGTTACAAACTCCTGTTCCTAGACAACGTGTTGCTGAGGCTTCGGTCAGTCAAAGAAGGAGCGTTGGAGAAGGTGGCCGTCTGACCGATGCGTTCAAACATTTTTTTAGTCTTCAGCCCCAAGGTATGATCGGTTCCAGCAACCATCGCCAGCGTCTGATTCACATGGTGCAGGAATACCTAGGGGCAAGATCAGACTTGGAGACCTTTCCAACCGAAAATCTACTGGGTTACTGGGTCTTGAGGATGGATCACTGGCCAGAGCTTGCACAGTATGCAACTCAGCTACTGGCCTGTCCTGCATCCAGCGTTCTTTCGGAAAGCACATTCAGTGCTGCTGGAGGCTTTGTAACCGATCACAGGGTGCGTCTGTCCACCGACTCGGTCGATCGACTCACCTTCATAAAAATGAATCAGTCTTGGATCACCAGCTACCAATCACCTGATGCTGGTGTAACCGAATACATTTTTTTTTTTATGTGAGATCCCTTCAAGACTGCCTATGCTGATGCTGAGTGACTATCCTGTTATGCTGAGTAAATATCCTATTCAACTTCCTGTTCCAACATGACTGCGCACCAGTGCACAAAGCAAGGTCCATAAAGACATGGATGAGCGAGTTTGGGGTGGAGGAACATGACTGGCCTGCACGGAGTCCTGACCCCAACCACATAGAACACCTCTGGGATGAATTATTGCAGAGACTGCGAGCCAGGCCTTCTCGTCCAACATCAGTGCCTGACCTCACAAACGCGCTTCTGGAAGAATGGTCAAACATTCCCATAGACACCCTCCTAAACCTTGTGGACGGCATTCCCAGAAGAGGTGAAGCTGTTATAGCTGCAAAGGGTGGGCCAACTCAATATTGAACCCTACGGACTAAGACTGGGATTCATTAAAGTTCATGTGTGTGTAAAGGCAGGCGTCCCAATACTTTTGCCAATATAGTGTGTATATATATATATATATATATATATATATATATATATATATATATAATTATTTTTTTTTTCTTTTACAAATTACAATCTGCTATACAAGGACACACATTGTGCCGCCCTGAGAAGATCTATAACATGACCTCATACACACGGTGACTAAGTTTGTAGATGGAATCTCTGATGATTCCTCGCATTGACTTGGCAGCGGACACGTGTGATGGTGACACCCCCGCCCGCTCGTCCTGTCACATCTTCCTGTAAGACGATCGTGTATTATATTTTAGTTTACAGGATTCAGTCTGTGTGAAGAGAGACCCAATACACAGATAGACTCTTCTGCTGTTTGTCTAAAGGATTATCCCTCGTCTGCCGAGGAGCTTTTCTCCCCGGAGTCGGCCTGGATCAGCTGATGTGTATCTAAAACCCAAGAAAAGAAATATAATATGTTGTGCAGATTACCGGTTCTCAGATGTGGTGGCTGCATTCGTTTTCCTTTTCATTTTAACTTGGTGATCCTGCTAGTCACACACTTCCTGCTCTCGGGTGACAACGCTCATTGTACTGTATCTCAGCAAAAAGCAACATTGTCACCCCAGGACAGGATTGCTGAACACATCCACCTCTCCTCTTCTGCATCACATAACAGAACCTGTACCATCACATCTAATAATTATAACAAAATTAATAATAATAGTTTACAGTAATATAAAATAATAATATAATAACGAAAATAAAATATTATTAATAATATAAAATAATAATCATTTACAGTAATATAGTAATATAAAATAATAATAAAAATAATATAAAATAATACTAATAATAATTGCATCTTTACTGTGCAGCAAATTGATCAGTATCCATCTGCAAAACATAACCTGTACAATCACATCTAATAATATTAGTAACATTTATAATAATAATATACTGTAATATAACCATATAAAATAATAATAATAATATAATAACTAAAATAAAACAATAAAATAATATTAAATAATATTAATATTATAAAATAACAATAATAATCATTTAGAGTAATATAAAACAATAATACAAATAATATAAAATAATACTCTAATAATAATAATAATTGCATCTTTACTGTGCAGCAAATTGTTCAGTATCCTGCTTAGACACAGCCAGAATCCAAGCTCCTCTTCTGCAAAACATAACCTGTACAATCACATCTCATAATATTAGTAACATTTATAATAATAATATACTGTAATATAACCGTATGAAATAATAATAATATAATAACTAAAATAATATAATAAAATAATATTAAATAATATTAATAATATAAAATAACAATAATAATCATTTACAGTAATATAAAATAATAATAAAAATAATATAAAATAATACTCTAATAATAATAATAATAATAATAATAATAATAATAATAATTGCATCTTTACTGTGCAGAAAATTATTCAGTATCCTGCTTAGTCACAGCCAGAATCCAAGCTCCTCTTCTGCAAAACATAACCTGTACAATCACATCTCATAATATTAGTAACATTTATAATAATATACTGTAATATAGTCGTATAAAATAATAATGTAATAACTAAAATAATATAATAAAATAATATTAAATATTAATAATATAAAATAACAATAACAATCATTTAAAGTAATATAGTAATATAAAATAATAGTAAAAATAACATAAAATAATAATCTAATAATAATAATAATAATAATAATAATAATTGCATCTTTACTGTGCAGCAAATTGTTCAGTATCCTGCTTAGACACAGCCAGAATCCAAGCTCCTCTTCTGCAAAACATAACCTGTACAATCACATCTAATAATTAGTTAGTAACATTTATAAGAATATACAGTAATATAGTCATATAAAATAATAATAATAATAATTTAATAACTAAAATAATATAAAATAATAATATAATCAAAAAATTTTAATAATATAAAAAACAACAATCATTTACAGCAATATAGTAATATAAAATAATAATATAAAATAATAATCTAATAATAATAATAATAATAATTGCATCCTTACTGTGCAGCAAATTATTCAGTATCCTGCTTAGTCACAGCCAGAATCCAAGCCCTGATGAAGGGGGGAATTCTGACCCTGAAACACGTTGCTATTTTTACTGACTTCTTGTAATAAAGACTTACAGTGCCTTGAAAAAGTATTCATACCCCTTGAAATTCTCCACATTTTGTCATGTTACAACCAAAAACGTAAATGCATTTTATTGGGATTTTATGTGATAGACCAACACAAAGTGGCACATAATTGTGAAGTGGAAGGAAAATGATAAATTGTTTTCAAAAATGTTTACAAATAAATATGTGATAAGTGTGGGGGGTGCATTTCTATGGCGCCCCCCGGAGTCAATACTTTGTAGAACCCCCTTTCTCTACAATTACAGCTGCAAGTCTTTTTGGTTATGTCTCTACCAGCTTTGCACATCTAGAGAGGACATTTCTGCCCATTCTTCTTTGTAAAATATCTCAAGATCTGTCAGATTGGATGGAGAGCGTCTGTGAACAGCAATTTTCAAGTCTTGCCACAGATTCTCAATGTGATTTAGGTCTGGACTGTGACTGGGCCATTCTAATGCCCTGTACACACGGTCGGATTTTCCAATGAAAAATGTCCGATCGGAGCGTGTTGTCGGAAATTCCGACCGTGTGTGGGCTCCATCGGACATTTTCCATCGGATTTTCCGACACACAAAGTTTGAGAGCAGGATATAAAATTTTCCGTTGTCGAAAATTCCGATCGTGTGTACACAAATCCGACGGACAAAGTGACACGCATGCTCAGAATAAATAAAGAGATGAAAGCTATTGGCCACTGCCCCGTTTATAGTCCCGACGTATGTGTTTTACGTCACCGCGTTCAGAACGATCGGATTTTCCGACAACTTTGTGTGACCGTGTGTATGCAAGACAAGTTTGAGCCAACATCCGTCGGAAAAAATCCTAGGATTTTGTTGTCGGAATGTCCGAACAAAGTCCGACCGTGTGTACGGGGCATTACACATGAATATGCTTTGATCTAAACCATTCCATTGTAGCTCTGGCTGGATGTTTCGGGTCGTTGTCCTGCTGGAAGGTGAACCTCCGCCCCAGTCTCAAGTCTTTTGCAGACTCTAACAGGTTTTCTTCTAAGATTGTCCTGTATTTGGCTCCATCCATCTTCCCATCAACTCTGACCAGCTTCCCTGTCCCTGCTGAAGAAAACCATCCCCACCACATGATGCTGCCACCACCATGTTTCACGGTGGGGATGGTGTGTTCAGGGTGATGGGAAGTGTTAGTTTTCCCCCACACATAGGATTTGTTTTTGGAGCAAAATGTAAAATTTTGGTCTCATCTGACCAGTTCACCTTCTTCCAAATGTTTGCTGTGTCCTCCACATGGCTTCTCACAAACTACAAACAGGACTTCTTATGACTTTCTTTCACCAATGTCTTTCTTCTTGTCACTCTTCCATAAAGGGCAGATTTGTGGAGAACACGACTAATAGTTGTCCTGTGGACAGATTCTCCCACCTGAGCTGTGCATCTCTGCAGCTCCTCCAGAGTTACCATGGACCTCTTGGCTCTTCTCTGATGAATGTTCTCCTTGCCCGGCCGGTCAGTTTAGGTGGACGGCCATGTCTTGGTAGGTTTGTAGTTGTGCCATACTCTTCCCATTTTCAGATGATGGATTGAACAGAGCTCCGTGAGATGTTCAAAGCCTGGGAGATTTTTTTTATAACCTAACCCTGCTTTATACTTCTCCACAACTTCATCCCTGACCTGTCTGGTGTGTTCCTTGGCCTTCATGATGCTGTTTTTTCACTAAGGTTCTCTAACAAACCTCTAAGGGCTTCACAGAACAGCTGCATTTATACTGAGATTAAATGACACACAGGTGGACTCTATTTACTAATTGGGTGATTTCTGAAGACAATTGGTTCCACTAGATTTTAGTTAGGGGTATCAGAGTAAAGGGGGGCTGAATACAAATGCCCCCCCCACTTGTCACATATTTATTTGTAAAAAATGTTGAAAATCATTTATCATTTTCCTTCCACTTCACAATTATGTGCCACTTTGTGTTGGTCTATGATATAAAACCCCAATTAAATACATTTACGTTTTTGGTTGTAACATGACAAAACCTTCTGGGTAAGACATTGTAGGCCTCTGGTGTTTGTTCATATAACCCCCCCCCCCTCCCCCCCATTGTACATACTAACTCATGTGTCATTTTGTGATTCTAGGGTACGGACACACAGTTCCATTGTCGGACGGAGGAAAGACGTTCTGCATCTTGTACTCCATCATCGGGATCCCCTTCACTCTGCTCCTGTTCACGGCCGTGGTCCAGCGGATCATCGTCCACGTATCGCGGAGGCCGGTCCTCTTCATCCACCTGCGCTGGGGCTACCCCAAGCACATCGTGGCCATCATTCACGCCTTTCTCCTGGGGATCCTCACCGTCTCCTGCTTCTTCCTCATCCCGGCCGCCGTCTTCACCGACCTGGAGGGGGACTGGAACTTCTTGGAGTCCTTCTACTTCTGCTTCATCTCACTCAGCACCATCGGCCTGGGCGATTACGTCCCCGGTGAGGGCTACAACCAGCGATTCCGAGAGCTCTACAAGTTTGGCATCACTTGTAAGTGAAGAAACACTAATATAGAAGTTTTGGGGTTCCTTTTGTTTCTGCAGAGTGGTTCTCTAGAACAGGGGTCTCCAAACTTGCTAAACAAAGGGTCAGTTTATTGTCCTTCAGACCTTAGGGGGGGCCGGATTGTGGTCTGTGGGAGTAGAAAATGTCCTGGCATCAGTGGGAGCAAACAATGCCCCATCATTGGTGTCAGTGGGAGGAGTTGTGTCCCATTGTTGGTGTCAGTGGGTGAAACGGTGCCCCAAAGGTTGCATAAAATGAAGCAAAGGGCCACATCTGGCCCACAGGATCAAGTTTGGAGACCACTGCTCTAGAACAGAGGTCAGCAAACATTTACTGTTAAAAATAACATCAGCTTTGCCCATTTCAAGGGTATGTCCAGCCCTATCTTTCTAATGGTGCTCTGGATATCAGTAAAATTTTGAAAGGGTTCTAATCCTTCCATATACAAACTGCCAAATCAGGGTCCCCAGAGAGCCTGCCCCTTAAAATCAGGGTCATCAGGGAGCCTCCCCCTTGCATCAGGGTCCCCATAGAGCCTCCCTTCCCCTAGGGGACCCCTGCAGAGACTCGGGGCTATGGCCCCAAAAGCCACCCCCTAGCGACGCCACTGCTGTAAGCTACCCATAAACTTGAGATGATGGTCAGCAGATCCAATCACATTGGTTGATGCGCTCCACGCAGGGCTGGACTCAGGGGTTGGCTGGAGAGGTGACCACCTTGGGCATTTTAGCAGGAGGGAGCACAAAAATAGCACAACCTGCAACCTATCTTTTGCTGAAGCTGGTCACAGAGCAAGAGTGGAGTCACTGTGGTCTATTCACCATTCGTACTAGAGGACCTTGTCCCATCACTGACTCCATGGGATCTCATAGATAATATTCGCAGGAAAATTATTGTTGGGCAGCAGTGGCGGCTGGTACTCCATTTTGTACAATGTACAAACCACATATCACCCCCCCCCCAGTTGTTCGGTCTGTTGGTCAATCAGTCAAACCCAACTAGGCCCCCCGTTGCTTGCTCGTCCACCCACCAGCCCCACACTTACCCCATCTAGGTCGCAGGCAGCTTCGGCTCCTACCTGCGTCTCCTCCTCCTTGGCAGCCTCCTCCTCTGCGGCCAATACGGTCGATTCTCCTCTCGGCCAATCGAGAGTCTTAAGAAATACTTCCTGATTGGCCGAGAATATTAATTCGTTATTGTTACACAACTGGTTGGGCTCAGGGCGCAGTGCTCTGCGCCCCGAGCTTACCCTTTTTGAAGCCAATTAGATCCCTTTCACACTGAGCCGCCCTGGGCGTCAGCGGTAAATCGGCGCTTTACCGTCGTTTTAGCGGCGCTGTTTGGCCGCTAGCGGGGCGGTCTTAACCCCTCACTAGTGGCCAAAAAGTTGCAGCGGTATTGCGGCACTGCCCCATTGTTATCAATGGGAAGGAGCGGTGTAGGAGCGGTGTATTCACCGCTCCTACACTGCTGCAAAGCAGCTGCTGGCAGGACTTTTTGTGACACCCTGCCAGCGCAGCACCCCAGTGTGAAAGCGCTCAGGCTTTCACACTGGGTTTGCAGCTGAGGCTTTTTTCAGGCTGTATTTTTAGCGCCTGAAAAACGCCTCCAGTATGAAAGGGCTCTTAAAGCCTCAGGCTCTAATCATGTGCTTAAAAAAAAAACCCATTGAAATCCATGCGTCCGGTGCCCTGCATGTAGATTAGGGGCCAGGCGCCCCTTATGGAGGGCCGTCATTGTTGGACAGGAATAAATAAGATGCCCAGCTGCCATTGTTTCCTCTGCAGTAAGTTGTCAGTGCTCATCTCTACCCATGTCAGACCTTTTTTGGTCCCTATGCCCAGGACTCTATTCAGACCTTTACTGGCCCCTATGCCCAGGACTCTAGTCAGACCTTTACTGTCTGCTATGTCCAGGACTCTAGTCAGAACTTTACTGGCCCGATGTCCAGGACTCTAGTCGGATCTTTACTGGCCCCTATGGTGCATTGTAGTCAGACCTTTTCTTGCCCCTATGTCCAAGACTCGAGGTAGACCTTAACTGGGCTCTATGTCCAGGACTCAGGTTGGACCTTAGCTGGGCTCTATGTCCAGGACTCAGGTTGGACCTTAGCTGGGCTCTATGTCCAGGACTCAGGTCCGACCTTTACTGGCCCCCTATGTCCAGGACACGGTCAGACCTTTACTGGCCCCCTATGTCCAGGACTCTAGTCGGATCTTTACTGGCCCCTATGCCCAGGACTCTAGTCAGACCTTTACTGTCCGCTATGTCCAGGACTCTAGTCAGACCTTTACTGTCCGCTATGTCCAGGACTCTAGTCAGACCTTTACTGGCCCCTATGGCGCACTGTAGTCAGACCTTTTCTTGCCCCTATGTCCAAGACTCGAGGTAGACCTTAACTGGGCTCTATGTCCAGGACTCAGGTCGGACCTTAACTGGGCTCTATGTCCAGGACTCAGGTCAGACCTTTCTGTCCCCCGAGGTTACAATACTTACAGTGAATTTCCAGATGACTTCTTCCTCTGTTTTGTATCTAGTATAAAGTGTTGTGTAATTTCTTCGCCTGTTGATACAACACTTCACTTCAATATTTACACACACACACCGGTTAGCTCGTTGTTTGCAGAACACTTTACAGCTGACATCTCATCTCCCGTCTCTCACCCCAAGAGGCCTGTGTGGGCCGTTCTTCTAAATGTTATCTTTTTACTTTTTTGTTTCTAATCAAAACATGTCCAAGAGACCAGTGAGTGCTAAACATTTTTTGTGGGGGCATACAACCCCCCCCCCCCTTCCCCAGGTCCGCACTCACCCCTCTCTAGCGGTCACGGTGCAACAGCTTTCCCAGCTTCTCTACTCCCGGCTAACCCTGTCTTCTTTAGATCCGCCTCCTGTCCTGATTGGCCGTGAGGAGAAGCCAGGAACCGATAGCGAATATTGATTCGCTAGTATCACAAGTGGGAGAGGCACTGCGCCCTGAACCCAACCCTTTTCAAGGCAATTAGAGCCTCAGGCTCTAACCATCTAATTTTTTGGGGGGAAAAAAAAAAGAAAGACCTCATAGGAAGGCATTAGTCCGGCGCTTCACATGCAAACTGGGGGGGGGGGGAGGCGGTGCCCCTCCGCGCCTTATGGACCGGCCGCCACTGCTAGGAAGTCTATTACCTAGTCACAGCCCCCTCTTCTGCTGGGAGGGTCTCATTACTGTCTCTACTCTACTGGCCCAGCAACTCCACCACTCCTCATCTGGGAAAGTCTAATTACAGTCTGTACTGGCCCAGCTCCTCCACCCCTCGTCTTCTGTGAGTGTTTAATTATTTTCTATGCTGGCCCAGCTCCTCCTTCCCTCCTCACATAGGAGTGAATACTGTAGAGCAGTGGTCTCCAAACTGCGGTCCTTTGCTTGCCTTTATCTGGCCTTTGGGGCAATATTCCTCCTACTGACACCGACTAGGGGTGTGGCATAATTTTTGCCACTGACACCAACAATGGAGGACTATTCCTCCCACTGATACTATAAATGGGCACCCCTAAACCCGCAGACCTCAATTATGTGGCACTAGTCCTCCTACTGGCACCAACAATGGAGCACTATTCCCCCCACTGACACCAATGATGGAGTACTATTCCTCCCACTGACACCAATGATGGAGTACTATTCCTCCCACTGACACCAGTGATGGGGAACTCTTCCCCCCACCCTATCCAACACTAAAACATATTTTGACCAGAGTAGGACTTTCATTTCTTGACCATGTCACGTCATTGCTTGTTTCTTTCCACAGGCTACTTGATGCTGGGCCTGTTGGCCATGCTGGTGACCCTGGAAACATTTTGTGAGCTTCAGGAACTGAAAACATTCCGTAAGCTGTTCTACGTGAAGAGGAGCAAGGACGAAGATCAGGAGAGCATCATGGAGCGTGACCAGCTGGCCTTCTCCTCCATCTCAGACCAGGTGGCAACGCTGAAAGATGAGCGGAAACTCAGCGAGCCGTTTGTGGCCCTCCAGCCGGTCGTTAGTTACTCCAGTGAAGGCCCTATAAACAATGAGCAATAGAGCAAGTGATATACAATGTTTTCATATGAGACGTCTGCAAGAGATATCTAATACTCCCATATCAGACATTGGCAAGAGATATAAAATGCCTCCATATCAGTCATCACAAGAGATTTCCAATACCGCCATATCAGACATCGGCAACAAATATCCAATACCTTTTATATCAGACAACAGCAAGAGTTATCCAATGCCGCCATATCAGACATCGGCAAGAGTTATCCAATGCCGCCATATCAGACATCGGCAACAGATATCCAATGCCGCCATATCAGACATCGGCAACAGATATCCAATACCTCCATATCAGACATCGGCAACAGATATCCAATACCTCCATATCAGACATCGGCAACAGATATCCAATACCTCCATATCAGACATCGGCAACAGATATCCAATACCTCCATATCAGACATCGGCAACAGATATCGAAATTCCTCCATATCAGACATCGGCAACAGATATGCAAGGCCTCCATATCAGACATTGGCAAGAATTATCCAATTCCTCCATATCAGACATTGGCAAGAGATATCAAAATTCCTCCATATCAGACATCGGCAACAGATATGCAATGCCTCTATATCAGACATTGACAAGAGATATCCAATGTGGCCATATCAGACATCGGCAAGAATTATCCAATGCCGCCATATCAGACATCGGCAACAGATATCCAATGCCGCCATATCAGACATTGGCAAGAGATATCCAATGCCGCCATATCAGACATTGGCAAGAGTTATCCAATGCCGCCATATCAGACATTGGCAAGAGTTATCCAATGCCGCCATATCAGACATCGGCAACAGATATCCAATGCTTCCATATCAGACATCGGCAACAGATATCCAATGCTTCCATATCAGACATTGGCAACAGATATCCAATGCCGCCATATCAGACATTGGCAAGAATTATCCAATGCCGCCATATCAGACATCGGCAACAGATATCCACTGCTGCCATATCAGACATCGGCAACAGATATCCAATGCCTCCATATCAGACATTGGCAAGAGTTATCCAATGCCGCCATATCAGACATCGGCAATAGATATCCAATTCTTCCATATCAGACATCGGCAAGAATTATCCAATGCCGCCATATCAGACATCGGCAACAGATATCCAATTCTTCCATATCAGACATCGGCAAGAATTATCCAATGCCGCCATATCAGACATCGGCAACAGATATCCAATTCTTCCATATCAGACATCGGCAAGAATTATCCAATGCCGCCATATCAGACATCGGCAAGAATTATCCAATACTTCCATATCAGACATCGGCAAGAGATATCCAATGCCGCCATATCAGACATCGGCAAGAGATATCCAATGCCTCCATATCAGACATCGGCAAGAGATATCCAATGCCTCCATATCAGACATTGGCAAGAGTCATCCAATGCCCCCAAATCAGACATCGGCAAGAAATATCCATTACCTCCATATCAGACATCGGCGCAATTAATGCACAAGTCCAATCTGCTTTTCCGAGAGGAAAAAAAAAAGGGGTTTCTCAAAGAAATAATACATCCTCCATAGGTGGAGCCTGGTATGAAGAGTCACCCTGCTTATATGAGCCGGAAACCTCAGGGGCGGGATCACTGACTCTGTTCCCGTCCACCTTAGAGATTTGTGTTCACCTCACCATCTCCATTCCTCTTATTGCAACCTCTATAATATAAGATAATCTAAATACTGGCCGGGGAGTGTTAAACCTCCTCAGATGCTCATACCTCATTTGACTCTCTACGATCTCCAAAAAACAGGAAGATCAGTTTTTGGGTGGACTTAGTTTTTTTTTTTGTTTACTTAATTTAAATGTTTTCAGATTCAGGATCTTCCAGGTCCTTTCTGAGCTGATTTCTGATCAAAACTGTCAAGAATCGTGAGAACAATCTTAATTCGCGGGCACCTTAGACATGTTGTTTAAATGAAATATTTAAAGCTGAACTCCGGGCAGACAGCTAAACACACAGATAAAATTTATATATTTTAGTTATTTTTTATTTATTTTTTGCCTGCCAAAGGTTTTGCGGTTCTGTCCATCCAGTCCTGAGATTACACAGCTCCGCCACAAGACGTAAGGCAGGAGACCTGATTTTTTTTTTCCTCTGCTGCACTTTAAATAATAAAGCTAGGCCCTTTCCCCAGTCTGTGGATTGGACCGTGAAAGGAGGAGCAGCAGATTAATAAGCTCATTTGTCACTCTGCTCTCTCCTTCTACCAGCAAGTTTTTTTTTCCAGTTCATTAGCTCCCGGTCCTACCTCTTCCTCTCCTAGTCTGAGCTCTGCTGTACAGCAATTACAAAAGGCTGATAGCAAGTCAAATTGAGGTATTTGCACTGTATGATTACTTACCTGCATGAAATGCTGATTTTTTTTATCTTCCTGACATTCAGCTTTAAATATGTAATATTTTAGATACTGTATATTTATTAAGCGGACAAGCTGGGTATTTCGGCAGGTCTGTTGTGTACGTCGCGCAGATCGGGAGTTCCACCGGCACATGGCCTTTGGCACCCACCACTCTTGTAGGGTCAGCTTTTTTTTTTTTTTTTTTTTTTTTTACACAGGACATTTCTTTTACTGGCCCTATCCTGGTAAAAAAAAAAAAATATTGTGAAAATAACCTTACATGAGATGGTTGTATTTTTACTGGTGGGTAGGTATATAGGTAAGTGCCCCTCCGGTGTCCATAGGCACAGGCCTGCAGAGTCCCTGATTGTAAACTATGTCCATTGGCTGCTATGTAGCAGAGGTACGGAGTGGCTCGTTGTAACAAGCCGTGCTTTATTTTGTAGATGTAGAATATTCCTTTTAGATGTATTTTTTTAGAGTGTAAATATTCAGTAGCAGGTAAGGTTCTCCGAGCACAGACCACATAAAGCCTTGACGTTCCACAGCTGCTGCATTCCAAGTCCCTGCCCTCCCCTGTTTATTTTGGTGGGTCTCGTCGTTGGTTTAGAACCTCACCCTGCCATCGACCTGTGAGGGTATGTACACAGAGGTGAGTTGGCAAAAGGTATATAAACACTGAACTCCTGACATTTCCTACCAACGTTTGCACTCGTAGTTTGTGCACTTTAATTTGTGGATTATTCCTTTTGGGGATTGGGGCGCATCATAGCTCAACAACTTTTTACTGCATCTTGGGTCCATTAAAACGTAGATATGAATTGCAGGTAAGAAGAACCAGATCATCCTCAGACAGAAGTCAAGGGTCAGTTGAATGTCCATGGGGCCCAGCTAGGACCTTCATGGTCACTTCACAAGAGAAGATGAACTTGTAGGCAGCGTGTGTCAGTACAGACCAGCCATTGTCAACCAGGATTCTGTGGAACCCTAGGGTTCCTCCATAGGTTGCTATGGGTTCCTTGAGCTGTAGCCGACTAACCTCCCATATGATGGTATCTGTATAGTTTCTGGAGTCAACAGAGCCAGAGGCAGATCATCTTCAGGCAGGAGCCAAGAGCTAATCAGATGTTCAGGAGGCCCAGCTTTGACCTTCATGCTTCTGCACTAAACCAGAGTGCTACTGCAATTGGTCACTTCACAAGGGAAGGATGGATTTGTAGGCAGCGTGTGTCAGTACAGACCAGCCATTGTCAACCAGGGTTCTGTGGAACCCTAGGGTTACTCCATAGGTTGCTAGGGGTTCCTTGAGCTGTAGCCGACTAACCTCCCATATGATGGTATCTGTATAGTTTCTGGAGTCAACAGAGCCAGAGGCAGATCATCTTCAGGCAGGAGCCAAGAGCTAATCAGATGTTCAGGAGGCCCAGCTTTGACCTTCATGCTTCTGCACTAAACCAGGGTGCTATTGCAATTGGTCACTTCACAAGGGAAGGATGGATTTGTAGGCAGCGTGTGTCAGTACAGACCAGCCATTGTCAACCAGGGTTCTGTGGAACCCTGGGGTTCCTCCATAGGTTGTTAGGGGTTCCTTGAGCTGTAGCTGACTAACCTCCCCTCCCATATGATGATGTCTGTATAGTTTCTGGAGTCAACAGAGCCAGAGGCAGATCATCTTCAGGCAGGAGCCAAGAGCTAGTCAGATGTTCAGGAGGCCCAGCTTTGACCTTCATGCTTCTGCACTAAACCAGGGTGCTATTGCAATTGGTGACTTCACAAGAGAAGGATGGACTTGTAGGCAGCTGGTGTCAGTACTGATCAGCCATTGTCAACCAGGATTCTGTGGAACCCTAGGGTTCCTCCAGAGGTTGCTAGGGGTTTCTTGAGCTGTAGCTGACTGACCTTCCATTTGATTGTTTTTGGGGTCAACAAGCCAGGTGCATGACACCAATGTAAATAGAATGTTTCCTAATGACCACCAATGAATTGGTTTAAGCAGGGGTTCCCCCAGAGCTGAAAAATATTTACAGAGTTCCTTTGGGGTAAAAGGTTTATAAAGACTGGTACAGACAATGCAAATGGAGTAATTAATGTCAATGGGGGGGGGGGCTGCTTCCCTGCCTAGGGCCCCATTCTAACTTGGAGAGCTTATAGATGAGATTGCAACCAGTAGGACAGTATTTGCACCTCCGTCCACCCTGTATCCGCTCAGTATTTTTTCCCCAGGAACCCCCAGCCCAGGGACTTGCAGAGAAAAGGTTTGATAAGACATGCACCAGGATCTTGTAGTGCCTCCTGTCACTCACTTATAGACATTTGTAGTGCTTATAGACATTTATAGCGTGTGATCTAGTGACAGGTCAACTTTAAAGAGGAGTTATCATTATAATAATAATAATCTGCATTTCACATAAATGAACAGCGCACATGTTTGCTTAATCAAATCCCATTATTACTTTAAGTGAAGACCTTGGCGCCTAAAGACAAAAGAGAAAGACAACCAGATCTGGCAGATATGCCTGCATGTCCTCAATAAGTCCCTGAATCCAATGCCTGGCCAAGTATCATTGAGGTAGAGCTATAGACCAGCCTGCTTGATCATTATTGTTTCCTCGAGGGCAGAGCTATAGACCAGCCTGGTAAGGGGATAATCACCGCTCCAGGTAGGTCAGACAAAGGTGGTAAACCTCTCCTCCAGTTTAGAAGCCCAGGTACTGGCAATGCATATAGCAATCAACATTGGAAGAAGTTCTGGACAGCTGCACTCCAAAAAAGCCTTTTATTCAAAAAATATCATCAAAAATACATGCCACAGCAGAGCGCACAAAAGAGCTTACGCGTTTCACACTATAAACAGTGCTTAATCATAGCTAGCAATCACAAGAATCAACTAAATACTTTTTGTTACAATCCATCTGACTCCATAATTAGTGGATTGATCAGTGAATTGACGTGCCAATTAAGTACCATGAGACACCTGAAGTTTCAACAAATGCTGAGAATAAAATAAAACCTTTATTATGTGACTGAACAAAGTGCAACTAAGTAGAACCATGTGCAAACAAAGTACTTTACATATACTATTTAATATTCTTTTACACATCACTTTATATTCCCTTTTTATTTATTTTCACATATATTTATACGCATATTGTTTGCACATGGTTCTACTTAGTTGCACTTTGTTCAGTCACATAATAAAGGTTTTATTTTATTCTCAGCATTTTTTGAAACTTCAGGTGCCTCACGGTACTTAATTGGCACGTCAATTGACTGATCAATCCACTAATTATGGAGTCACATGGGTTGTAACAAAGAGTATTTATTTCACTTTTGATTCTTGTGATTGCTAGCTACGCTTAAGCACTGTTTGTAGTGTGAAACGCATAAGCTCTTTTGTCCGCTCTGCTGTGGCATGTATTTTTGATGATATTTTTTTAATAAAAGGCAAAAACTTTTTTGGAGTGCGGCTGTCCAGAACTTCTTCCGATGTTGATTGCTATAGACCAGCCTGCTTAATCATAATTGTTTCCTCGGGGGGTACAGCTATAGATCAGCCTGCTTGATCATTATTGTTTCCTCGGGGGCAGAGCTATAGAGCAGCCTGCTTAATCATAATTGTTTCCTCTGGGGGTAAAGCTATAGATCAGCTTGCTTGTTCATTGTTGTTTCCTCGGGGGCAGAGCTCTTTTATTATTATTTTATTGTTTTATTATTAGTGTTTCCTTGGGGTAAAGCCCTAGATCTGCCTGCTTGATCATTATTGTTTCCTCGGGGGCAGAGCTTTAGACCAGCCTGCTTGATCATTATTGTTTCCTTGGGGGCAGAGCTCTAGACCAGCTTGCTTGATCATTATTGTTTCCTCGGGGGCAGAGCTTTAGACCAGCCTGCTTGACCATAATTGTTTCCTTGGGGTTAAAGCTCTAGACCAGCCTGCTTGATCATTATTGTTTCCTCGGGGCAGAGCTCTAGACCAGCCTGTTTTATTATTATTGTTTCCTTGGGGTAGAGCCCTAGATCTGCCTGCTTGATCATTATTGTTTCCTTGGGGGCAGAGCTCTAGACCAGCCTGCTTGATTATTATTGTTTCCTTGGGGGCAGAG
Organism: Aquarana catesbeiana; assembly: GCF_042186555.1. NCBI lineage: Eukaryota > Metazoa > Chordata > Amphibia > Anura > Ranidae > Aquarana > Aquarana catesbeiana. The sequence goes on from NC_133335.1 coordinate 9,421,268, forward strand.
CTCTAGACCAGCTTGCTTGATCATTATTGTTTCCTTGGGGGCAGAGCTCTAGACCAGCCTGCTTGATTAATATTGTTTCCTTGGGGGCAGAGCTCTAGACCAGCCTGCTTGACCATAATTGTTTCCTCGGGGGTAAAGCTCTAGACCAGCCTGCTTGATTAATATTGTTTCCTTGGGGGCAGAGCTCTAGACCAGCCTGCTTGACCATAATTGTTTCCTCGGGGGTAAAGCTCTAGACCAGCCTGCTTGATTAATATTGTTTCCTTGAGGGCAGAGCTATAGACCAGCCTGCTTGATCATTATTGTTTTTTTCCCAAGATAAGTCAATGGCAAATGTAGCCCCCGCAGACTAGGTAGATTGGGCTTACTGTTATCTGACTAGCAGGAGCATTATGGGCCTTTCATGTCATTAGAGACTGTAGTAGGATGAGGATCAGTACAAAACTTTAGAGGCTACGCAAAGAACATATAGGTCTTAAAAAAAAAATAAATAAATAAAGCCTACAGGTCCTGTTTACTGAAGGTACGATAAACTGCTGATGCAGCATTACTTCTATAGACTATGGATCCAGCAACCGGCACTGCACTGTAAGCCATTCTGATAGCACTGTACGTATCTGTATGCAATAATCCCACCCCCTGAAAACTTGAATGACCTTTTAAAGGGCTGTAAATAAATAAAATGTAATGGAAAAACTTTGTGTCATACTTGGTGTCATACATGGTGTCATACATGGTGTCATTCTGAATGAGAGGTCTGCCAGTTCTTTATGTGCTGTACACAAGGACCCTACACAGTGTGAAGAATAGAACATTTTGGGGTTGATTTATTAAGAGTTAAAGACGAATTAACTTCCATCGATAGTTTGTACCTATAGATAAGCCTATAATAAGGCTTACTCTACCTATAGGTACTGTAAATATCTCCCAAACGTGCACTGTTTAGGTGATATGTATTGCATATGCAGCTGATGATGACGTCATCGGCGCTTTGCGCTCTGAAGGACCGACCACCTGTGCCGTTTCTGTGATGTGACCGGCTGGGCCACCCGCACGCATGCGTGGGAGTGACGTCACTCGGCTCCGGCCACTCACACAGTCGGAGTCCGCGGACCCGGAAAGGAAGACGGGGCGAAGACGGGTGCGGCCTCCAGCGGTGACAGCGAGGGCTTCGTTTGCAGTTAAGTTTCACATAATGTGCTAGTGCATGGTAGCACATTATGCCTTTACTTTACAGGTCAAGGGAAAAAAAAAGTTTTAAAAGTGCAATTCACTAAGAATTGTTGCATTAAATAATGAATGTGGTATTTGTTTGATTGAACGGTAATTACCGCATTTTTACATGTGGTAATTTTTTGCATTGAGCTGGTTGCTAAGGAGCGTGTCAGGAAGCCGGCCGCCACTTCCTTAACAAGGGGACTCATTAGCTGGTAACGAGTTGCCCGCCGACATCTGAATGTATAAACAACATGCCGGTAATTAGAAATTAATTACGTAAAAAACAGCGTGGGGTGTCCCCCCCCCCCAATGCATAACAAGCCCTTCAGGTCTGGTATGGTTTTTAAGGGAAACTCCACGCCAAAATGTAAAAAAAAACAAAAAAATGGCGTGGTGTCCACCCCAAAAACCATACCAGACCCTTATCCGAGAATGCAGCCTGGCATAAAACCTCCAGGAACCATACCAGGCCACTCAACAGAGTCCTCTTCCCAACAACCCTGGGCAGTGGGGGTCTGCGTGCAGGGGAGTTATCGGAATCTGGAAGCCCCCTTTAACAAGGGGGGCCCCCAGATCCCGCCCTCCCCTATGTGAATGGGTATAGGGTACATTGTACCTCTACTCATTCACCAAAATGTCAAAAAGAAATAAAAACACACAGTTTTTGACAATTGTTAAAGGGGGCTCCCAGATTCTGATAAGCCCCCCCCCCGCCCGCAGACCTCCACAACCACAGCCCAGGGTTGTGGGGAAGAGGCCCTTGTCCCCATCAACATGGAGACAAGGTGCTTTGGGGTGGGGGGGGCAGTCTCAGTGATCGTGGGTAATGACCTGTCAGACGGTGGAGGTGCCTAAAGCTGAACTATACACACAGAAAACAAAATTTAAATATATTCCTTAATAGCCACAAAGGATAAATCCATTTTAGTTCGCACCAATTGCCTTTACAGACCCAGATATTACCTTGCAAAAGTAGCTGTGCGCTGTACATAGCCTGTGTGAAGAGCAGAGCTGTGGGAGGGGCCCAGCAGGCTCCACCCACTACAGGCTGCCTGTAGAAAACTACAGGAGGGGGGCGGAGACAAGACCAGTCACCCTGCACAAGGAAAGAGTGAGCAGAGCTGTGGGAGGGGCTCAGCAGGCTCCACCCACTTCAAGCTGCCTGCAGAAAACTACAGGAGGGGTAGGGTGCCCACGTGTCCCGGATTGCCCGGGACAATCCCGCAATTAGCAGGTCTGTCCCAGGTCCTGGTCACCCTCATTCCGGGACAATACAGTGTCCCGGAATTGCCCCCTGGCCCATAAGAGGACAGTAGGCAGATAAGGGGTCTGCAGAAGAGGAGAGGACACTGACAGATGAGATGGAAGGAGGACACATCCTTAGATATCAGGGCAGGGTTCATGCTGGGATGTGACCCCCCCAAAAGTGAAGGACTACAGGTCTCAGCATGAACCCCTCAGAACTGAAGATGTGATGCTCCCCCCAATCTGTGAAGAACTACAGGTCCCAGCATTAGCATGTGAAATCTATAGGGTCACTCCCTTAATTCTCAGGGGTCCATGCTGGAACCTGCAGTTCTTCAATTTTGGGGGGGGGATCACATCCTTAGATAACAGAGGTTCATGCTGGGACTTGTAGACCTTCGCTTTTGGGGGGATGTGACCCACCAAAAGTGAAGGACTACAGGTCCCAGCATGAACCCCTCAGAGCTGAAGATGTGACAACCCCCCCCCACCGTCCCCGCATGGGAGAAGTAACATCAGCAGCCAGCAGCGGGAGGGGTGTTCACTTTCCCGGGGCTCCGGTGTATAAGACTGGTGGCAGGCTACAGGTGGAAAGTGGCACACTGCATCTTGCGTCAGGCAACGGTGGCAAGTGAAATGCTGCATCTGGTGGCAGGTAATGGGTTACATTTGGCACACTGCATCTGGTGGCAAGTGACACGCTTCATCTGGCGGCAGGCAATGGCGGCAAGTGACACGCTGCATCTGGGGGCAGGCGACCAGTGGCAAGTAACAAGCTGCATCTAGTGGCAGACAACTGTGGCAAGTGGCACACTGCATCAGGTGGCAAGTGACAAGCTCAGGGTCCCCACTGATTCTGCATAATGGTGAGTTGAACAATTTCATTATATATTACAATGTAGTACAACACCAGCCATTCACCCGACAAATCACCCCTGCCGCCGAATTCCCCGTCAACCCCGAGACTACATTCCCCCAACCCCCCCCCCATCTTTTTTGGGAAGGAGGGAAGGGGGGCAGGGGGGTGCCCCTGAATGGAAGTTTGGAGATGTGGTCACCCTAAGGAGGGGGGCGGAGACAAGACCAGTCACCCTGCACAAGGAGAGGGAGCAGAGCTGTGGGAGGGGTCTGGCAGGCTCCACCCACTGCAGGCTGCCTGCAGAAAACTACAGGAGGGGGACGGAGAGAAGACCAGTCATCCTGCACAAGGACAGAGAGCAGCAGTGATCGGTCTTTATTACAGGAAGCTCCTGCACTACAGAACCCAGCTTGGCAGTTAAGAAGCAGCAATGCTGAGACTGGTTCAGCCAGGGAGCGACTCTTTAGTGGCCGGTGAGCGTTCTCCTGGCCTCCAGCGATTGGATCGTTTAGTGACATGGGTCAAAAAAAATGGGCACACATTGCGCAATTATTGTACAATCGCCAAAAAAACGATTTAATGCGATTTAGTGCCTACAATCAAGTTGGTGTACGAGCAGTCAGCTGTTCCATTACATAATATGCCCAGTGATAAATCTAAAACAGATTGTACCATCAGATTGTGACATGTGTAGCCAGAAAATACTGGCCTTTTATTTGGGTCTGAGCCCACTGCTTCCCCCTTACACCAACACTAGAGGAAGATAATAATGTGACCAGCAGCTGCAATCTCACCCAGAAACCCTGTGAAAAGCCTGCTGAACCTTTTTGCAAAAAAAAAAAAAAAAAAAACAATAAAAAAAGGTTGCAATATTTCTAGAATAGCCATAGAAGTATACTGGTTACCTTTACTGCACCGAAATTCAAAGTAAAGGCATGAAGATGCCTATATAGATATATCTATCTATAGATAGATAGATAGATAGATAGATAGATAGATAGATAGATAGATAGATAGATAGATAGATAGATAGATAGATAGATAGATAGATAGATAGATAGATAGATAGATAGATAGAAGGACAGCGCCACCTGCTGGTCAGAGTGTAATAACACAGGGCAGGCTAAGAACTAGGAATAAAAGTATACATAAAAGGCCCCGTATCCCCTAACACCATCTATGCTCAGCACCCTGAGGGCCTGGAGGGTGGGTTTAGGTTTTGAACCCCATACCCCACAGCAGTATTCCCCAAACAACGCCCCCCCCCCAGGCTTAATCACAACTTGCCCCATCTGTACTCCCTGCCTGACCCCACAGGCCTGGACTAAATGAATAATAAAGCTGATTCCCCATCTGGTAGATCAAGGCGAATTAGCTTATTTTCATTTTGGATAGTGTAAGGGAGGGGTTATAACCATAGCTCCCAACTGTCCCTGATTTGGAACAATGTCCCTCTTTCCTCCTCATTTGTCCCTCATTCTGGTCTGATCTGTATAGTTGTATATAAAATGCACTTTTTTATCTTTCAAAAAGTGTTTCCCAATGGTAAACCTTTCATCCAAAATTGCTGCAATTGTTAATTTTAAAAGCCAATATAAAGGAATATTAGTGGTAAAAAAAAGCACTTGTGGATTTTACTATCCTTTTTTTTTTTGGTTATGTCCCCTTTAAGGGGCGTGGCAGGGGATATGTCCTACATATGTTTGCTAGTAGATGTCCCTCATTCCCACCTCGAAATGTTGGGAGGTGTGTTATAACCCCTGTCAGGTTTATTTTTTTTGCCATTTGTGTCCCATTGCAGAGATTTCCTTTCACTTCCTGTCCCATAGCCAAACAGGATGTGAGAGGAAATCCCTGCAAATTAAGGGAATCCCTTGGGGACCCCCCCCCCCCCAGGTCACTAGAACTAGTGTCCACATTGGGAGATTTCCCCTCTCAGGCTCAGCTCACACCTAAGCAGTTTGCTTTTGATCATGTCTGCGGTGCTTCTTTGCTGTGCGTTTTTGCACAAGTGATTTTGCCACGATTTGCATTTTGCATTTTTTTTTTTTTTGGTCAATTTATTGTTGGGCAGAATTAAACTGCAAAATACAGAAAATCGCCGTAAAATCACATGGGAGACAGGCGGGAATTCGGTGGTCCAACCCCCACAACCCCCTGCTCCCTGGGAGATGGGACAGTGGCAGTCAGGGCATTACCTTTGGAGTCAGGGGGAATGAAGAGCCAGGGCCGTTGATTCTCCTCCCGGCCAATCAGGAAGCAAATCCTGAGACCCGATTGGCCAAGGAGTCTCAAGACTGGCCAATCGGGTCACAGGAACTGCTCCCTGATTGGCCGGGAGGGGAATCAGGAAGACAATAGTGAATATTAATTCGCTATTGTTACACAACTGGGTGAGCAGGGGGGGGGGGGCGCAGTGCTCCGCATCTGGAGCCCACCCTTTTTTGAAGCCAATTAGAGCCTCTGGCTCTAATCATGTGCTTAAAAAAAAACCAAAAAAAAACCATTGGAATCCATGCATCTGGCGCTCTGCATGTAAATAAGGTCTAGGCGCACATCCCTGCGCCCTGTATGGACGGGGCACCACTGCAATTGAGCCAAAAAAAGCAAAAAAAGCACCATTTTGCTTTTAAAAAGGTTCCTTACCCTTTCCAAAAACACAGCGGCTGAAAAAAAGCTAAGATGTGAACGTGTCCCACAGGAAACCATGTTAGATCGACTGTAGTATGTTTTTGAAAAAAGCATTTAAAAACGCATAGGTGTGAACAAGGTCTAAAACTTTTCTGGTGACAACCCAAAATTTGGTATTTTCTTTTTGCTTTCAATGATAACGGGACCAATAGAGAGGGGGAACCTACGTAACGGGGGGGGGGGGGGGCACAGAGAGCAATGGAAACTGACCGGTGTTCTAATCCCTCTCCTCTCCATCCAAAACCAAAAAAAAAAAAAGGTTTTGCCCTTTACACTTTAACCTCCCTCTGGAGAAGATGGCTTCCCAGGACCTTGATGGTGAAGGTGATGACTGGTCGGATATTTGGGACTTTCCCTTTAAACAACTTGTCTCTCTCAGAGGCAGGCTTATTCAATTTAAGATGCACAGAGCCTATTTCACCCCATACAAAGTTCTTAAGATAGATCAAGATTGTTAGAGATGCTCTCACCCTCTCGGAGATATCAACCACGTCTTCTGGTCATGGCCTGCTATCACCCAATGTTGGGAGTCAGTAGTCCGAATCATCCACATGGTCTCAGGAGTAGCTTTTTCCCCCTCTCTATGTAGGCTTGGTCAAAGATCTACAGTGGTCTCCACAGTGGCCAAATGGACGTTATTAGGGCTTCTCCTATTCTACGCCAAGAAGGCCATCGCTGTCACACGTTTTGGAAGAAGCTGGCCAATACCGCTCTGTATAGAAGACACCTACTATAACAGGGGGTGCCCCAAAAAATTAGACAAAGTATCTGTGGTGGCTTCCAGGATCTCGTCACTCCTCCTGCATGCACCCGAGCCCCAGTCCAGGGTCACACAAATGGAAGCCTCCACAAGGGGATTGGAAGCAAAATCCAGCAGGAGCTACAGAGTATAGAGAGGCACCTCTAAGTGTAGCAATATGTTGCTAAATGTTCTTGCCAAACCAATCTATTAACCTTCTATGAGGAGGTGAGTTGCCATCTAGATAAAGGAAGGCCCGTAGATGTGGTGTATCTGGATTTTGCAAAAGCATTTGACACAGTTCCCCATAAACGTTTACTGTACAAAATAAGGTCCGTTGGCATGGACCATAGGGTGAGTACATGGATTGAAAACTGGCTACAAGGGCGTGTTCAGAGGGTGGTGATAAATGGGGAGTACTCAGAATGGTCAGGGGTGGGTAGTGGGGTTCCCCAGGGTTCTGTGCTGGGACCAATCCTATTTAATTTGTTCATAAATGACCTGGAGGATGGGATAAACAGTTCAATCTCTGTATTTGCGGACGATACTAAGCTAAGCAGGGCAATAACTTCTCCGCAGGATGTGGAAATCTTGCAAGAAGATCTGAACAAATTAATTGGGTGGGCGACTACATGGCAAATGAGGTTCAATGTAGAAAAATGTAAAATAATGCATTTGGGTGGCAAAAATCTGAATGCAATCTATGGACTGGGGGGAGAACCTCTGGGGGAATCTAGGATGGAAAAGGACCTGGGGGTCCTAGTAGATGATAGGCTCAGCAATGGCATGCAATGCCAAGCTGCTGCTAACAAAGCAAACAGAATATTGGCATTAAAAAGGGGATCAACTCCAGAGATAAAATGATAATTCTCCCGCTCTACAAGACTCTGGTCCGGCCGCACCTGGAGTATGCTGTCCAGTTCTGGGCACCAGTCCTCAGGAAGGATGTACTGGAAATGGAGCGAGTACAAAGAAGGGCAACAAAGCTAATAAAGGGTCTGGAGGATCTTAGTTATGAGGAAAGGTTGTGAGCTCTGAACTTATTCTCTCTGGAGAAGAGACGCTTGAGAGGGGATATGATTTCAATTTACAAATACTGTGCTGGTGACCCCACAATAGGGAGAAAACTTTTTCGCGGAAGAGAGTTTAACAAGACACGTGGCCACTCAATAAAATTAGAAGAAAAGAGGTTTAACCTTAAACTACGTAGAGGGTTCTTTACTGTAAGAGCGGCAAGGATGTGGAATTCCCTTCCACAGGTGGTGGTCTCAGCGGGGAGCATTGATAGCTTCAAGAAACTATTAGATAATCACCTGAATGACCGCAACATACAGGAATATATAATGTAATACTGACATATAATCACACATAGGTTGGACTTGATGGACTTGTGTCTTTTTTCGACCTCACCTACTATGTAACTATGTAATGTAACCATATTGCTACACTTAGAGGCGCCTCTCTTCTCTTTTATACTCTGTTGTGACATGACGCTACTTGTATATCAAGTCAAAATTTATTTAAAAATTTTTGCTTGCCTTGCAAAACGCTCTCAAACCAAGTTACTCTCAAGGCAAAGCAAGGTCTAACTGTATATATAAAATTCAATATAATTATATATATTATATTATATTATAATGTAATTATAGTATATTGTATTGTAATATAGATAGATAGATAGATAGATAGATAGATAGATAGATAGATAGATAGATAGATAGATATAGATATCTATATCTAGATATATACATATATATATATTTGAATTACAGTGCACGTAATATAATATAAATTACTTTTATATAATAAATATATTTTATGTATACATTTATTCCCAACCCCTACTGTAAGGAGCCTGTATTGTATTATCACACTCCGGCCAGCAGGTGGCGCTGTGCTGCAGAGAATTGGATCAGGGAAGCAGCATGGAAGGTGTGAGTGTCAGCACAGGTGTTTTGCCCCCATGACAGGTGAGTTTATAGATTTCTATTTTCATCTCTTCTCTGCTTCATTCTTTTTTTTTTTTTTTTTTTTTTTATATAGCTTTTTTAGCAACTATCGTGTGCACCTGTGTGCTGTCTGCAGCTGCTGATGTGTGGAGTAAAGTTTGCACATTTCTCTGGCCATGTGTCTGTTGTACAGCTTACACTGTTACTTTGTCTCCAGGAGGTTACATTGTAATAAATCTGTGTTTTGGTTGGGTAGGAAATGAGAATTTTTGGTGTGTTTTTTGCTTTTGTTTATTGTTAAAGATGTGTAATCCTGTGTGTGTATAAATATAGCAATAGTGTGTTTGCAAAATACATCTTCTACTACTCTGTGTACATTTTATTCATTTTTTTTTTACGTCTTTTTTGGTGCATTTTTTTAAATTCTCCGTCCAGTTTGCATCACTTAGAATTATTTTCAGTCTTTTGCTACTAATTAAACGCTGAGTTAAGCCAAAAAAACTTTTTTAGTTTTGATTGAGTAGGGAAGGGTTAACAACCCCCGTCAGTTTAATCATTTCTTTTTTTTTTTTTTTTTTTTGCTATCTCTATACCGTTGGGGAGATTTCTCTTCACTTCCTGTCCCAGAGATGTAACAGGAAGTAAGAGGAAATCTCTCCATTGAAAAAAGGCAAATCCCATCTCAGAGACATTAGGATCTGGAAGAGGTGTCCCCCCCCAATTGAAAGATTTCCCGTCACCTCGTGTTCTGGTGACAACGGTAACATTTTGTAGATTTCCCGTCGATGGACGCCGGTGGTTACCAGGACAATGAGAGGAGGATGAATCTCTCCAGAGGGGACACAGACAGCAATAAAAACCTGACAGAGGGTCCAAACCTTCCCAACTCCATCCAAAGCTTTTGACTTCAGTTGGCGAATGTTGGATTGATGGGGGGGGGGGGTGATCGTGTTGTGTTTTTTAGGCCGCCAAGCATGCCGTGACTTTGAGGGTGAAAGGTTGTCTTGTGTCCGGGGGGGGGGCCCGGTACACACCATTGCTCAGCCAGGGGCTCCTGTGTTTTAAGTGCTTTGATTTGGGGAATCAGATTTGTTGTTATACTTGTTGATCCTGCCCGCTGGCGGCTGGTGCTCAGTCTTTTATTTTTTTTCCGGGCGGCGGCAAACAAACCCCATCCACGGTCGCGGCTTCTCCTCCTGGCTAATCTGGTCTTGAGATCCGCCTCCTGTCCTGATTGGCCCGGGAGGAGAAGCCGGAAGACCATATCGATTATTGATTCGCTAATGTCACAAGTGGGCGCTCCAAAGCCCAACCTTTTTGAAGCCAATTAGAGCCTCGGGTGCCCCTATGGACCGGCGGCCGCCGCTGATCCTGCCCCGAAATCTCGTGAGCTGAGAACGTCCTTGGCTCTCTACCTAGGCTGACTGTTATCGGCTCTCCTTGTTCTCGGCTATCTCTGTTGAAAGCCTCCCACCTATGTTATTGAGGAGGAGAGGGGAAGGTGTTCTGTAGTCCGGGAGGTGACAACACTGCCCCTCCCTAGATACAGTATGGTGATTGAGAGTTGTCACCCTGGGAGAGGAACTGTAGTACGGTCTGGGTCACCAGGTGCGAACAAAGGAACAAAATCCTGTGACTACAAGGCATCTGCCCCACGTTCCCAGTGCATGATGGTTTCAAATGCAGGGGTAGGCAACCCGGGGCCCTCCGGCTGTTGCAGAACTACAAGTCCCATCATGCCTCTGGGAGTAATTATAGCTGCCAGCCTTGCAATGCTTCATGGGAAATGTAGTTCCACAACAGCTGGAGGGCCCCAGGTTGCCCACCCCTGATTTAAAGTGGTTGTATACTCGCCAATGAAAGAAAAAAACCTGTAAGGCAAAGGCATAATGAGCTAGTATGCACCGCACATACTAGCTCATTATGAAATACCTTAGAAGGAAGCGCCGGCATCACCTCCCGGTCACCGCCGAGAGAGCTGACATTTTCCCCCTGCAGTTCTTCCTAGTTCACGGCTCCGGTGCTGTGAGTGGCCGGAGCCACAATGACGTCACTCCCGCGCATGCCCGCAGGAATCCTCCACGCCCAGCAAGGTCCGGCATGATACACCGGAACCTTCGCCGGACCTTCACTGCGCATGCGCCACTGACGTCAACGGCTGCATGTAGGGTGAATATCTCACTAAACAGTGGAGGTTTAGGAGTGTGTCTATGGGAATGTTTGACCATTCTTCCAGAAGAGTATTTGTGAGGTCAGGCACTGATGTTGGAGGAGAAGGCCTGGCTCGTATTCTCAGCTCTAATTCATCCCAAAAGGTGTTCTATTGGGTTGAGGTCAGGACTCTGTGCAGTTCCTCCACCCCAAACTCGCTGATCCATGTCTTTATGGACCTTGCTTTGTGCACTGGTGAGCAGTCATGTTGGAACAGGAAGGGGCCATCCCCAAACTCTTCCCACAAAGTTGGGAGCATGAAATTGTCCAAAATGTCTTGGTATGCTGACACCTTAATGCCCCGTACACACAGTTGGACTTTCCGATGGAAAATGTGCGATCGGAGCTTGTTGTCGGAAATTCCGACCGTGTGTGGGCTCCATCGGACTTTTTCCATCGGAATTTCCGACACACAAAGTTTGAGAGCTTGCTATAAAATTTTCTAACAACAAAATCCGTTCGCGTAAATTCCGATCGTGTGTACACAAATCCGACGCACAAAGTGCCACGCATGCTCAGAATAAATTAAGAGACGAAAGCTATTGGCCACTGCCCCGTTTATAGTCCCGACGTACGTGTTTTACGTCACCGCGTTCAGAACGATCGGATTTTCCATCAACTTTGTGTGACCGTGTGTATGCAAGACAAGTTTGAGCCAACATCCGTCGGAAAAGATCCTAGGATTTTGTTGTCGGAATGTCTGATCAATGTCCGACCGTGTGTACAGGGCATTAGAGTTCCCTTCACTGGAACTAAGGAGCCAAGCCCAACTCCTGAAAAACAACCCCACACCATAATCCCCCCTCCCCCCACACACCATAATCCCCCCTCCACCAAATGATTTGGACCAGTGCACAAAGCAAGGTCCATGAAGACATGAATGAGCGAGTTTGGGGTGCAGGAACTTGATTGGCCTGCACAGAGTCCTGACCTCAACCTGATAGAACACCTTTGGGATGAATTAGAGTGGAGACTGCGAGCCAGGCCTTCTCATCCAACATCAGTGCCTGACCTCACAATTGCTCTTCTGGAAAAACGGTCAAACATTCCCATAGACACCCTCCTAAACCTTGTGGACGGCCTTCCCAGAAGAGTTGAAGCTGTTATAGCTGCAAAGGGCGGAGCCAACTTAATATTGAACCCTACGGACTAAGACTGGGATGTCATTAAAGTTCATGTGTGTGTAAAGGCAGGCGTCCCAATACTTTTGGTAATAAAGTGTATGATGGTCTAGCAATGTTGTCCCCCACAGTGGGAGTCATGTGACTACACATTCCCGCTCCATGTTCCTGGTACCAGAGGATTCTGGGAAAAATATGATATTTTCCTCCTGCAGGGGAGTCATGTGACCACACGGCACCCAATGTTCCTGGTGCCAGAGAATTATGGGACGGAGCTTTGACCCTTGGTTGTCCCCCTGCACTGTGACATCATGGGTGAAGCAGTCCCGTATGGTGGCAGACCATTGCTGACTTGCCTGGGTGCGTTCCCCCCGTTGTTGGTGCCGGGCCCCGTCCGTTGTTTTCGGTGTGTGTTTTCCTGTTTTGTAGAATCCAGAGCCATCCCAAAGGAGGTGCGAGCTCTATAAACTGCCAGCCAATTATGTGTGGTCCCTGAGGGCCCCCCCCTGTAATTACACCTTCACTATATCTATAGAATGTCAGTGCAAAACAACCACCACATTGTACCCTGCTAGAAAAGTCTTGGAGCCTTTGGGGGACATTCACTTCATGTGTGTTAATACGTATCAAAATGTGGTTTATCGTATATATATATATATATGTACCCCCCCCACCCACCCCCCACACACACACACACACACACACCTTATTCAATGAAAAGCCCAAATATTCAGTATAGGAACAAGAGGCTCACTGTGTGCCACAGCCAGTCCTTTCCCAGCATTATCATATAAAGAAAAGGGGGTGTGTCTATGCAAATGATGACTTTCAGAATGTGATCAGAAATACGGAAAGTCCATGCATCATTTATTAAAAGGGTAGAAAGGTGAAAAACGTCCTACAACCTCTACCGAAGACAGATTCTTCACTGATCGCTGGATGTTGGAACCAATAGGTTCTCCTGTCTCTTGAGGATTCTGTTGGTGAGATCTCTTCACTGAGTTCCCCGAGAAGGGTTCCCAATATTCCTGTGCTGAGTTCCCGGGTCTGTACACCCGCTGTGCCCATTATGAGGGGTTCTCACCATCCCTGTGCTGAGTTCCCGGGTCTGTACACCCGCTGTGCCCATTATGAGGGGTTCTCACCATCCCTGTGCTGAGTTCCCGGGTCTGTACACCCGCTGTGCCCATTATGAGGGGTTCCCACCATCCCTGTGCTGAGTTCCCGGGTCTGTACACCCGCTGTGATAGGTTCCTACCATCCCTGTAGGATTTTTTTTTTTTTTATTATGGAGACTGTAACAAGGGGAGATTAGAATGCATAATGGTGGGTTGGATCACCTAAAACTCCCAGGTTTGCAGGAATTATGATTGGAAGGTGTCACTTTTGGAGCAGCCAAGACATATAAGAAGCCAGAAGATGAACCCTCCCATCAGACTTTACCTTAGGAGGAGAAGCTCCATGGTCCACCAAAGACGCTGAATCTGTGTAGCCCAAACCAGCATTTATGGGGTTTTGGGTATCTGGCCCTAAGGCCGGCAATGGGAAGACTGTGCTCCTAGTGGGCAGGTTTATGTATTATTCTGAAGATTTATTGAAACTCATTAAATCTTTTAAAAAATATTTATCTTGACGTGTTACCTTTGATGAATGATAAATCAACCTAAATCGACTGAAATTGTGTCTGCTGTTTATACTGATGAGAAAACAGAAGTTGAAGAGGCGATCTACATCAGCATTGATGGGCAAACGATTCTACAATCGATCTGTTTCCATTCATTAGTTGTATTGGCCTGTGCGACTCTGTGAAATCTTCGACTGGAGTTGCTCACAGCCGCTTGAGTGGAAAGCTATTCCACATCATAAATGGACCTATCTTATCAATGCTAATTATATGCTAGTGGCAGTAAAATGAACTTCCGCTAGTGAAATGGATAAACAAATATTTGCATTATGGCGGATTGGTGTGCGGTCACTGACCTCGTAATCATATCTTCTCTATAGCTCTACGTAATAATGTGCTGAGCTGCTTCCAAACTTGTATGTGGAATGTCATTGTCTAGTGTCCCGTGTCTTTGTTCCTGTAAACTATATTGGGTTTTAGGTCTTTGTTCCCATATTCTAGATTGGGTATTGGGACTTTTTTTTATACTTGTTTCTCAGGTCTGTGTTTCCATATACTAGATTGGGTCTCAGGACTTTGTTCCCGTATACTAGATTGGGTCTCGGGTCTTTGTTACCATTTACTAAAATGGGTCTTGCGTCTCTGTTCCTATATACTAGATTGAGTCTCGGGTCTTTGTTCCCATAGACTAAATTGGGTCTCGGGTCTTTGTTTCTATATACTAGATTGGGTCTTTGGTCTTCGTTCCCCTGTACTAGATTAGGTTTTGGGTCTCTGGTTCCCGTATACTAGATTGGGTCTCGGGTCTTTGTTCTCATATACTAGATTGGGTCTTGCATCTCTGTTCCTATATACTAGATTGAGTCTCGGGTCTTTGTTCCCATAGGCTAGATTGGGTCTCAGATCTTTGTTTCCGTATACAAGATTGGGTCTCGGGTCTTTGTTACCATGTACTAGATTGGGTCTTGCATCTCTGTTCCTATATACTAGATTGAGTCTCGGGTCTTTGTTCCCATAGGCTAGATTGGGTCTCGGGTCTTTATTCCTATATACTAGATTGGGTCTTCAGTCTTTGTTCCCCCTGTGCTAGATTGTATCTTGGGTCTCTGGTTCACGTATACTAGATTGGGTCTCGGGTCTTTGTTCCCGTATACTAGATTGGGTCTCGGGTCTTTGTTCCTGTATACTAGATTGGGTCTCAGGTCTTTGTTCCCGTATACTAGATTGGGTCTCGGGTCTTTGTTCCTGTATACTAGATTGGGTCTCGGGCCTTTGTTCCTGTATACTAGATTGGATCTCGGGCCTTTGTTCCTGTATACTAGATTGGGTCTCGGGTCTTTGTTCCTGTATACTAGATTGGGTCTCGGGTCTTTGTTCCTGTATACTAGATTGGATCTCGGGCCTTTGTTCCTGTATACTAGATTGGGTCTCGGGCCTTTGTTCCTGTATACTAGATTGGGTCTCGGGCCTTTGTTCCTGTATACTAGATTGGGTCTCGGGTCTTTGTTCCTGTATACTAGATTGGATCTCGGGCCTTTGTTCCTGTATACTAGATTGAGTCTCGGGTCTTTGTTCCTGTATACTAGATTGGTTCTCGGGTCTTTATTCCTGTATACTAGATTGGGTCTCGGGCCTTTGTTCCTGTATACTAGATTGAGTCTCGGGTCTTTGTTCCTGTATACTAGATTGGGTCTCGGGTCTTTGTTCCTGTATACTAGATTGGTTCTCGGGTCTTTATTCCTGTATACTAGATTGGATCTCGGGCCTTTGTTCCTGTATACTAGATTGAGTCTCGGGTCTTTGTTCCTGTATACTAGATTGGGTCTCGGGTCTTTGTTCCTGTATACTAGATTGGATCTCGGGCCTTTGTTCCTGTATACTAGATTGAGTCTCGGGTCTTTGTTCCTGTATACTAGATTGGTTCTCGGGTCTTTATTCCTGTATACTAGATTGGGTCTCGGGCCTTTGTTCCCAAAAACTAGATTGGGTCTTGGGTCTTTGGCTCTCAGGTCTTTGTTCCCATATACTAAATGAGGTCTCGGGTCCTTGTTCCTGTATACTAGATTGGGTCTCGGGTCCTTGTTCCTGTATACTAGATTGGGTCTCGGGTCCTTGTTCCTGTATACTAGATTGGGTCTCGGGTCCTTGTTCCTGTATACTAGATTGGGTCTCGGGTCCTTGTTCCTGTATACTAGATTGGGTCTCGGGTCCTTGTTCCTGTATACTAGATTGGGTCTCGGGTCCTTGTTCCTGTATACTAGATTGGGTCTCGGTCTTTGTTTTCAGATACTAGATTGGGTCTCGGTCTTTGTTTTCAGATACTAGATTGGGTCTCGGTCTTTGTTTTCATGCACTAGATTGGGTCTCGGGTCCTTGTTCCTGAGTGTATACTAGATTGGGTCTCAGTCTTTGTTCTCATATACTAGATTGGGTCTTCTGGTCTTTGTTGCCGTATTCTAGTTTGGGTTTCGGGTCTTTGTTTCCGGCTATTGGGCCTTATGTCTTTTTTTTCTGTCTGTCTTTGTGTCTCATGTCTTAGTTCCTGTACACTATATTAGGTCTTATGGCTTTCCCTTATACTATCCCATATACTCGATTGGGTCCCAGGTCTTTGTTCCTGCAAATTGGGTCTCGTGTCTTTGTTCCTGTAAATTGGGTCCCGTGTCTTTTTTCCTGGAGATTGAGCCTCCTGTCTTTGTTCCTGTAAACTACATTGGGTCTCCAGTCCATGTCCCATAAACTTGATTAACTCTAACAATTTTGTTTGCATATGCTAAATTAGAAAAAGAGTTTGCTTTTAAGCCTAGATAGAGTTGATAAGGTTTGCAACCAATAGTATTATTTTTTTCAAGCTGTCTATGTTGTTGAAAATGAATGTCACCAGGCTAGAATGTGATGGAAAATCCAAAATGTCACCAGAAGGAGATAGGGAATCCCCCAATGGTAAAACCTGTTCTCACAACAGATATGAAATAGGAGGCTTCCCATCACTTTGTGAAGCGTTTCACGTAATTCCTGTTGTGTGTCCAAGACAGTAAGTGAATGGAAAGGACAAGCAGCAAAACCAACCTGATAGAGGTTCTACCTCTAACACCTGAAAGGACCATTCCACCCAACTGTGATGTTTTAGTTCTAGGTTGAGCCTGGTGGCCTGGTGGACTTCGAGGGAGATCTCGTTGATAAAATATCCGCCTTCCTTCCCTTCGATGGTTTTTGGGGTATTCCTACTTTTCCTAATTCATCCTCCTTAACCCTGGATTGGGACCCCTTCATGATGACTGTGGTACATGTGCCTTCCCAGGAACTTGGGTGCGTAGGGGAAACCATAGAACTTATTTATGTTTGGAGACCTCCGAGTTAACAAAAATTGAGTTTTGGATGGACTAACTAACCCCTAAGATGTTAAGAGAACTTGTCAGGTTAGACTTAAGGGTGTCACTGCTCATTTATAATGAATATTTCCTGTTTCGTTACAATAATGCTTGTCCTTGGCTCATTGAGATACCGACAAGGAAAAAAGCAGCGCGGTCCAAATTTCCTGGCTGCATTCAGCGGGTCACCAAGAATTAGGCTGATGGCCAAGCAACAAGGAAGATTAAAAGAACATAGCAGTTGCAGTGGTATAATTCCTTATATATCAAGTTCTTAGTAGGCATCTTTTTGCGGTTTGATTGCTCTGCAGATCACGATGGACATTGTTCCCTGTTGTGCCCCATAGACCATCACAGGATGGATGTAAGCTCCACCCATTCTCCATAGACACATCTCTCCAGGCTATGCTAAGCAGCTCAGCTCAGTTTGGAATTTATTTTCAAATTTGGGGACTCGTGAACGCAACGAATACGAATTTATCTGAAGTTAGGAATTATCCAAAATAACGAATGCCACATCTGAACACATGGAACGGAACAAATGAATAATAAATAATAATAAAACGTTTTTATTATTATTATTCATTATTATTAACTCATTACGTTCCATTCATTTAGATGTGGCATTCGTTATTTCGATAATTCGTAACTTCGGATAAATTCGTATTCGTTACGTTCACCAACAGCCAAATATTTCAGGATTTTCAAGTTTTCGAATTTTCATTCTCATTTTTGAATTTTCGATTTTTAGAATTTTTGGAACTTCCAAATATTCTGAAAAATTTGGAAATTCGAATAATTTGTCAAAATTCGTTAAAAAAACGAATTCAGGACTAAACTAATTGCACTTGTCTATTAAAATGTTCCACTGTGACATTTCAGAAAATTCTATTGGCTGCCATGTGTTGCGAGGCGATAAATTGCCTCACATTGAAAAAAAAAAAAAAAAGTACCTTTTCGCAATGCCATGGTGTGAACTGGCCACATATGAGACTTGCGGTGGGACAGTAATGGAACAGCCACCCAGTGCCAGTCCCACCACACCTGGTGTGAATGGGCCCCTTAGTGCCGACCAACGCTTTTGCTGGAACATAAAGTACAGCAGAACTACTGAAGCAAAGAGATAAAGATTGACTTGTAAGTTGTACTAGTCCATACCAGAAATCAAGTTTGATTGCTCCGACTGGTGAAATCTGTTACGTTTGGTGGCATAGACTGCAAAAGAACCAACTTTTGTGCAACATTTAGTATTTATTAGTGCTCATAATTGCAACATTGTATTTTTATTTTATAGATATAACATAATACCCACATCCCTCTTAATCACACTTAGAATATTTCAACAATAAACATAAAAATTAATCCCTGATAGGTTGCCCAACAAATCCCGCAATCCAAAAAGTTTAATCGACCAGGAAAGCCATATATGCCATCAAGTGGTCAGTCTGAATAACGTCATCGAGGTAGCCGGTCATTGGGCAAATCCTTTTTTTACAAAGTTAGAGGTGAGATAAAATTAAAGGTCTACTGTTTGGTGGCCCATTGTATGCTACCAATGGGCACGTTGGCCCTCAAAAATTATTTTCAAGCTTTTGAGAACAGAACCCAAAATTATTCAATTTAGTGTGAACTTACCATGAAGTCATCTACCACCTTTTAAGGGAAGCCTTTTTGGGGGTTTTGTTACTGCCTATAGCTTACAAAGTGGCTTCCCCACAGTTGGTAAGTTCCTCTTACTCTGGAGACCTTGATGTGTGTCGGTAACCTTGCGTTTCTTTCTTGGCCGTAGAGATGTATTTATCCCTCTATAATTTCCAAATCACTATTCTTTCAATATAAAATGTTAAAGGACACGTTGAGGGTAAAAGGCTTTTCCCAGAGACAGAAATTGGTATACCCTTTTATTTATCCACTCCAAAAAGCTACAACTATTTGGTAAAAACGTAACATAAACACCTCACTACATCACATTCAAAAAGTCAGAGGTCTGCAAAATTATGAATTATTCGCCTTTGCCGGTTTGAAGTGTATTTTTTCTTTTTTTTTTTGTCTTGGTAAAATATCAGTTGGGTCTCTAAAAAGATCTATGTTGGGAAGATTCATGCATAGAAAGTTATATTCTATTACCAATGCTTTGGTAAAGGGGGGCTGCAGTAATTGGCCTGTCCAAGAGTACTGGTGGAACCTTACAACCATGAAACCTCTGGACCAGGAGGGGCATTTGAACCATGAATCTTTTATTTTTTATTTATCAAAAAAGGCACTGGAAGCTTATAAACATGGAACGTCTGCACCAGAAGGGGTATTGAAGCCATGGGACTGTGGAAGCTCTGGACCAGGGGGTGTGGGAACCTTAGAACCTCTGGACCTGAAGGGGTATTGACACCTTAGAACCATAGAAAATCTGGGCCAAGAAAAGCACAGAAAGCTTAGAACTATGCAATCTCTGGACCAGAAGAGGTATTGGAGCCTTAGGACCATGGAACCTCTGGACCGGGGGTGTGTGGGAGCCTTAGAACCATAGAACTTCTGAACCAGAAGGGGCATTGGAACCTTAGAACTATGAAACCTCTGGGCCTAAAAAAGCACAGAAAGCTTATAACCATGCAATCTCTGGACCAGAAGGGTTATTGGAGCCTTAGGACCATGGAACCTCTGGACCAGGGGCTGAAGGAACCTTAGAATCATAGAACCTCTGAACCATAGAACCTCTGGCATTGGAACTTTAGACCCATGGAACCGCTGGGCCAAGAAAGGCCCTGCAAGCTTATAACCATGGACCCTCTGAACCAGAGGGGGTTTTGGAGCCTTAGGTCCGTGGAACCTCTGGACCGGGGGCGGTAGGAACCTTAGAACTTCTGGACCAGAAGGGGTATTGGAACCTTAGAACCATGGAACCTCTTTGCCAAGAAAGGTACTGAAAATGTATAACCTTGGACCCTCTAGACCAGAAGGGATGTTGGAACCTTGGAATCTGGAACCTCTAAACCAGAAGGGGCATTGAAATTTTAGAACCATGGAACTTCTGGACCAGGAAGGGCTTCTAAATCTTGGAAACCATGAGATTTCTGGACCAAGAGAGGCATTGAATGATTAGAACCATGGAACCTGTTGATATCCATGCTTTGCAGCTAGTCTCAGAGTATAAGGCATAGATACAAGTGTTAGATTTTTTTAGGGACCCAAACTAATACCTTACTTTACAATGCTGGATAGTGTGCTCTAGAAAGTGGTCACTAGTCCAAAGTTTATGCTTTTCAGTGTACAAAACTTTCTAATTGTTGCGAAGCCGTTGACTCCTGGCCTTGTAGACCTCAATGAGGAGGTCTTTCACGTACTGGATCTCTCTTTCAATGGAGTCAGACTTTTCTTTCAGCTCCCTGTTTCGGACTTCTAAGCCCTGACATTCTTCATCCAGTGCGTCGTATTCAGCGCGTTTGCGCTGGCGGTAGCGCAGCGCTGCCGTCTTGTTCTGGTCTCTCTTTTTCTGTTTGCGGTCACCTCTTGGTTGGTGTAAGACAGAGGAGCTGGTGCTGGCTGTGGCGGGGCGGTCATAAGGGGTAGGCCTGTTTAGTCGTTTGGTTTGTGCTGGCGGGTCATTGGTGTCGTTGATCACCATAAAATCCTGCTCTTCTTCTCTTGGGAAATCACTTGGAACATCTGTGTATAGATTCATGAGCTCGAGGCATCCCGAATCTAGATTGTTCAGTGCCACGGGGGCAGGTGCTGATATTTCCGTAATGTATGCAGGGAACTCTACTCCTCTCCCACTCAGCTGCTGGTCGGGCGTTGGAAAGAGGAAGTGGACTTCATGAGAAGGAGGTGTGCTTGGAGCTACTTGATCAGGTGGCATTGAAACCCCTGGGGAGAGACTCTCCTCCAGGAAGTAATCTTCCATCTGCTCCAGCTCCTTCTTCAGGAGGGTGGCCATGATTTCCAGGTCTGGGGCAGAAGGCCCTGGCATGGATGGATCCGCCACCATTGGCAGAAAACATGAAAAGTCCACCCTTTCCGTCATCCAATCCGTGAATCCATCCCCTGAAAAGAAAAGAAATGGAGAACTAAATATGTTGCCCGACTAAGAGGAACATTTGACCTGTCTAGCATGGACATCTTATATGCTGGTTGGTACGTGTTTTTTATGGATATTCATAAATACAACACAGTTTTTTGGCCATTATAGAGGTTTTCTGGGTCAAACAATAGAGAACCAAGTTGGGCTGTTTTATAGGACAAGTGAAGGGCACACTAGAGCCTTCTCACAACAGAATGTTTTAGGTCCTATTTCCATTACAGATCCAAAAATAAGGAATTTGTTTATTTTTGGATATTGGGTGGAGCTATGCAGATCATTCCTTTTTGGACAGTTTTCCATCCAGAACCACTGGTTCACAGGACAGATGCAGTCTAATATTATAGATGCAAACTGCGAACATCTGTGTCAAGTTTGTTGGTTACCATCAGTGCAGTGTATGGAAGCCATGGCTTTCATGAGGACCAGTGAAATAAATTATTTTACCGCAGTAGATAAACTTTACAACAAGGTCTAGTGGTAGCGTGAATATATGAAGGCACCTCTATTTATGGGGGCAGTAAAGTCACACATAAGGGTTCCTGTCCGTATGAAAAGGTCTTAAACCAACATTTAAAAAACTTAGAAGACCCTTCCATTTGCTTTTTTTAGCAGTTCAGAGAAACCTGTATGTCTAAACCATTGAATATCTCCTGTGGACTCTAGCTCTGACTTGACCTGTCCTTGCGTCTGACCTGTCCTTTCTCCTGCGCTTCCTTCGGAGCCTCGCAGGCCCCTTTCATCGGGCATGTGAAAGGTCACACGCCTGATGAAGGGGTTCTACGAGGCTCCTAAAATGTTGCTTCTGTTTCAGTGATGTGATCGCTGAATAAAAGCTTTGGACCCACTCTGGAGGTCTGTGGTGTGCTGGTGACATTCGCTTGCTCCGATAACCTTCGGTTCCAGCCGATTGTCGCTACAGCCCCCTCTTAACATCTACAGCTACCTTGCAGCAACGTGTGCGTTGGGAATAGTGTGTTTGAATCGCTTGACTGCCCAACAGCAAGGAACAGGAGAAGAGTGGGCTACAGCTGGCATCCATGGAATCTGGTAGCCGTTTGCATAACAGAGAGCCCCAGTTTTTGGGGTTCCCAATGTTTAACATGCACTTGCTGCATGCTTGCCCAAGGTCTGCGACTCAGAAGTGTTGAAGCCAAGACACAGCCAGGAAATTTGCATTTACAGGAGGTCATAAATGGCAGGCCTATATTTCTTGCATGACTGGTGAGTTTCTATTTTATGGGGACTTGTTGGCTTTAAGGCATCTGTCAAGCCATGTTAAAGGGGAATGCCACCTTCCCTCTGTCTTGACCTGAAGTCCTGCATGCTTGGTAAGGTCAGTGACACTAGGCAGGAAAATGAAGGACGAGGAAGGTAGGTTCCTACTCTGGACTTGTTAGCCTTGGAAGCTCTCTTACAGTTTAAAGTGGACCTGTCCTGTCTGCAAAATAGAGGGTGCTATTGCTGACCCCCCTTTTAGCCAAAAATATGAGCTGCCTGGCTGTTATGCTCATCTTCTTAGTATCCTCGAGTCCTCAGGAAGAGGCCTACAGATGAGGAAAGCCTGAGACAGAAGACCTTATCTGGCCACTGTTTTGGATCAAAAGCCAGAGGATCATCATGAGAACCAGGCAGCCTGCAAAGGTCACAAATGGCCTCCTTGCAGGTTTTCTTTAAGATTTTCCACCACGCATATAGTAGGCAGCTGTACGTTAAAGGGTCCCCCTTGGAGTGGGGTTTAATCTGGAGCACCTTACCTGCCAGGCATCCTCCCTCGGCCCCGTGCACATTCACCCCGTCCTCCATGGGCACTGATAGGTGTTCATAGTGATTTCCATGAGCAGGGATCTTAAGGAGATCTGCCCGCCAGTGCAGAGCGCTAACTGGCACCATGGACATCTCCAGGTCCAGATTCAAAGCCGCCAGGAGAGACATTTTGACCGGGATTATTCAGGTTGAAGCCGGAGAATTGGTCGGAGGCACGATTCCAGCTGTAGTTGGCAGCGGAAGGCGCAGAGCGAGGAAAAGACCTGCCGGGAAAACCAGAGCAGAGTCAACTTAGTTCTCAAATTTGTAATAATTGATACAATAAGGCCCTATGACATTTATGGACCTAAATAATGACCCTACTGGAAGACTCACATCATGTCCAACCTCTGGGCGGTCCAAGAACCAAAAGGCCCAACGTGTGCCGAGAGGGATGAGTCTTGTAAGTTCCCCAGCACCAGCTGGACTTCCATCACTGATAGCTTTAGACATCATTGGGTGTATTATACATTCAGGAAACCATTTATAAATCTGACATTGTCCCAGTCCACATCTTCAAGCAGTTGAACCGTTCCCAATAAAGCCCAAGTTATTCTAGAGGATGTATGCAAAAGCAGGCTGAAACTGGCTAGCTCAATATTAAAGAGACCCTGTCACCAACTCTGCCTTTGAAGGTGTTAAGGGATTGACACTTCAGGAAGAGTCAGATTCCTCCACCTCTTTGCCCTCTTCTCTTCTGGAAGTAGTACGGTGTGTGCTGGTCCAGCTCCTCCACCCTTCACCTACATAACCTCTTAGTAAGATGCCGGAGAAGGGAAGGGGAATACTATAGCATGTCATTCGAGCGATAGCCCTGAGTCTGCTGAGGTCACATCTAAGATGGCGGCACCTAGCAGCAGTCACGGGGCTTTTGGAGATCTACACAATGGATGGTTTTACAGGTAAAATACATGCATGTTGTTTGTATTGTATTCTGTTTGTTGTGGGTTTTATAACGTCATGGACTTGAGGTGTATGCATCCTATTTTAAATGTTTGTGTGTTTTATCACATTACGTGAACTTTATATTTATTTTATGTATTATTTTTTTTATTTACTATTTTTGTTAGTATTATTATTATTCATGTGGACTCTTATTATTTTAAATGTTGTGGGATTTATCAGATCATGTGGGCTTAAATGTTTTTTGTATTATTATTCACATGGATATTTATTATTATAAATGTTGTGGGATTTATCACATTATGTGGGTTTAAAAATATTTTTTTTATTATTATTATTATTATTTACATGGACTTTTATTTTTATTTTTTTAAATGATTTTAAATGTTGTGGATTTATTATGGATATATAATGGATTATTATTATAAATTATGGATATATAATGGATTATATATATGGATATATAATGGATTATTATTATAAATTTTGTGGGCTTAAAAATATTTTATTATTATTATTATTATTTACTTGGACTTTTATTATTTTAAATGATTTTAAATGTTGTGGATTTATCACATCGTGTGGACTTGAATATATTTTAAATTGGTTTTCTTCTTCTTATTATTATTATTATTGACTTTTATCATTATAAATGTTGTGGGATTTATCACATTATGTGGACTTAAATATTTGTTTTATTATTTACTTGGACTTTTATTATTTTTTTAATGATTTTCAATGTTGTGAATTTATTACATTGTGTGGACTTATATTTAAATTGGTTTATTATTCTTATTATTCTTCTTATTATTACTATTATAAATATTGCTTTTTATTATTATAAATGTTGTGGGATTTATCACAGCATGAGGGGTTACATATTTTTTTTATTATTGATTATTATTTATTATTATTCATGTGGACTTTTATTATTTTAAATGTTGTGGGTTTTATCACATCATGTGGACTTGAGGCGTATGTTTCATATTTTGATTTGCATATTTCTGTAAGTGTAGCTGTTGATATGTAGAGCCATTTTTTATCTAGTAGTTTTGTCTCATTAGGGGATTTCCCTTGACTTCCTGTCTCAGAGACAGAACAGGAAGTAAGAGGAAATCTCTCCAATGCAAGAGCAGCTCCGCTGTCAGATAGCGGTTACTGGAGCAGGTGTCCCCACTGGGAGATTTCTACTCTCTTCCTATTTGTGACAACTCAAGAGTTTTTGATTTCCTATTACTTTCTGTTAACAGGACCAACAGAGGGAGCAACTGTCCCGGTGGGGCACAGACAGCTCTTCCAAGGTTGGCTTTTTTCTCCAGAAGGGACTGGGTGTGAAAGAAGGTAAGTGCCAAAGAATAATGTATGCATCCCAGATTAAATTTTTTTTAGATGTTTCTAAAATAAGAAATCCAACACGTTTCACGGTTCAAAGGGCCTGGCTTCATCAGTGATGTAAAAAAAATGAGGGATCCTGAAGGGGAAATTATATGATTGGTTTGAATTTCAGTTCATCTTAACCAGCATCTGGAGGAATCACACTAATTGCCCCTCAGGGTCCCAAAAATTTTATCAGTCCAGTACCAGACCTGATGAAGCCCCCCCCCCCGAAACGTGTTGTTTTTTATGATCTAAGAGTCTAAAAATAGTGAAGTCTGGACTTTAATACATAGAAGGAAATCTCTAGAGGAGTGATGGATTGTGGGATAGTAAAAGCCTAAAAAGGTAATTGAAATAAAAATCTAAACAGCGATATTCTATAAACAGAATGTAATAAATTAAATATATATTAAAATAAAAAAAATCTAATGTCAATTAAATATAGAATCTAAAATAATAAATGAAACATGATATAAAAATAAAATATATAATAAAATACAATATATAATAAATTAAATATTAAATAAAATAAATAATAATAATTAAATAAAATAAAAAAAAGTAAAATAAATTAAATATTAAATAAAATATTATAATAAATTAAATATATAATACATATACTAAATTAAATATTATATATTAAATAAAATAATAAAAATAGTGAAAAGATACAATGTGTATTCTATCTGTTATAAATACATCGAAGCATCTACAGTATATGTTGCAGTTCTGTGAACACTTCCTTTAGGGAAGACTTGTGCTGACCTAAGGCAAAATCCTGAGCGGCCATCTGTGTTTGTCCTTTCCTAGCTACGGGACGGGAAGATGAGACGCCGCAGTTCTAGGAAAACGTCTAAGTTTATCCGCCCCGGTTATTAAGTAACAAGTTCAATGCTAAAGCCGCTCTCAGCGCCCAAGCCTGCGCCGCAGTTCGAGGAATCGGCTGAGGGCATGGGGGGAGGGGGGGTTGAGGAATGCTGGAATGCGTTATTTATAGCCCTGCCAGCAGGTGGCGCTGAGGGGTAATCCCAATAAGCTTTCTTTTTTTTAGTTTAGCATTGCATGGGGGGGTTAGAACCCCTGCCAGGTATTGTTATTCCTGTCTGTGTCCCTGCTGGGAAAATCCACCCTCTTTTTTTTCCTCCTGGTCGGGCAGAAAGTGATGGGGAAATCCCAAATTTTTCCAGTTGTTACCATAACAGGCGTAGAGGGGGGGGGGGGGATCTTTTAAAAGGGGACACCTGTTTTGTTGACAGCTACCTAAGAGAGGAGTTGCCTTCCTTGAGAGATTGCCTCTTCCTGTTGTGTCACCAGGACAGGAAGTGAAGGCCAATTCCCCCCTCCCCCCCGATAAGGGGGTGTAACCCTTTTCTAGGGCAACTAAAAACAATAGGAGAAACATGATGGCAGAAAAAAGACAGAGTAGTCCATTGAGATGCCCATTTTTTGGGGGAGGCGGGGTTTCGTTTTTTATAGGGGAGTTGTTTTTTTATGGGGGGGGGGTTGTTTTTTTTTTTTTATGGGGAGGTTCAGCATATTTGAAGGCATTTACTGTTGACTGTTAGTGTTGGAGTTGCTGGGACTGTAAAAAAAAAAAGAATTCGGGAGCCTCGTGCACTTGGATCTGCTCCCAGCGCCGAGGTGCGAGGCACAAAGTACCCCTTTACCTCGGATTTGTCGACCAGATAAAAAACTGAAAAGCTCCTTCGGTTCCTTTCTCCTAAGCATGGCCAATGGATGGTTTAGCTCCTCCTACAAGTGTCTGTAGGGACTTCTTTTTACTGTCAGAAAAACAACGCTAAATTAAACCCTGGAGGAGGGGGGGGGAGGGGCGGGCATCTGCGGATAACCCAGATACACCCTCCTCCGCTGCCTCTGCTATCTGTTTATTATGTAAACTCCCTAAAATGACCCCAAATAGTCCATTTTGTGACTTTGGGTTTGTCGGATTCTTTAAAAAGAACTTGGTCAGTGCAAGGCTTCTTCTGTTACCTCTTTGTGGACTACAAGTCCCAGAATACCCAGCCAATCCTCTTCTGCCTGTCTCTCTAGTGGAAGTCCCAGCAGGTCCTATTTGCATCTTTTTTTTTATAATCCCTCGAGGTCCTGTGGAACTACATGTCTCAGCCTGCCCTTTACACCTACAAGTTCAGACACATCCTGCCACCGTTGGGGCCCATTATTCGTTGGGGGGGCAACAAGAACAAGTCCCAGCAGATGTTGGGCTGTCACCGGTAATTATACCGAAACAGGTCACCGCTCATGGAGCTCCGATCTACACGCTACCTGACTCGGCATTGCCACGCCATTGCTTTCTGTAGATGTTACATTATGGTGCTATATAAATCCCGAATAATAATAATCATCATCATAGGAAATATATAATAACAATGTATTACAAAAAAGAAACAATAAAACTAACATGGAAATAATAGGACAAAAATATCCCATTAGAAGAAAAGAAGAGGTCATAAATAAAATGATCTACATCCTCCCTACTTCATTCCTGCTGATAAGATAGATAGATAGATAGATAGATAGATAGATAGATAGATATACACATCACACACACTGCCTTAAAAAAGTATTCATACCCCATGAAATTTTCCACATTTTGTCATGTTACAACCAAATACGTAAATGTATTTTATTGGGATTTTATGTGATAGACCAACACAAAGTGGCTCATAATTGTGAAGTGGAAGGAAAATGATAAATGATACAAATAAATATGTGAAAAGTGTGGGGGGGCATTTGCATTCAGCCCCCTTTACTCTGATACCCCTAACTAATATCTAGTGGAACCAATTGCCTTCAGAAGTCACCTAATTAGTAAATAGAGTCCACCTGTGTGTAATTTAATCTCAGTATAAATACAGCTGTTCTGTGAAGCCCTCAGAGGTTTGTTAGAGAACCTTAGTGAACAAACAGCATCATGAAGGCCAAGGAACACACCAGACAGGTCAGGGATAAAGTGGAGAAGTATAAAGCAGGGTTAGGTATAAAAAAAAATCTCCCAAGCTTTGAACATCTCACGGAGCTCTGTTCAATCCATCATCCGAAAATGGAAAGAGTATGGCACAACTGCAAACCTACCAAGACATGGCCGTCCACCTAAACTGACCGGCCGGGCAAGGAGAACATTCATCAGAGAAGAGCCAAGAGGTCCATGGTAACTCTGGAGGAGCTGCAGAGATCCACAGCTCAGGTGGGAGAATCTGTCCACAGGACAACTATTAGTCGTGTTCTCCACAAATCTGCCCTTTATGGAAGAGTGACAAGAAGAAAGACATTGGTGAAAGAAAGTCATAAGAAGTCCTGTTTGTAGTTTGTGAGAAGCCATGTGGAGGACACAGCAAACATGTGGAAGAAGGTGATCTGGTCAGAGGAGACCAAAATTCAACCTTTTGGTCTAAAAGCAAAATGCTATGTGTGGGGGAAAACTAACACTGCACATCACCCTGAACACACCATCCCCACCGTGAAACATGGTGGTGGCAGCATCATGTGGTGGGGATGCTTTTCTTCAGCAGGGACAGGGAAGCTGGTCAGAGTTGATGAGAAGATGGATGGAGACAATACAGGACAATCTTAGAAGAAAACCTGTTGGAGTCTACAAAAGACTTGAGACTGGGGCGGAGGTTCACCTTCCAGCAGGACAACGACCCGAAACATCCAGCCAGAGCTACAATGGAATGGTTTAAATCAAAGCATATTCATGTGTTAGAATGGCCCAGTCACAGTCCAGACCTAAATCACATTGAGAATCTGTGGCAAGACTTGAAAATTGCTGTTCACAGACGCTTTCCATCCAATCTGACAGAGCTTGAGATATTTTACAAAGAAGAATGGGGAAGAATGTCCTCTCTAGATGTGCAAAGCTGGTGGAGACATCCCCAAAAAGACTTGCAGCTGTAATTGCAGAGAAAGGGGGTTCTACAAAGTATTGACTCCGGGGGGCGCCATACAAATGTACCCCCCACACTTTTCATATATTTATTTGTATCATTTATCATTTTCCTTCACAATTATGTTGCACTTTGTGTTGGTCTATCACATAAAATCCCAATAAAATACATTCACGTTTTTGGTTGTAACATGACAAAATGTGGAAAATTTCAAGGGGTATGAATATTTTTTTCAAGGCAGCGTGTGTTTGTGTATATGTGTGTGTGTGTGTGTATATATATATATATATATTATTATTATATTTCCTGATATCATGTACATATTATATTACACCCTTCTATATTATTTACACATAATAAAAAAATAAATATAACTAATATGTAAAAAATGCTAAGTAAAAACACCCATAGAAAAATATGATGAATGATTTATCAGTAGCTCCCCCAATTAGGTATTTACAAACTATTTGCTTTTTTGTAGATTTTACTTTATAACATCGTAACAGAATAAAAAAAAAAACAAAAAAAAAAACCTATCACTAAAATATTAAAAGAAAAAAAAAGAGCATAAATGAAAAATGCCAATGAGAAAGGTCATAAAGTAACGATGAACAGCCTCCCGAGTTATTTTATTTATAAACTATTTTTGTTGATTTCTGTACTTACTACAGAAAAAAAAATACAATATAACTAAAATGTAAAAAATAGAAAATAAAAAATAGGTCATGAAGTAATAATCAACAGCTCTCGGTTAGTAGTTTTTACAAATTATTTGTGTTCCTTCTTTAAATATTATAGTATAACATAGTAACAAAAATAGGAAACAGTAACTAAAACTAGTAAATACAGTAAGATAAAAATATTAAATAAAAAAGGCCAATGGAAAAGGTCATACAATAATAATCAACAGCTCCCGGTTAGTTTTTTTTTTTTATGTCAATGCATTTTGTTCTTTCTGTAGATCTTCTACTATAACATAAAAATAAGAAATAGTACCCAAAAAGTAAAAAAAAAAAAAAAAAAACTGGCAAATAAAAAAAATAAAATAATGAAATGACATAAAAAGGTAACTGGAAAAAAATTCCAAATCATCAGACAACCCCCCCCCCCCCCCCCCGGTTTAATTCTTTTACAAACTATTGCTGTTGGTTATTGTAGATATTACATTATATAATAGTAACAAAAAAGGAAACAGAACACTAAATGAAAACTAAACTAACTAAATAACTAAACTAAAAATGTAAAAACAGTAAATTAACACAAAAAATTGATTGCTACAAAAACAGGGAACGATGGGTAAAGAACAGCAATCCCAAAGAGCAGTTTGTCCAAGGCTGGCCATACACTATACAATCCGATTGTACAATCTTCTTTAGGATTCACCAATACTATGCAATCTGAGGACAAACCTAAACAATCCATTCTAATAGTATCCCATCAGGCAGGGTTTTGCATTACATGACTGATGGTAGATTTAAAGGAGATTGTACAATCAGATTGTATGGTATATGGTGAGCTTAGAGTTATGGATTTCATCTTCGCACTGATTACATTTTAGGAAAACGTGATAAGAAGCCCCACGGGGGGCATGTCCCCCCCCTGCCCCCCCCCCGTGCCCTGTACAGTGGTACTCACTCCATGTTGGCAGATGCCAGCTTGTCTCTCATGCGGGAGGAACTCTACACAGCCATGATGAGGATGAAGATGAAGAAGAGATAACGTGTGACTGCCCTAGGATCAGGCTGCATACTGCAATATCCAGAGGTGACATCACCCCTGACAGCCCCGCCCACCATTAACCCTCTCCCTGTACCAATCGTATGCCATTGCTGAAATTCCCCGCCTGGTCACATTCCCCGGCCTGCCATTGGCCGGCTCTGTAATACCTCTGATCTCACTGATGTCTTGTGATCAGCATTTGGGAATTTTTGTTTTCTTGTTGTATTTTACAAAGGGAAATTCCTGACGGGCTGAGATGATGTGTTTAAATGCAAAAAAAAAAGAAAAAAAAAAAAAAAAAAAAAAAGGAAATTTTATCCTTTTTTTTTTTTTAAACTAAATTGGAGTGAAGAAAAAAGAAGAAAAAAAAAATCAAGAAGGAAAATAGCATTTTTCTTTTTTTCTGGTTTTAGAATATATATTTATTTTATTTTTATTTATATATATATATATATATATAATTATTATTCTATTTGCGTGTGTGTATATATATATATATATATAATTATTATTCTATTTGCGTATATATATATATATATATATATATATATATATATATATATATATATATATATATATATATATATATATATATATATATATATATATATATATATTGCTCATTTTGTATAAAATTGATGCTCTTTGTCATTCTCATCACTTTGTGTATTATTTGTGGAATTAGACATTTTATCTCCCAGAATGCTGCCCCCTGGTGGGCACCTTTTTTTAGACCTTTTTTTTTTTTTGTTTTTTGCTCCAGCAGGTGAAATATTTGCAGACTTCTTAGGCAACGACATTTCTTTTTATTGTGTATTTGAGGTGTTTGTCAGTTCCTGGAACTCTCGGCATTCCTGGGTGGAAAAACAAAAGCAGGCGTCACGCTCTGCGCTCAGGCGTGCGATCGGCCGGGGGTTGTGCAATGTGAAGGTCGAGCAGACTTTGCTCTGTCCAGACTTGTTACATTTCCATTTTTTTTTACAGGAACAGTTTGTACTTTTTTTTTTTTTTTTTTTTTTTTGGGGAAGGCTGCCATCTTTGAAAGCGAGGGCTGAGCTACATATGAGGGGGGGGGGTCATTTTGTGCTGCGGTGAGGTTCAGGCACTCGCTGGCCATCACCCCGTCATCTTAGGGGTGCAGGGGACCTTCTACATGACCACAGCTCCCAACTGTCCCTGATTTCGAGGGACTGTCCCTGATTTGGAGTGATGTCTCTCTGTCCCTCATTCCTCCTCATTTGTCCCTCATTTTGTTCTGATCTATAGAGATGTATATAAAAAAAAAGAACTTTTTAGCTAGTGTTTTCCAGCACTAAACCTTTCATCTAATTTCTAAATTGCTGCATTTGTAAATTCCAAAAGCCAATATAAAGGAATAGTAGTGGTAAAAAAAGAAAAAAAAAAAAAGCACTTGTGGGTTTAACCAATCTTGTTTTTTTGTACAATTCTCCTTTAAGGAGGGCGTGGCCAGGGGTGTGTCCTATGCCTGCATACATTTGCTGATAGGTGTCCCTCATTCCTATCTCAAAAAGTTGGGAGGTGTGGGTGACCGCTAGAGATCGATCGCTGATAGAAAATCAACCCTACAGATTTGGTTCATGTCCTATTCAGGACACTGTCTGCATGGAGTTTGCATGTTCTCCTCTGGACTGGATGTGTTTAGGGCAGCATAGTGTCTTAGTGGGGCCTGGTATTTACTCCCATTCAGGACATTGTCTGCATGTATTTGCATGTTCTCCCTGTGCCTGCATGGGTTTCCTCTGGTTTAGCTATGATTAGATCAGCTGAGTAGCTTAGTGGTGCCTGGGTTCAAGTCCCATTCAGGACACTGTCTGCATGTAGTTTGCATGGGTTTGCTCTGGATTGAACATGGTTATGCAGCACAGTGGCTTAGTGGTGGATTGCAGCGCCGGGGTCCTTGGTTTAACTACCTGTCAAGACATTATCTGCATGGAGTTTGCATGTTCTCCCTGGGCTGGCGTGCGTTTCCACTGGTTACTCTGGTCTCCTCCCACACTCCAAAGGCAATGCTGGTGGTGCCTTGCAGCACTGGGGTCTTTTGGATCATGTCCCATTCCCTTCCCGTCTGCATGGAGTTTGCATGTTCTGCCTGTGCTTGCATGGTTTTTCTCTGGTTTAGTAATGTGCCTGGTTTCAAGTCCCATTCAGGACACTGTCTGCATGGAGTTTGCATGGGTTTCCTCTGGATTGGACATGGTTATGGCAGCACAGTGGCTTAGTGGTGGATTGCAGAACCGGGGTCCTTGGATCACGTCCCATTCAGGACACTGTCTGTTCTTCCATTGGGTTCCCTCTGGATTGGACATTGTTATGGCAGCACAGAAGCTTAGAGGTACCTTGCAGCACTGGGGTCTTTGGTTCATGTCCCATTCAGGACACTGTCTGCATGGAGTTTGCATGTTCTCCCTGTGCCTGCGTGGGTTTCCTCTGGATTGGACATGCTTAGGGAAGCAGAGGGGCTCCCTGGGTTCTAGGACCCAGTCAGGACATTATCTGCATGGAGTTTGCATGTGTTTCCTCTGGATTGGACATGGTTATGGCAGCACAGTAGCTTAGTGGTGGATTGCTCAGCACCGGGGTCCCTTGGGTTCAACTCCCAGTCAAGACATTATCTGCATGGAGTTTGCATGTTCTCCCTGGGCTGGTGTGTGTTTCCATTGGTTACTCTGGTTTCCTCCCACACTGCAAAGGCATGCTGGTGGCGCCTTGCAGCACTGGAGAGTCTTTGGGATCACGTCCCATTGTTCTTGCATGGGTTCCCTCTGGATTGGACATGTTTAGGGAAGCAGAGGGGCTAAGTGGAGCCTGGGTTCAAGTCCCATTCAGGGCATTATCTGCATGGAGTTTGCATGGGTTTCCTCTGGATTGGACATTGTTATGGCAGCACAGTAGGCTTAGTGGTGCCTTGCAGCACTGGGGTCTTTGGTTCATGTCCCATTCAGGACACTGTCTGCATGGAGTTTGCATGTTCTCCCTGTGCCTGCATGGGTTTCCTCCCTTAGAGCAGCTGGGTAGCTTAGTGGTCCCTGGGTTCTAGACTCAGGGACACTGTCTGCATGGAGTTTGCATGTTCTCCCTGTGCCTGCGTGGGTTCCCTCTGGAGTTGGACATGCTTAGGGAAGCAGAGGGGCTCCCTGGGTTCTAGACCCAGTCAGGACATTATTCTGCATGGAGTCTGCATGGGTTTCCTCTGGATTGCACATGGTTATGGCAGCACAGTGGTTCTCCCTGGGCTGGGGTGTGTTTCTATTGGTTACTCTGGTCTCCTCCCACACTCCAAAGGCATGCCGATAGGTTAAACGGGCCCCTGTCCAAATCCGGCGTTGTTTGGTATGCTACTGAGCGCGCTCCAAGATGGCCGCCTCCCCTTTATTGGCCCCCCCCCAACTGTAGTAAGCTTTTGTGGAGAAGTGCAATATAGAAATATAAATGAGATCATTGTGCAAGAACGCAAGACGAAGAATGGCTATGACCCGGCGCTTGTGTGCCCTCGTAGGCTTTCCGTCTTATGCGACCCGTTTTGCGTTCGATCGTCGCGAGCGATTTTAGTAACGTGATTGAACGACTTTTAAGGGCCGTAGTTCACACTTGTGCGATTGACCCGATTCGCACCGCATTGCTGTGCAGATCACATGTAATGCGAATTCAGCCAAACAAACTGTACGGCTGGAAATCGCATCGCATTCCCACCAAAATGTGCAGGACCCTTTTTTTTTATTTTGGTCCGCACTTGAATCGAATCACACCCAATGCAATCCGATTCCTGCACCATTTTACAATCCGCACTGCGATCTGCGAATCGATCTGGGGGGCGTCATTAACTTTGGATTGGCAACCCCCCAGCGGTTCGCAGGTGTCGCTGTGCGATGCGGAGAACCGCCACTGAACCGCAAAAGTGTGAACCGGGACCTAAATGTCCGACGTACACAGGCGATTGTACTTTTGTTTTTTGTCCCTTCGTCGTAACCTGTTTGTAGTGTTTTGCGTTCGCTGTACATATTGATCGCGCTGCTCCCCCCCCCTCCTCCCCGAGGGATCGACCCAAGTCAGAAAAACAAGTGTAAATTAAACCCCTGGGATGTACCATGCAGATGGCGGCGGAGGGGGGGGAGGGGGGAGTTATACCCGCAGCTGATTTTACAACACGAGAACAGATTTCTTT